>NC_142393.1:29105309-29417392 GCF_059441095.1 Idiotropiscis lumnitzeri | reverse complement strand
CTTCGATGTAGTTAAAAGAGTCTGCATGAGCATGGGCATGAATGAGTACTAACCGTCTCATACCTGTATCACATGCTCATCAGGGTGGTAATTTGGCACACTGCATTCTATATTAATTTGTTGATTCGATGCAATTTCTCTAAACGCTGACGCAAACATGACCTGCTGCACATCAGCGGGACTAACAAGCCCAATCGTCAGTATGACAACAATATGAAGCAGTACAAAGCATCCACAATTTTTCATGCTACAATACATAACAGTTGCACATATACATAGCCCTCATTAAGGGCAAAGATGGAGATCCCAAATGGGAAGCTTTCCACTGAAATTCAAATTTCAAAGCTGAAGGTTGCTTGAGCCTCGACCTACACTGGGTTGAGGTGGTTTCATTTTTAATGTCTCCATAGAGCTTTTTATGCTTGATTTGAATAGTCATTAGGTACTGAATGTTCCTGTATCACTAATGAGAAGTTACAAAGTACATGCTGGTTGTTTGGACAATTGCTGCAACAGTATTTCTGGCCTGGGATTTTTCTTAGGGCTTTATCATCCTGATCAAATAACAACAACAAAAAAATAGCAGTGTTTTGGAATACTCTGTCTAGACATCTAATTCAAATATGACCAATTGAGTGATGGCTTTGCCCCTGGATGAGTCTGAGTGTAGGGGAGTTGTGCATTTGGCTGCTAACTGCACTTCACAGCTAGATTTGTGGAGTAAAGCTCTGTGACAGATTCAGATAGCAGTGGGATAGAGATACTGTCACCACTTCATGCCGGGCATGAGTCCAAATCAAATAATCTTTTCCTTTTGCTTTTTTTTTTAAACAAGGGGCTTGTAGATGGCAGTCAACTTTTGTCCAACACAGACACACTTTCCTTCTCCATAGCAACTGCACCAGGTAAACTTTCACTATATTTAGGTTTTGCCACTGAAAGCATTTTTGTCATGCACATGCTGCCCTGAGCTACGTTACTCTAAAGGCATGATCTGATAAAGTGGTGCATCTGACTCATGAATGTTTAAACGAGCACAACCACGTTCTTAACTTGCTATCTGTGAGCCGTATTTGTCTGCAAAGCGACACGTGTCTTCACGTCGGTCTAATCTCCCAAAAACATGCTGCAAAATTGCTTATTTTGCTTGACTGATTTTGGCCCAAACGGCAAAACCTGTGCATATGAAAAAAAAAAGATCTACTGTGTGCTCTCGATGATACATAAAAAAGAAATGAACGAAAAAAAAAACCATCCTTTCTCATTTTTACGATAATTTCCAATTTCATTTTATCTTTAAATTACTAATAACTTCACCAGTGGATATTCTGAACTGTGTTTTATCCAGGAACAGGCACTTATTCATGTTCGTCTACAAGATTCCCGTTCAGTATAACACAGCGCTGCACGCAGAGCTGCAGAAGGCTAAGGCCTGTTTACATTTGACATCACTGTTTAGACCAGTCATTCTCACGTGGTGGGTTGGGAAAGGTTGGTTTGAACCATTATGGGTATTACAAACAGATAGAAAAAAATAATAAGGGCTTCTCCATTTACAATGATAGTGGCATACAATATTTCAAGGTTATAAACGGTGCACAATTTGTTTACACAGTTTGTGTAATGTCGCACACATACTGTTTGTGGTCCTGAGCATAAGAAGCCATGCTCATATTTGCTGTTTTCCACTCGTGGAATGTTTGTTGCTGCATTTAATTTTACTATGCAGTGAACACCCACATATTTGCCATTCCACTATTTGCTGACTTTTTTGGGGGGGGGACCTTTCTCTTTTATTAATTGAAATACAGACTTGATGACTGTTTTTGCACTCAGGCCAAAGTCATGGATAAAAATATTGCTGCATTATTGTCAAACTGTGGTATCTTGGGGATAAGGAACAACGTTGAAGTGAAGGGAAGAGCTTCATTTTGTCAAGCCATAGCTTAGTCTAACAGAAAAAAGTTCTCTGCTGCCACCCTGTGGCAGCTACAGGCAATTACAAACCTTTACTGGTGTGCATCAAATATGCAATTTTTTGCTATTTGTGGCCCAATACATCTGCAAATAGCTGGGGAGCACAACACTTGAAAAAATTAAAATAACTACACACAACATTCACCGGGTTATGAGCTGCATTATTTTTATGAAGAATTTATTATATGTTAAAAAGTTTATACTAATTGTAATATGTTTTTGTTTGATAGTTTTAGCTCTATTGTGCTGGGTTCAGACCGGCCATGAAATATCAGTTTTGTTTGCCTTGCAACTACACAGGGGCTGCTTCAGGAAGAGGAGGGTGACACACCAAAAAAAAAAAAGTTGGAGCATCACTAGTTAATCTGGTGACCTGTGGTTTTGGTTATTACTCGGGCGCGGGTAATATGACAAAGGCTATCTTGGTTGACAGTTCAAAAGCTGTAAACAAGTCAATGCAATCACCATTTTGGCTCAGTCCCAACATTTATTGGATGCTGGCTGTGTCATTTACATGTGCCAATTCCACACAGTAACAATGGAAATATGCCCCCCCCCAAAAAAAAAATAATAACAAAAAACAAAAACATTTAACGTTGGGTCGAACCGGCGACCACAGCATTAGGTTAGAAGAACTATAATTCCCATGATTCTCAGTCACAAAAATGGGAAGTAGCCCCAATTCCGGCATGACAAAAACATATAGATGCCTGCTAGCTATTAGATGTGAATGAGCGAACTTAATAGGAAGCAATTTTAATTCAAGATGACTTTTTGAAAAAGAATCCAAGGACTTTAAGTGCCCCTTATGGTCCGAACAATACGATACATGAAGTCATGCTCATCCTCAGTTTCTAAAAGACACTTTGAACATTTAAATGATAGGGCAGAGGTATTCAATTAAAAGTCACAGAGGTCCACGACGAAAATTTCTTCCAATTAAAAGGTCCGACCCAAAGTCCGACTTCCCTTAATGTCTAGCCTATGTTCCCATTTTTATATAGTTTCAATATTTAGTCATTTTCAACAGAGCACACTTATATACTAAATATTTAGCAATGTTCCCATTAAACACCTTTGCCAGTCAAACAAATATCAGGCGTTTATTTCACATTCAAGAAAATGTGGCTCCAGAAACTTAAGGGTGCCACTTCCGGAAAAAATAGTAAAATATCTCCTGCGGAAATATATCAAGTGCTAAGCATTGAGTTAACATCTTTTGCCTTTTTTCCTTAAATCAAAGAGTTATCAGCCTAAAAAAAACGGAAAGCCTAAAACAGGTCAACATGTTGAGTACACAATCAATAAAAATGGCTGTCCTCAAAATGAGCTTTGACACCACATTTTCTTTTGAATATTTTTTTAACTTCTCTTAATGAGAAAAATGAGTTTGTGACTGCCCTGCCAGTGACTTAAATCTGGGTTGGAACGGAGTCAGGGCCATTGGGATTTGGTAGATTATTTCACACATCTGGGTTTTGTGTTTTCCTTTAAATAATGTTTGTGCAACCGCATTTAAGCACTCCTTCGCAACTTCCCCATCACTGAATGTTTTTTTATGTTACCCCAAAATCCATGATGCTTTTTGTGAACATTCGTTGGCATGCCGCTGGGCTATAAACGAAAATGTAAACAACCGTTATACTGCACTCAAAGTTCGATGTTTTTGCGTGCGCTCACCTCCAACTTCAGCGGATAACTTTGCACAAAAGGGCGGTGCTTTGTTTCGTAGTGGCGCTTTGCAATGTTGCGACGGTTTCGGAGCATATGATATACACTGGTTTTGAATCGGCTGCAGCCAGAACGAAACTAAATTTCTCCGTCCATTCATTGAAAACAACACGCATCGACCTTGCTAACTTTTTAGCACGGCATACTGTCAGCAGCAATCTCTTCCGGTCTGCTGTGCAATTGGCAGTGGATCGTAAACAAAAGATCTGATTGGCTCAAATCAGTGATGCTTTTTCCGTATTCACTAGAATTGCAGCGCCAACGTTTGCGAATGCGCCCTGAAAAAAATCATCATAGATTGCGTCATGGGTCCGGTCCGAACCATCCCGCGGTCCGGATCCGGTCCGCCATATGGTGATGCCTGTGATAGGGTATCTTTAAAAATATTATATAAATGCATGTGTCCTCAGGCTGTTTTTGAACTATTTTAGTTTTCTTTAATGTTCTTCATTTTTAAAAAAAAGTGGGTCGCAATTTTGTGACAATAGAAAAATGTTGATCCCTGAGTGACGGCAGTTTAAAAGCACTCAAACTCAAGCTCTGAAGAGTTCATTTTATGTTATTTATGTGATCAAAGTTATTTTATGTGGCCTGTGAAAGCACACCACCATTTTACAAAAGTTGCCCAAAATGTGTGATATGTTAGGGGCAGTTATTAAGCTTTCCACATAGAACTTATTAGGTAAGGGAAAAGTCTCTCTATGCACAATTGAACACAGTGCAGCTCAGCAACATCATGGCTAGAAATATATGATGAAAAAAGAATGATTCTAAAGGGACCTTCAAATAGAACCAAAGCAATAAGATATGACACATTATTATTTACTTATTCATTGTTATTATATTATTTATTGAGGGCAATAATTCACACTGTTCAAACGGGTACTCTTATATTTGTCTGCATCCAAATTTGGATGCTTTAGTTTTTTTTGTGCATTGCCACTTTTTAAAAGCTGTAAAATGATGAGACATTGCAAGACCGAGGTAACAATATGACCCCCCCCCAACAAAGACTATTAATGTTAGGTGCAGTTATCGTGTTGAGGAATTCAAGAAATGATGATAAAAAAAATAAAGCCATTACAATGATTGACAAAACAAAAACAGGGATGGTGAGGATGCACATCTTATCTAACTTTAAATGAAATGTATTTTGTGTATGCAGAGTGAGAAGTAATCAAACTTATTTTGTGGTGATTGAAATATAACAAGAAACGCAGTTTATCATGTTCGGATATTTATGAACTATCTTTTGCAAATCTAATCTTGTCGGAGTGTTATTTGTGAAGAAATCTCGCCTCCTTTCAGGCTGGATTGGCGCTGGTCAAAATGAACAACCAGCAGTAAATGATAAACTTGTGCATTTGTCAGAAAGAAAGCTTGAAATGGAAATAATTTGCTTTTGGTTGCTTGACAGTAGCTGAAAATACTGAAGTCGTGAAACAAAATCTAATATATGCATCAAATCAGAATCAGGCAAAAGAACCTGCTGTGTAAATGCAGCCTTGGTCATTAGAATTTTAGATCACACGTTCGTCAAATTTACACAAATATCAAAGCCTTGATGGAAGTCTGTGCTCTTGCGGTTTCCGGCAATGGAGATAAACAAGTCACAGAATTGTTGTGTTGAACTAAATTAGCCTTTTAAAATATTCACCATGACTCATGACGAAGCAATTGCGAGTTAAGATGCATTTTGTTTTGCCAAACTTATTTCAGAGTGAAAATGCTGCTTCCCTGGCCCTTGACTTATTCACACATTCACACTTGTTTGTTTGCTTGCCGTGTTTCCTCTATGAACACTCCTTCAAAGTTGTAAGAAGCCCTTCCCGTCACCCCGGGTCATCATGCTTTGTTGACGTAATCCTTGTCTGATGTTGTCCTGGCTCGTTCTCCGGCTCAAATGACAGCAGAACCGATCTGGCCTCTGTGTTCAGTTGTCTGATAATGCCTCTACTCGGAGCCTGCCGCTCCAATCTGATCTGAAAGCTGATGAGAAGTGGTCACGGCAAGTGACTAGTCTTTGCCAGAGAATGCTGCAGATGTGAATTGGGATGGATGGAGTTGACGCAAACATTTTTTACATGTATTAGCTAATGTCTCCTGACGCTGCAGCTGCATGCAAAACACATTTTACTGATACCTAGCATGGAACGCTGCCTCTCCAAATGCAGCCATTTGATCAGCAATGCATGCCTGCATCTTCGATACACCAAATCATTCAGGGGAGACTCCAAAGCATACCAGATGTGACTTTGTGATGCAACTTTGCTCTTTCACATTATGCTGGTGGCAAACCGGGAGTTACCAGGCTACCACCTGCCAAAAAGCAGCTCCAGAAGATGAGATGATCAAATGACCCCCTCAATGGCACCACTGTGGCAGTTGTTCAGGGTAGATAGATCATAAATTATGAACGTTCTCTAAAATGATCATGTGCGCTGATGCCTGAAACGTTCCTTGGGATGAGTTGCTTTGGTTCATACCATCAACAACTACCAACCTATATATGTATTGTCCATCCATCGTGTCATTTCAGGGAAGAAATGCTGGGAAGGCAATCTTTACTGCTCATGCAATCAGAATAAAGATATGAGAGCGAGAAAGAGAGATGCGTTGCGTTTTGAATATAAACTACAAGCCAGTTCTTCAGTCTCATCTTTAGTACGTAATGGATGTGATGCAAGGTCTTACCTTACAAAATGGCTTCAACAATCAGATCTAACTATCAATGTAAAAAAGAACAAAAAACATTATAGATATGTTTCTCTATCAGTAGGAGATCTTCCGGCGGTTCACTTGGAGCGTGAACCAATTCTTGACGTAATTGAAACCAAGTATCTGGGTTTTGTTTGGCATAAACATCTTTGCAAGATCGTTGAGTCAAAAAGTTTTATTCTAAAAGAGTTTCCAAAGCATGCTGCCCTGTTGTATAGCATACAGTGTTTTTTTTGTGTGTGTGTGACCATTATCTGTTCTCATGGTGAGGCGTTATAGCTCTCATAGGCCGACCACCGGATCCTTAGTAAGTGGAGAATGAGTAGAAAAAAAACACTTTTGTGCTCATCCTGATGTTGTAGTAAATGTAATTCGTGTGTTTGTATTATTATTGTTATTATTTCTATCAAAACCATTGTAGCGGTAATGTACGAACGAAAATGTCTGTACAGTACTTTGTAATCCATTCAAATCATTTGGGCTTTGGTGGTTAAATGAACGACATGATGTCACATCCCTTCCTAACATGGCGTTTTGCAGGAAAATTAATCCTGGTGATTGCAGACATGCTTTTTTGGCGAATAATATACTAGACACAAAAATGGGAACACCAGATATTTCTCAAACTGTAATATTGCTCTATTTCCCCACCAATACTTTTATATGGGCCATCGGAGGTATCCTTTAACAATCTGCCACCTGGTGGTCTGGATGACTTTAGCAGAGCCAGTTGAGAGGTGAGAGTAATGGAGTCAGTATTGGGGGCTCTTGATCTACAAGATGCAAATACTTTGCCAAAGGAAATGTTTGCAAGCCCGAGATTTGTGTTACAAAGGAATAGGCAGTGTACTCTTCTGCGGAGTGTGTGTGGGTGTGTGTGTGCGTGTGTATGTGCGAACAGTAAGTTTCATCAAGACCTTTATACCAAAAATGTCAGCAATGCCTCCTGGCTTCAAGCATGGCAGCAAAACCCCCAGCTCCTACCCTTGTGAAAATGTACCCGTTATCATTCTTGTTTTTGTGTGTGGGCGTGAGTGCGTGTGTCTGTGTGTCAGGGGGCAGTGATAAAACATTGAAAAACAATTTTTCTTTTGTTTTAAAAAAAAGAGAATCGTTATTTGGAAAACTAGGATAAACAGTCATCTGATTACTGACCATGACTGCTTTGACTTTGTTTGCCCCGGCTGTCCAATTTTGATTCATGCCACTTATGTATGATGAATCATGTGGTATCAAATGTGGGCTACATCCTGGCGCATTTTTCTGCAGTTTGACTGCCCTTGGATGAGTAAGGGCTTAATGACATGCGTGGGGATGTCGTAGAGAGGTCGATACAGCCAGAAAGACCCTGCCACTTGTATGACGACGATGCTTCATCCCTTTTTCTCCCTTCTCTTTTGTTTTGTAAACGGCGTGCATGTAACAAATTCTTATTGCCAGAGGAAGCCACTTCGGGTGAGTAACAAGTATGCATAGTCCCTGGCATACCTCTAGGGAGTGCTCAGGAGCTGAACTCAAGAACAGTGAGAAACAAAGACAAATGTGAGAAATGGTTAAAGTGAGGGACAACCGCAGGAGTGGGTGAGGGCATCTCCTCATTGTCATGGCAACCCAGACAATGTCATTTCCTTGTGGTGCATGCTGCTGGTGCTAAAAACAAAGGAAAAAAATCACCATTCACCATCCATCCTCTCAGCCTCTAAGCACACTTACACACTCATAAACGCATACACTTCTGCTCTCTTTCTATTATTTACTCCCTTGTGTTAGCATGAGAATGCTCCGACCCACCTCGGAGACTGATTACACCAGCCCATGTGAATGTTATCTGCCTGCAGTTTTCCATTTCTTTCTTTTATTTGGGTGTTGCTCATGACATTTTTAAAACACTAAATAAGATTGGGCAAAGGCAAAACAAGAGTTGATAACTCAACAATCCAATCCGCAGATAGTAGTTAGTATCATGCACAGGATTGGAGTTCCGTGGTTTTGTGATTATACGCAATGTGTCAGCGCATGCACAACCCTGGACAGCTCCCGAATGAACAAGTTCATTTACTGGAAAAAAAAAAGGTCAAAGGTGCTTAATATAGCACAATACTGTATATAGCACACACTTTATGTAATGTATCAGTGCTGAGAAACAATTATTACATGTTATGAAGGAAATTATTCCTTTTACAACAGGGTAACTTTCACCCCCATTCAAAGTACAAACGGTATTTCAGATTGCAGTTGGTTGATTTACAATATTTCAATATTTTTCATCTGTGAAACCCCACATACAATTAAAAGCAAAATCATGTGTTACACATTGTTGTTTATTCTCAAAATTCTCTTATTTTACAGTGGAATCCAGAGTACATTCACCTCGCCCTATATACTGCAAGGGGCGAAGCTAGGGGTCTGAACGTGCCAGGTGGCTTTTTCATGCAGAAGCTAAGGTGAGAGTGCAGAAAAAATAGAATTTTGGCTCACTGAGCACTTGGTACACTGCACTTTAATGCTTTGGACATGCACACATTTCCAGACCAACCAACCCTGCACCCCACAACCACGTCAATAACTTCACCAAGCAATCAAGTATGTCATATAATGCCAATTATCCGAAACTGTGAGTAAACTCTATTCATGCATTAAACAAAACTCATTGCAGCTCTGCTTACGTTTTGGCTTTAATATGTTAGTGATTTAGACAGTGCAGTGCAGCCGTGTCTGGAACGTTTCGGATCTTCACAGAGGGGAGAAATTCACTGCTGGGGTGGCAATATTTACATTTCCTGAACGATGGCAGTTGAGTCATAGTCAAGCATTTATTTATTTTTTTTTTTAAGAAGTGGCTTGACGGCAGCTATTTTCAGTGGATTAGGAAACTCGATTGCCTGAAGTGCGCAGTGGATTATTTGTTGTAACTCAGAAAAGTAATAGTTACTAAAGCTTTGAAAAATCAGGTGGTATTACATCAAGGTAGCTTGTTAATGGTTTCAGTTGCTGAACTGTTTCCTCAACAGCTCTTTTATCATCCATCCATCATCAATTCCGCTTCTCCTCACTAGGGTCGCGGGGGTGCTGGAGCCTATCCCAGCTATCTTCGGGCAGTATGCGGGGGACACCCTGAACTGGTTGCCAGCCAATTGCAGGGCACACAAAGACGAACAACCATCCGCGCTCACACTCATTCCTAGGGGCAATTTAGAGTGTTCAATCGGCCTACAATGCATGTTTTTGCAATGTGGGAGGAAACCGGAGTACCCGGAGGAAACCCACACAAGCACGGGGAGAACATGCAAACTCCACACAGGATGGCCGGAGCCGGATCGAACCCACGCCCGATGCTGTCTCTCACTGTGAGGCCTTCGTGCTAACCAGTCGTCCACCGTGCCGCGCTCTTTTATCAACTGTATCAAATTCTGATATGGTAATTTAGTTATTCCTGGGTTAGCTGGCACTATTTGCTAATGCTAACAGCTAGCTACCTACTAGCCAGTAGTTGCCACGAACGCCGGGGATTTGTGTTGTGTCATACAGTGACGATGTAATTATGTAGCGGTTTCTTCTCAGCCTGAATCTGATTTCGGGATGCCGTTGTGTGGATATTGGCGTCAGCTATGTAATGTCAATTAAAACAGCAATAAAGGAAGCCCAAAGGTCGAAAACGGAAGTGAAGGTAGCGTTATACACCACGAGGGCTAACTTCAATATAAAAGTTTTCTCAGGCTATTGCATTGGCATAATTGATTCAATGTATTATTTGTTAAGCTTTATTTTGAAGTTACACGTTGCAGAGGCGGCGTGTTCATTGAGTATATTTGCAGCTTCCTTGACACGTCTGTCTGAAATGACGGTGTCGGGACAAGAGAGAAAAGAAAAACGGCTTTATCATTAATATGAGGACTCATTTCGCCTCCAGTGGCCAAAATGCTCCCATACATTGCATGTTCTGTGTGGGGTTTCAACTTCTTCTGCTGCTATTATAAAACTATTGTTGCCTTAATGTGATCGTGCACAGTTTTATTATCACCAACCATTCCACAGATCGTGCCCAGGCCGAACCGTGGTGTTTGATCCATACGGTTCACGGGACAAAGATGATCCGTTGTACCACTCGTCACGAGTCCATCATAGATGAATGTAATGAAAAAAAAAGCCTGTCACTTTTAGCCACGAATTATATATAAAAGAGAGAAAGATAAAGATGTCCTTTATTAGTCCCCCAATGGGGAAATTTGAGGTGTTACAGCAGCAAAGATATAGATCACACAGCGTCGGCGGCGTAATGTAGCCGTTAATGTATAACATTAGCAGCAGACATTCATAAAAAGCATGCAAATATACACAGTATAAACGTATCTAGTGTAAGGAAACACTCCTAATGCCTGTCCATTATACAGAGGGGGAAACGCTGTAATGATAAAAACTACTGAATGATTGAAAATACTGCAATGATAAAAGGATTGCAATGATAAAAGTACTGTAATGGTAAAAAGTACTGCAATGATAAAATAGATAAAAAGTACACCATTGGCTGAAAGTACAGTAGTAGTATATATTGCATCCTAGGACCGCACAATTGCACTAATGCCCGCCCGTTTGTAGGCCTGACCCAACATTCTTGTTAAAAAGTCTGACAGCAGTCGGCAGGAAGGAGCGGCGAAATCTCTCTTTGGTACAGCGAGGGTGTAACAGTCTATCACTGAAGGAGCTGTGGAGTGTTCTCAGAGTGTCATTGAGTGGGTGGGCTGGGTTGTCCAGCATTGATGACAGTTTTGCCGTCATCCTC
This sequence comes from Idiotropiscis lumnitzeri, assembly GCF_059441095.1. Taxonomy (NCBI): domain Eukaryota; kingdom Metazoa; phylum Chordata; class Actinopteri; order Syngnathiformes; family Syngnathidae; genus Idiotropiscis; species Idiotropiscis lumnitzeri. The sequence goes on along the minus strand of NC_142393.1, from coordinate 29,406,186 downwards.
CTGCCCCCCACTGAGTCCACAGAGTCCAGGGAGCAGCCCAGGACAGATCTGGCCCTCCTCACTAGTTTGTCCAGTCTCTTTTTGTCCCGGCCCGAGATGCTTCCTGCCCAGGAGACCACTCCATAGAAGATGACTGATGAAACCACCGAGTCATAGAAGTTCCTGAGGAGTGTTCCCCGAACGCCAAAGGACCTCAGCCTCCTGAATAGGAAGAGTCTGCTCTGACCCTTCCGATAGAGAGCATCTGTGTTGTCGCAGGTACTTGTAAGTTGAGACCCTCTCAACGTCTGTCCCCTGGATATTCACTGGTGCAGGTGGAGAGTGCCGACGCTTGCGGAAATCCACCACCTGCTCTTGGGATTTCCCAGCGTTGATTTGGAGGCGGTTCTGCTGACACCAGTCCACGAACCCCTGCGTAACCCCTCTGTACTCCCGATCGTCACCGTCAGTGATGAGGCCGACAATCGCAGAGTCATCAGAGAACTTCTGCAGGTGACAGGTTGTGGAATTGTATTTTTAGTCCGAGGTGTAGAGGGTTTTTTTTTTCTTTCATCTGGGCTGATTGGGCCGTGACACCGGTGGTTGGGGACCTCTGCTGTAGAGGAGCTAAATGATAAAAGACAAAAATCTAAATTATAATACAATCATAAATAACTAATCAAAATGCTATTTTCTATCTAAAATATATCACAGCTCCCTTGACAAAGCATACAGGATGTTAGTTTTATTCCCTCTCATTGTATGTTGTGCAAAAATATTACACTACCATAGACTACTACAAATAATGTATATATTTTTTACAACGCCAACTCCCCCCTCATCCCCCACCGGCAAAAACTCAACCAGCCGCCACCGCTGCCCACATTAATTAGCTCACATTAGCATTGCATTAACTACTGTAGAGTCGTAGACAAAACTTTTAATACATTTGCATTCCATGAGTTTCTAGTCATCCTTCGTAGCCTTATCGTGCTGACATTTCTGACGTTCCCTGTCAGGGCGCTCACTTGCAGCCATGTGCCACCCTGCCATGCAGCAATCGCACATCCTCATCCTCCAGCGGGCGAGTACACAAACAGCCACGCTGCCATGGCAACTTGCGCAAAATCCTGAACAAAAGGTCAGTTCTGCCCCTGTTGAAAATTAGTCAGTGTACAAAGTTATTTGATGCATCCCAACAGTTATTCAAGAGGTCAATGATTTTGTTTGAAACAAGACTTTTCAAAAAGTATATAAGAGATAAGCGTGATGTCTGCAGGGTATTGTTGGAAATAAAAATGTGTACCTCTAATATCAGCAAAAGATGGAAGCCTACAATACCTCCCTGTGTGTCTTGCGCAACATTAATTAATTAGTTCAGACTTTTTTTTTGCTTCAAGCACCTGCAGCTGACATGCCATCACCACGCTTAGTATTCTTTACCTCCAGGGTGCAGCTTGAATTAAAACTGACATTCGCCGACCGCTTCCATGCGTCCTGCGTCGCTTCCTATTGTTGTCACTCTCCCAAATGAGCCCCCAAAACAAATGCAAAACTCAAATGTTATTCCAAACATTCACCGAGAACTACCCTTAAATTATTGTGTTTGTTTAGGAAGCCACTGTTCACAACACAAAAGCAGGAGTCATGTTGACCGATGAGAACAAAAGAAACGTTGCTCAAAATCCCCCCGACCTTTCACAGTTGTTCACTTGGGTCTTTATGTGCAGATAAATGCCGACACTTACGCATGCACACACAAAACTGGCCACACCAGAGCAGATTAGTCTCCACATCTATAAGCACAGCTCTGTAAACACACACTTTGACATTTCAAGTTGAAGGGTGGTGGGTGCGGGGGGGAGTTGAGGGTTAAATGTCATACAAAATTAACAATTTGGGCCTAGTTTCTGACGCGGAGTGACAAATCACGCAGCACCGTTGGTTGAAAAGAACATACTTTATGTGGACGATGCTGCATAGAGAACATTGTTAAAAGAAAGAAATGTCGGACATAACTGTAGCTTCTACAACGAGAGTGTGATTGTCAAGATTGCATAAATTCTAGCCAGTACCTTATGAACTGAAGCTGGATTTCCCTCAGTGAGACTTGTGTGATTCACCTGCAGCTGTGAACCTATCTTCCCCATCCGCTTGGCTCCTGAAATAAAGACAGTGAGACCCAAAAATTCTTATCTCACGATATTATTTCACCATTGAAGAAATTCCACAACAAAGAGCACCATTGATGTTGTTCATGTTGTGGCCTGGCTCTAGTCTGCCCTGAATTTTGACAGGTTTGTTTCCCCTTGTCTGAAATTGACCACAGTTAAATTCTAACATTGATATAAAGCCTCATCCAACACCACACATTTCAAGAAAAAAGATACTTACTGTCGGAGTCATACAAAATATTGATTTGAAAGGCTGCCAAGCAAAAGCAGTTAGATTTCATAATTACCATATGTGTTGGCAGCCTTTCAAAAGGCAAGGTGACAAATTGTTGGTTTGTTGATAACTACAGTGTAATCCTCAAGCGGTCGCCTTGCATGGAATTTCTTGTGTAGTTAATGCTACTTTGGTCTTTTGTGAATACTAAGAGTGATGTGGGACACTTGAATTCTTCGAGTGTATCTAGAGGGACTGTATATTCAAGATGATATAAAGGACCTATGGCCTTAAGACCAAAATTTACGTTAACATTTTTCATGACAAAAACTTATGTGGGTATCTTTACTTATGCCGGGGGTGTTCAAATGTATTCCTCTGAGGGCCACATACAGAAAAAAAAGTATTAACTTTTTTTATTAGTAAGAAAAAAAAGTATTAACTTTTTTCATTAATAAGTAATTTAAAAAAAATGCCAAATAAAATCAAATTACAGTTATTAAACATCATCTAAAAAATAGTTGTTTTTTTTTTGTCGCATATTCGGAAAAGCAACAATTTTCCCCAAGTGAAATCCTGGCAAGCGACAAACCTCGAAATGTCAGGTTATTTCAAGAACAACAATGTGGGGTTCCACATCGGAAGTGTACAAATCAAGTAAGAAATCGTCTTGGAAAGCCATAGTCCAAACTTATCTTAGGTGATCCAGGTGTTTGAAGAGTTGGAGGAAGACAAGGTTGCATGGACCGTACATGCTCAGGATGCCGAAAATGCTGTTCCCGGACGATCGGACATGGAGTGAAGACGAGACCCATCAACATTGGAAGAATGGTAAGACATATTAAGGCTGCAGTTATTAGCCTCGCATTATTGTTTGAAATTTGCTGCTTTGCCGTGCTGTAAATTACGCACGATGTTGGTCCATTTATTCTGCTAGTAGGCCTTAACGTGAACCAAGCAACGTTACACAGCGCCAGGGCATTTCGCCGAAAAATGCGATAATGAAAAAGAGCAGTTTACAACCAACAATGCAGTTGAATGGCTGACTGCCAACTCGTCCTTCTGGAAACAACGTCGCTCGAACATATGCCTTTTTGTCGTTAAGTGCGTTGCTATGGATCTAATCATGAATCTGGGTGGGTGGCGTTTGTGGCAAAATGGAGCCAAACAACTCAATCACAAGGGGCGTTGAGGCTATGGTCATTAAGCGCCCTTCTATACATACACCTGGGCGGCGCTCATCTGCCTCTTGCTTCCTCCTTCACGGAGCTGGCAGACAGGTGGCGTGCGCTGACGTGGTGTCTGTGAGCAGGGTGTGGTGTCACTGACAGCGTGGTGCGACTCGGAACAGGAGTGTTCCCGAGTGTCTGTGTGTGCTACCAATAGCAGCGCAGGGTTGTGAGGCTCTTTTTCCAGCCAACTACTGCGAACTTATTGTCCATCTTTCCGTGTTGGTGCCACTCTGCGGTGTTTTGGGCCACACTGCTGCTGTATTGGCTCTTTTGTATAAGGATCATTTATTTTAACGGACTCGTGACAGTGGATTGTGTTTGCCAGTCGGGTTGCACCTTGCGGCGACCCGACTTAAGGGGCGGGACCCGGCCTATGTCATTGGGCAAATCGCCGCCTATGCTGGCCGATGCAAAGCAACACTGGATTGTTTTATATGTGTTATTTTATTAGTTTTGTGTAGTTTGTTGTTTTGTTTTGATTTATTGTGGTGTGAGTTTATTCTGTTCGTGGTATGAGGTCTGTCTCTATTGCGTGCTTTTTATTGTTTCACTTTGCTTGTGTGACAGGTGCTGAGGGTCCTGGTGCAGCATTGGTCCCCTGGTGGCGGTCCTTTTTTTCACTTATTTTGATTTGTAGTTCACGGGTGCTGTGTAGGTTTGTATCCCCCACTTTTTGTTGACCGCTGTTGCGTTAAGCCCCCAGTCCTGTCGCAGTTTTGTTGCGGCAGGTCTCATCCCACTTCTTCTTAATTAGTTTTTATTTACCGTATTTTCGCAGCCATAAGGCGCACTTTAAAGTCCTGAAACTCATCCAAAAAAGCCAGGGCGCCTTTTGAGGCGGAGCGCCCATGATGTGGACCAAGTGGACCAAGTACACCGCTGGGCTGACTGCGAACATTAACTAACTGCACACTGCTTATATAGAGAGAAGGCGGGCGTGGCTAACGACAGCAGGCGGACGTGAGAGGGGAGATGGGCGTGAATGACAACGCAAAGGCACCCCACCTGTGCAAAGCAGCCCCCAATGCCCCTTTATGGGCAAACGTGTCTGCTAGCCCTGTTGTTAGGGCTTTCGCAAAAGCAGGCATCTTGAGGAGCCGCACGCAGCAGCGACACGTGCGAATCTGACAATGACGAGAGGGAACCTGGCGTGTTTGTGGGAGAACTTGCCCAGCTGTTTATTTCTGATACAGAAGATGATTTTGATGGATTTGTGGATGATGACTGATTAATAATAATGTGAGTACATTGTTAAATAGTTCAATAAAATACAACCAAACTCAGTTTTGCTCCTGTTGCCTTTTTAAAAACAGCTAGCCACGCTATCTTCTGTTTTAGTGTGCATGCATTATAAACTAAGGTATTGTATGGTAGGCTGGGAGGCGGAATTTTTCTAGGCCTACACTCTTATGCTATTCAGTTGATTTGGGGTTATAGTTTTAGTTTTGATGTAACACTGTGACCACACATCGTTTGTTGATTAGTGACTTGCTCACACCGGCATTGTGTTGGCATTTTAACCACGTGCCTTTAATTTTATTAGTTGTTTCATACACCTGGAGTGCAAGTTCCCAGGTAACGTTGTCAGCTCGTTTTAAAAAGGATCACATTGCCACATGTTTAAAAAACTAACGAAAGTATGCTTAAAATAGTTTTAGCCGTGAGTATTAGTCAAAAGATGGTTGGTCAGGTCTACGACACACAATGGTTTTAAAGGTGGAAAGACAAACAGCTTTAGATCTTTCAGCCCTGTTTCTTATCACAATAGATTCACCACTGTCCAGAGCAGCTCTCCACATTCCGAACCAAAACAAGAGTTAATAAATAATTATTTATTTAATTACTTTGGAAACTTGATTATCTTTATTCATACAGCATTATAAAAGACAAAATGTACTATTTTATATGGATATAGTTTCCATGCATATGTAGAAATGCCAGCTCTTATGAAAACCATTATTAGCAGTCAGGTGTATTGCGTCCATGGGGGAACGTAGTTATTGCAAGCCCCCAAGTTATTTTTTGTATATGCAGTGGGCCCCAAAAAAATGGATGGTTGGCTTCCAATTGGACACCGCTGACCTATGCCCACTTCATCCGCTGAAGATATCAGAATGGCTACCCTCTCCAGAGACGCTCACTATAAAGAAAATGAGGACATTCCTCTCCTAACCTTGATATTAACTCCAACCGGGTCTATTTTTCCTTTAATAATAACAACAAGTGAAGATTATAGTGCTTTTCAAGACAAACAAGGATGCTTAAGAGTCGAAAAAAAGCAAAAACCACCAGCCGGGAGGACCAGAGTTTTGCACTAGTGATCCCGTTCCAGAATGCTTGTTGGTTGGCTACGACCACGGGCACGTTGTGGGGCATAAACCTGTAACACAGGAAGGCCTGATGTGGCCGCCTGATGGGTGGTAGAATGTTAACAGCCTGACGAAGTGGATGAAGGGTAACCCAAAGAAGGCACTTGATCAGGTTGTGCGTGCCAAAGGGTCACTAAGATGCTCAAGGTGGTCATCCACCGAGGAGCTGGCAACGAGGACCTCATCCAATGAAACGAAAACAAAGAACATACCTCTGAACACCACCCTGAAGCACTCCCAGAATGCTTTGCAGCACGTGTCATATAAATGGCATGAGAGATACATGTTTTGTGTTGATTGTATTTATTTGTTCCTTGTTTTGGTTGTTGCATTGTTTGTTCAGTTGCTGTTGGGTGATAGTTTTGGTTTTGATGTGACACTATGACCGTCACTAGTGTGGTGACTAGTGAATTATTTACATCTGCATTGTGTGATCAAGCGACTGTGAAGCTAATGTGTCTGCTTGCACTGCTGTTCGAGTTTTCACATAAGCCTGCATCATATCTGAGTGGTTGCGCAGCAGCGAGACTGACTGCCGGACAATGATGAGACTGAACCTGCCGTGTTTGATGGAGAACTTGCCCAGCTGTTCATTTCGGATGCAGAAGAGAAGGACTGATCAAAAAAATAACGTTAGTACATTGTTAAATACTTCACTAAAGTACAATCAAACTAAGTTTTTCTCTGCCTTTATAAAAACATATGCTAGCATTCATGTTATCTTGTGTTTTAACTTGCATGCATGCTAAGCTACGGTATGTTTTGACATGCCTGCCCCCAATAATACGGTGCCCCAATAATTAGGTGTTAAATACAGAAATAGGACCTGCAACTGAGACTATTAATTTATGATGTAATTTCACGACCTATTTTGGTCCATTATTTTCAATAGAAAAGACTGAAACTGATAAAAACCTTGGCAACATTACCATTTATATAGATACCAGGTTCCATCTTCTCATATCGGGGATATTTATCACTAAATATCTCAATGATTCCGCACCCACTCTAATTTTATGCATTGCTTTTATATTTATTGAAGGTTCTTAATACAAATGTAAAATATGAAGCTATAATTTCTTTGAGATTCTAGATATGGAGAAATCCATACCTTCATAGGTCCATAGATCCATTGCAAACCCAAATTCCAATGAAGTTGGAACATTGTGTAAAATGTAAATTAAAAACAGAATGTAATGATGTGCAAATCCTTTTCAACCTGCGGTACATTCAAATGAATACACGACAGAGATAAGTTAATTAATGTTCAAACTGTTTTTTTTTTATTTTACAAATATTCTCTCTTTTTGAATGTGATACATACCACACATTCCCAAAAAGATGGGAGAGTGGCTGTGTTGCATCACCTTTCCTTTTAACGGCATTCAATAAGATGAGTTTGGGAACTGAGAGATTGATTGTTGAAGCTTTGCAGGTGGAATTCTTGCGTGACATTTAACTTCTGTAGCTCAACATTCCAGCATCTCCGTTGGGGTTTCTGCTTCATGAGGTGCCACAAGTGTTCAATAGGAGACAGGTCTGGACTGCTGTCTATTTTATCCATCGCATGTGCACGATCTCACACTCATACCATCACAGATGCTGGCTTTTGAACTTTGCCTGATAAAAATCCGGATGGTCCCGTTCCTCTTTGGCCTGCAGGACACGTCATCCATGATTTCAAAAACAATTTGAAACTTGGGCCACACCACGCTTTCAAAGTATCTCCATCCCAGGAAAGCTGGCGGCGTTTGAGTGTTGTTGATATAAGACTTAAGCTTTCCATTGTAGAGTTTTAACTTTGTTGATGTCTTGACTCTATGTACTTTTGTTTTATGTCCCAAATGTTGTTTTTTTTTTTCATTGGTGCTTGTTTCTGTAATACGAGAGAGACAAATTCTTTGTGTTTTAAAGGGACAGTTGATCCAGGTGACATGAACAAATTCTGGAGTCACATATTTCCACAACTTCCAGCTATGGTCTGCTAGCTTACAGTCATTAATTCATGAATCAATGCTAAACATATATTAATAATAATGACTTCATATGCTATTCTTTTGAAGTACTATGAACCCATGATCATAGTCTCACAACATAGTTCATGCAGGATTATGAAATTTAGGATCATCTTTAGATGTGAGTATAGATAGCCTGCTGACGTACTGTGTCTCCACCTGGTACAGCGGCTGCACTGAGGCGGACAGAGTGAGGCTCCAGAGGACAGTCAAAACAGCGCAAAGGATTATTGGCTGCCCTCTCCCCTCACTGTCGAACATCTACACCGCCCGGTGCCTCAGAAGGGCTCTCAACATCGTCAAAGACAATACCCACCCAAACTCACACCTGTTCGACCTGATGCCCTCTGGCAGGCGCTACAGGTGCATCAAATCAAGGACCAATAGACTGAGGAACAGTTTCTTTCCAAGAGCCATCTCCATTCTAAACTCTCACACACACACATGACCACCCTTACCTTGCAGAACAGCAACGTGATGTGTTTTTATATATCCTATTCAGTATTATTTCCATTGCACTAACTATTCTCTTATTTATCTAATTTATATATTTATCTGAATTATTGTTGTATTGCACTGGAGAGGGGAGCTCTCTAATCTCGTTGCACACTTGAGTACAATGACAATAAAGGGATTTCTGATTCTGATGTTCGAACAAGTATAGTAATTTGGTGACAACTGAAATACAACGTGAAATTTGGCTTATCAGTCTAAATTTTGGATGACTGAGCTGACACATATTGACCTAACTCGACCGGGGTCAAGAAGACTCATCAGCAACTCGTGATGCTGAACGAACAAAAACTCATGGTGTTGTGGCGACTCATGGTGTTATTCCACAAGTAACTCATGATGTTGTTGAGCAGACAATTTGTGATGCTGAACCCGAGTCATTTTAGGGACGTAATAACAAAAAGGAGTAGGTGATTATTGTAAATCTGTAAATCCTCTATAAAAGTAGCCGCTAATGAGGGAAGTGCTCTTTCTCTCTCTCGCCAATGTTCAAGACATGAGGCTGCTTTGACTGAAGACAGATTATTCCTTTTTCTACCTTAGTGTAAGACGCAAGGCAAATTATGATTTGATGAATTTATGATTTGACTTCTATTAGAAATTCTCAAAAAATTCATGGAACACTCTTGTAATTCTTAGATCATTTGGCAGCCCAAACTGTCTTAGTACAAATTAGATTTTAGTGGAAATAGGCGACTTGATCACACGACTATCCACCAAAAAGACTTTTCACCTGAAAGTATTTTTTACTTTTATTATCAACTGGAAGTGATTTCCTATGTCTATGCAGTTTAGGTTGGATTCTGACTAAGGCATGAGATATACGATCTACTCCTGTTAGAATTGGTTGAACTATATAACAGTTTCTTGTTTACTTTATATTATCTTTCAGTTTTGACTGAGCTGCAACTCATTTGCTGTTGTTAATGTTTTATGTTGGCTAGTAAAGCTCATTCTTAACTCTAATAACAGTTCCCAGTTTTATTTCTATTCCACATCATTCTTTTAGTGAAGGAACAGTTAACTGAAACATCTTGATTTGTCATAAAGGATTCTTTAAAGTTACTCTTGCTATTTAGAGAATAAAACGAGTCCAGGCGATCCTAATAAGGAAAGCTAAACTTGTTTAGCCGGGAATCAAGCTCACCCAACTATTAGAGAAAGCCCGCACACCGATGAAGCTAAGGTGTGACCAAGCGCTTTTTTCTGCAGCTCTATTTGATAAAGGGCAGGCTGACTTAGACAGGACTGATACTCAAAAAACGCGGGCAGTGAGAGCCTAAACGAATCTTTCTTGATACCGGCTTGAATTACGTCTTTCTCTCTGCACTATTGTGCCAGTGAGTGGAGAATGTGGACCTTCTAACCCTTTAAACCACAGGTGTCAAACTTTGGTCCGGGAGGGCCACTTTCCTGCATGTTTTCCATCTCTCACGGCTGCAACACACCTGATTCAAATGAGCAGGATACTTACCAGGCTTCTTCAGAGCTTGCTGATGATCTGGTCATTTGAATCAGGTGTGTTGCAGCCGGGAGGGATGGAAAGCAGCCCTCCAGGACTGGAGTTTGACATCTATGCTTAAAACTGAGAATCGGTCAGAACTGTTAGGGGCCGGGAACACTAAGTGCTAAATATCCTGGGATAAGTGAGATCAGACAGCACTTAGATAATAGGTATGCATTTAAAAATTACATCAGTACTAAAATCCACCTCCTAAAAGGCTGTAGTGAGTTAAGGGCCTTTTTGTGATGAGCTTTATGACAAATTGGCACGCATGCCATTTTTTCTGCTTTTTTCAAAGAAAATATTTTGTTAAAGAGCTAGTGTGAAGCCAAATTTAATCTTTTTGTGTCACAAGTAAGGTGATTACACACAAAACAAATAATAAAGCATGAAACAAAAATATTTTGCATATTTAACAAAATAATCGCATTCCCGATGTGAGACTCTGGCAAGCGACAAACCCGGAAGTGTGAAGTCATTCCAAGACAACTGTGGCAGAGCTCCACATAGAAACTGTATTAAGCCAGTCAGAAATTTATTCAAAAAGCAAAATGTCAAAAGTATCTGAGGGGATCCAGGTACTTGAAGAGTTAGACGCAGAGGGGTTTTTTGGAATATGTTCGTTGGACCGTACATGTACAAGCCAGATTCTCAGGAGACCGAACATATTGTGTGGCTGTCAAATCAGCCTCCAATACGACAATTCCCACGGGCAGGACATTTTGGCAGAACACCGGACATTGAGTGGAGTCCACTCACATGCCCTATTTTTCGTCTTGGCAAAAAAAAACATATGCTTCCCAGAATGCGAACAATGCATCGCCACACAGCGCCAAAGCATTTCACCGAATAACGCAACAACAATGTCAGTTGAGCAGCTCACCGGACAATCAACAATGCAGTACAATGACGACTGGCGACTTGTCGTTCTGTAAATGACGTCATTCTCGAAGAATATAGGAGATTGCCGCACCAAAGCATTTTCATTGTTTTCGCGTTGCTATGAATCTAGGACGTTTGTGTTAAAAAAAATAACGTGAGTATTGTTAAAATGGATTCATGACTCAAAATATGGCGGGTCAAGTTTACCTCACACTTGGTCTTTAAAATAACATCACAGTTGCTGAGGGCTTAGATAACGACCAATAATGGCTCAGCGGCAGAAAAGCCATGATTGGTCATTACCTGAGCACTGAGCAACTGTGATGGAATTTTAAGTTGACAGAAGTGACAAAATGAACGCCCCGCCCCCTGATTAGGCAAAAAACTGGTGGATTTTGCTGCTTAACTCATATTCCATAGACACAATATTAATCAGAATGCCATGTTTAGACTTGTGAAGGCACATACAACATATTTTTTGCAAATAATTATATGGGGTTGACTTCCCCTTTAAACTACAAACTACAAATTACATTTTTAGTCAGTTAAAATGTAATTGTGTTCCTTACTCTTTCACAGCGCCTCATACATTCAATGCATTCACTTTGTGTCGACATTCTAGTCATTATTAATTTAGAGTTTTGCAGACTGTCATACTTTGTCAAACATTTATCAAATTCCCATTCTATTTTCTCAAAAACAAACATGTCTGGCTGGCAGACAGACAGCCTTCCCATTGGATTGCTAGCCATGCTTGTAGAATTGCAGGTTCATTTCTGCTGACAGCCGGGTGAAAATAATTGTTCCATCCAATCTCATCAAAATGCAGGAAAGTATGATTTTCCCAACGGTTTTTATCAGAGACAATCAGCAACAGCAGCAGCATAAACAAGCGAACAATGGGATCCTTTTATTTTTTTGAGGCAACATTGGCAGTAAACGTTACAAGTGCCTCCATGTTGACCAACGTTATGCACTTTGTATGCATGATCATTGAAGCCGTATGCCTTAGCATGAGACCAGAGACTGACCGGAGAATTCAACTGCATTTTCCTCCTCTGTCCGTGTTCGTTTTGCAACACAATTGTGAAGCACATCACAATTACTATCATGGCTCATGATGTCTCTGGATGCAATTGAAGCATATTTCTATGGTGTAATCATTGTGCCATGTCCTAATTAAAATGGTCTTTAAAGCAACTTGTACATTAATATTTGTTACATTCTCAAAGGCCTCATGAATCATTTCCATCGCGACTGTTTTACCTTGCTGCAATTATTGTGATTTCAAATAGCAACCAGCATCTGCCACCAATTAGTGCAAGAGTTTCTCCCACCCTCTCGTTTATGTCCATTTGTTTTTTTCTACCTTTTCATTGTGGACAGCAAATTGGCACAGCTGCAGTGTCGAGCAGACCAGAGAAAGCTGTTCTTGCTGCAAATTACTTTTAACCTTGATATTACACTGTAATATGTAACTGCAGGGCTTATATATACAGGGGGGGAACAAAACATTGATCATTTAAGTGTGCTACAAAGTTTGACAAAGTTTGTCCATATAATGCACAATACTCTGAACAATAAGATTAGCACAGATGCTGATGCTCACAACTTGAGATGTCAAGTCTGGTTCACCAATGTGATGGTTCATGTAGACAATCTTGGGTAGGCATTACAGCAACAAATGCATTTTTTCCCTCGCTTGTTATTCCCATTTTTTTTTTTTTTTTAAGGTTTTATATATCGCTCCCTTCATTAACTCTACATGCAGTTGCATTTTTAACATAGCGAGAAGAGACTTTCTATACTGATATGTCAAGACTGTCGTAGTTGTTTGATACCGGAATGCAAGTGCAGCTCATACTACGGGAGACAAGTTCCTTGTATTTCATATACTTAGTAAATCAGGATGATTCTGATTTTGAATTTAAAAGATAATATGGCACATAATTTAAAATACAAAATGAAACATTTCTTCAATTCATGACTGTTTTATTACTGTCAATTTGACAGCAAGCAAAGTCAGCAGGTACCTCACTTTCTCCTTTACAAACGGCTGTGATTTCTATTTGAGAAAATGGTATTGTCGCCATTAAACATCTTATTCATTGCATTTATATTGTTTACAAAAGTAAAAACTAGTGTGCAAAACGCACACTAATGTATGCGCACGCATACACACACATGTGGGGACTTGTGCAACAAAAATTATGTCTGAGGGGGTTGATGGCTCCTCAACAGACTCCAGCACAACGTAAGTCCTCATGGCCAGTGGGTGCTCCAGCCCCAAAATATTTCAAATTTGCCCCTGAATTTATAATTAATACACTGTTTATAAGTGGCATCACACATGCTTCAATTAGCCAATTAAACTTGCCATAATGCATATTTTATGAACATTTGTTAACATCCTATTAACTAAGTATAACACCCTGCACATTATTTAAAAAGCTATATTATATGTAGCTTACAAAATGCCATGTCAATGTATGTAAGTTATTTAACGTTACATGTAGTGTACAAAAGTTGCTGATGGTGTAGTGGTACATCCGACCGAGTTGTGTGTGGGCTGCGTGGGATCGGTTCCCACTCTGTGATGATGTCTATGGCTGCCCTGTAACTGGCTGGCCACCTGTTCGGGGTTTGGTGCGTCTTTCACCCGTAGTCTGCCGGGGTAGGACTCTCCCGCAACCCTGTGCATGATAAGCGGTGTGGATGATGACATGCCATGGATGGATGTAGTGTCTAGGAATAAAAAAGGACCGGAGCGATCATCTGCGCAAATTTGCAATCCATCCAGACCAGGTTGCTGATGGGTGCATCTAAGTACTTGACATGATGCGTCAATCCTTATAGTTGCTAGTTCGGCAAAATTAAATACCAAATGTAGTCGTCTTCTGTGGCTTAGAAACATATTAGCAAGAGGCTAATAAATAGACTACTCACATACAAGTCCACAGAACTTTTTTCTTTTGCACATTTCTCCTGTTCTTATTTCTTCTTTTTTGACACCGATGAGTTCTTTGGTCTTTTACTTTGATCCATAATCTTCGTTTAAGTCTCGACGTCATAACACAACGGTCATGACTTTGATATTGATTGAAATGACCTTTTACCAACACTGACCGTTCACCCGTCAATTCACCTGAGTCACGTGACATGTTTTTTTTTGGTTTGTTTTATACATTTTTTACATAACCCAATTAATTACGTGGAGTCATATGATTGGATGATGATGATTCATGTTGTGATTATTTTTTTTTTTTTAATTAATTAATTTTTTTTTTTTTTTGGAGAGTGCACAGGCGCCCTCACATAGATTGCGCCCAGGGCGATGTCCCATGTTGTCCACAGTAAAAACCGGCTCTGCCCTATTTGGCGGGTCTGTCCTCTGTCGGCGACCTGGGCACCCTTCTGTCATCATCCATAAAAATAATCAGCCTCCGTCCCTGTCCGTCCTCGTCCTTTTTAAGCGCTTCTGTCCTTACTTTTCACCAGTCCTAACCGCCAGAAAATAAATTAAAATTATAATGCGGGAGAGGCTGTCATCAGAGGTTTCCTCATTTTTGCTTGGACTAAGCTTTGAGGCATACAACACAGCTTTCTTAACTAACTGGGATTATTATTTTTTTGTTTGCAACTGTTTTTGACAACACAACCACTGTCAGTCCCCCCGGACTAAGGTCATACATTGGCTCTTATCTGCTGTTCCGGTCTGTTATTTTTTTTTCAGAGTCTGTAGTGCAACCTGTATTGTTTCTTGCTTGCAATAACATTAATGATAAGACAGTCTTCAACATCGTGGACTGTGGCCTTTTTTATCCCACACGTACATATTGGTCTGCGTCTCAAACCGTCACCAACCGAAATGTTCACTCGATGTAATTCTCTGAGTCAATTCTGAGGTGCTGTGTAGTTTCAGACTTTACCAATAGGGGGCGCTAACATGCATTGTGAAAAGCCCTCATCTCCTGTAAATCGATTTTGCTTTCTCTCGCCTCAGTCACGTCCTGTTTATCTGAAATCAGTTCCTGGTTCACTCATAACTTCATGAAGCTTAACGGCGACAAATCTATATTATTCAAAGTTGGCAATTTTACCATTTCTGTTGGCCACTCCTTTTCCCCCGAGGTCATGAGTCTGGCTGTTATCCTAGACAGCACTCTATCTTTCCATAGGCATATCAATGACATGAGCCAGTCAGCCAACTTCTACGTGCGCAACATCCGTTGACTCCGACCCTCCCATTCTCCCTCATCTGCTTCTATCCTACTTCACAGTCTTGTCACGTCTCGACTATTTTAACTTTTCCTCTTTGGCCTCCTTCATAAGTCCCTCCATAAGCTACAACTAGTCCAGAACTCAGCTGCAAGTCTTATCACAACAATGCCCTCATCCCATCACATCATCCCAGCATCTTCACTGTCTACCTGTCAAATTCAGTATCCAATTTAAGCATTGTTTGTTTGTTATGTTTATTTCATGTAGGTAATTAAAACAATTTTTTTGCACTTATGCACAATAAGAAAAGAAAACAATTATATATATATATATATATATATATATATATATGAATACTTATGTATGTGCATATTTGCATGCTGTCGTCCACCGTGCCGCCCCATATAATGCCAGTTAACTATTTTTAGATTCCTTATATTTGTCTTCAGATTCTTTAGTTTTATGCCTAATAAAATCCCTTTACAGTGTATTTTTCTTCTTCCAGGCATTTTGTAAATCTTTAGATATATTTAGATCATATTTTGACTTAAATATTGATAATGTGTTGTACGCACTGTCCACATCTGCTCTATTATTGATAATGTCCCAGTTCTGGATAATTAATTCCTGTTTTCACCTAATTGATTCCTCTGTCCTTATTAGTAAGTCTACAGGATCGAGCGATTGATGGAATTAGGCTCATACCATATATTGTAGTTAAATAAATCCTCAGTACTTTTATGGTTCTTTTATTTTTTTGTTTTGTCTTTTGTTTTAGTAAATCAAAATTAGTATTGCAAAATGTAAATATATTTTTGCTGTCAATTCTTGAATACGTCTTCGATCCAAACCCCGAAGTTATTAATACTTGTCTATCCGGTATTCTTTACACACAACTGATTATGATATTTCTGTGATTTTCCATTCAGCTCTCAATTGTAATGCATTCAAGAAGGTTATCAATCTATCTACATTATTCAGCAGTGATGTGGACATAGCACAATGGTCTTTATTACAGGAACAAAAGGATAAAAACAACAACCACCTGTGACATAGCTTCTAGACACTTAAAATTAAAGCGAGCTTCCACATATATTGCTTCACCTCCTCCACCCTTACTCAGTCCATTGTTCTTAGTGAGTTCATAGCCATCCATCTCAGTCTGTTCCCTTTTCATTATAGAGCCAGGTTTCTGAGATTGCAATGATATTGAAAGGTCGTTAGAATGAGCGCAAATAATCTTTTACGTGTTTGAAATGTGCATAGTCTTCTACTCTTAATGTGGATGATTGATAATTTTCCGTCAGCTTTTATATTTTTCACTAGTATAGTTTTTGCAAGTGTTATTGATGTTGGAGAAGAAATTGATGTCCTGGTCAATATCTCATTTCATGTCCAGAGCGCTGCATTTACAATAATGCAGTGTATTGAGATCAATTTGTTCATAGGCCCTTGTCCTCCGTGTTAGGTGACTAATGTCACTAGATTGAAGAATACATTTTGTTAAATTGTGTCATGAAGGAGATGTTACCTTATAACCTAGTGAAGTCCAAGTCCAGTCCAGTACACAAACGGTAGTTCATCAATGATACTTATCCAGCACCCCAATGCTTCTCACAACAACCACTAATGCATTTTAAGGTGTCCCGTTTATCTTGATGAAAATCATGCAGTTTAAGGTCCAGGTGTGTTGTATTTTTCCTTTCATCTTGAGGTAGCGTCCTTTTTTTTTTTTTTTTGCAATATCAGCATTGTGTTTGGTTAAATGCTCATCCGAAAAGACATTTGTTTGTTTGAATAGTTTGAGCTTGTGTTTTCTGTTGACAAATTTTAAAATGACAGCTGGTTTGTCCCTGTCGTTTCTCTTGAGCAGCGTATGGCATCCCTCAATGTTCTTGCAGTCCAGTATGATACCTATAGACTGTAGAAAAGTAGCCACTTGTTGCTAAGTTAAATTGTAATCAATGTATACTGTCACCGCCCTCGAGTCTGACCGAGGAAGTATGCTGACGTGCATGACAAGAGGCTAACGACACAGGTTTCATAATTCATAAGCAATGTTTATAGCTCATGACCTGACTAATTTCACGCTCACGTTCACTACTGTAATTTTTTAACTAAAAAAAAACACACCCGATTAAAAGCCATGATACCTTTGGCCCCAATAGTTGCGATTCTCCATGTTATTAAATGGGGTATTATCGTTATTATAAACACCGGTAGATGCTTTTTTCCCCCCAAACAATGCCGTTACACAGCATACCGAAACCTTTCTCAGACTCTTGTCAGACGAGGCAAATGAGCTCAGACTGGGGTCTTACTGTAGAGATGGCAGTATTTATTGCACTACATCCCTTTGATCAAATTAAATGCAACTTAAGATACTTATTTTGGCTCTCAATTGCTTCTTCACACAGTCGCATGTATCACTTTCATGTTTTTTACCACTTTATTCTCTCTCTCTCGCTCTCCCTCTCTCTCTGTCTGTCTCGCTCACTCATTCTCTCTCAATTGAATTCACTCTTCAAGGGCCAGTACATACAGCAGCATTAAAAGATATCATTCTGCCCCGGGTGCAAATATTAGAATTTTATTCCATCCTTAAGAGCAGGCGTAGCATTGTCCAGCGTTCGCGCTGTCCACTTGTCACCTCATCAATCCGCGCTTAGCCTATCGGGGGAAGGTGCATCGATGCTTAGTGAGTATGTCTCTGCACGACTGAGGCATATTACTGCAACACACATAAGTGTCGATGTCATGGGTCGTGCAATTCAAATAAGTTCTGTCGGACCGAACTGGCTATGTCACTCATGCATGAGATGCCAATGATCACACTTGGCTGGCTCCCCTCCCCCACTGAACTTCAGATTGATTTTTACACAAGGTGAGTGTAGAAACGTAGTGTGTGAGTCAAAGATCAATCTCTTGATTTGTAAAGCACACATTTATGAGAAAAAAAAAAAACAACAATAAAAAGAGAGCGACCCGTGGCATGGCGTATGCATTTCCGTGTTTGTCATCTGACATTCCCACAAGCTCTGGTGATTGGCTTAGCCATTAGAACTCATGAAATGGTACAGTGGCCCAAGTATGATAAACAACATATAACCAAATAATATACAGTCAGTTAGTAAATATAGGCCACTTTTTCCAGCATTTACGATAATCTAACATCTTAAATTAGTCTACTAATGGCTGCCAGGATGGCCGAGTGGTCTAAGGCGCCGCGTTCAGGACCCAGTCTCCCCAGGAGGCCTGGGTTCGAATCTCGAATTTCCCCATTGTGGGACTAATAAAGGCAATATTATTATATTATTATTAATATTCAGATTTTCATTATTAATGTTAAGCATCATTTGAGAAGTACAGGTATAAATTGTTGAAAATTTTCCTCTAGCCTTAAAATCATTCTTGAGGATTATTTTCTATCAAGTGAAGCACCACAACACTACCTTAGTTAATTAACAACTCCCATAACATTATTCAACTTATAGTTTACCTCTTCAACCACTTTTATATTCACATATTGTGATGAAAAGCATCACTTGTGTCACTCTCCACTCGATCATAGTTTAATGTTGAAGCCAAAATGTATTAACTTTGATGATTATTACACATTTCATATTTACTTGCATTGATTACTGGAGAAGCCAATTTTGGTTAATTCACAACAGAAGAAGTGGCATAAATCCTTAAACCCTTCTAAACTGGGGCTAATATTATTTGTTTCACAAATCTCTATTTAAGGATATGCTCTATTCCAATTTATAGTTGATTTGACTTTTTATGAAACATACATCATGTAACGTGTTAAGATCTCAAGTTTTGAACATGTGTTTGTCCTGGTTTGGCTGCTATGCGCA
The DNA here is from genome assembly GCF_059441095.1 of Idiotropiscis lumnitzeri. Taxonomy (NCBI): domain Eukaryota; kingdom Metazoa; phylum Chordata; class Actinopteri; order Syngnathiformes; family Syngnathidae; genus Idiotropiscis; species Idiotropiscis lumnitzeri. Next base: position 29,387,220 of record NC_142393.1, on the reverse strand, counting down.
TGTCTGATGTTGCTCACCATGGTCCAAGGAACACTCAGTGAGTTTGTGTGAATGCTCAGACGCATGGAAAATTCGGGGAGGGAATGCCCATATCTGGTATCAGGAATAAAAATAAATCATAATGTCGAAAAACAAGTCCCAAAGCTAAAAAAATAAGTGAACCAAGAACACAAGGGACATTCTCATCACCGCAGACAGCAGGTGACGATAGAGACGACATGCAACAATGTAGACCAGGGGCCTTCATTCATGTACCTTGGGGGGCCGCTGGCCTGACTGTTTTCGATCTTTCTCTGCTGCAATATTCCTGAGTCAAATGATCAGCATCGTTATCCAGCTTCTGCAGAACTTACTTATTATCTGATCATTTGAATCAGGTGTGTGGCAGCAGGGTGAGACGATAGAGAGGCAGGAGAGCGACCCTCGAGGAACAAGATTGAAGATCCCTGATATACACAATTGAGCAAGACATCAAAACACACCTGGACAAAAAGATTAAAAAAGGGAGTGGAAGGCGACAGCTGATTGGCTAATGATGAGGAGCAAGCCTGACAAGCCTATGTGGTGTGCAAGGACTTCACAAAATGCCTGATCGATGTCATGTTGGTATGTTTGTGTATGTTGGTGTTAACTTAAATCACAAATCCCTTTGTTGAGTTGGTATGGTGTTTCTTTCAATCAGGTGACTGAAATTTTAATGTTTGTTCATTAAAATTCAGTTGTGTCGTTTAATATAAATTATGTCATATAAACGAGGGAGAAACACCTATTGGCCTGTGCGGCTCTTGCACTGCGTGTGTCTCAGCTTTTATAAAATTAAGCTGGTTTGGTGAGACACGTGTAGCAAAAGACTTTACAGAAGTAGAGCACACAAAACAACACCGTCGAGAATGCAACCCAAATTTTATATTTTCCAAAGGAATTATGTCTACAAGCACCACATAAGCTCGTTGTTTTATTAATTTTGACTTTCTGGCATGTATTGTCCACAATGTCCTGACTATCACATCTAACAGCCTTTTTTACCACATGCAACACAGCTCCTCTTAGCCAGGGCTGGGGGACTTTTTTTCTTGGACTTGCTGTGTCTTATTGTTTCAGTTTTTCAATGTTTCAGAGAAATTCATCCTCAGGATCGTCAATATTTCTCAGCAGATGTAATGCCTTCTCTACGCTATAAGATTTTTTACAGAACACGTTGACCAGCAACATTTCTCAATGCAGCCACTGGTTGCTATGGAAACCTGGCGGCGCCGCCCAAGCGCAACAGGCATAAGATTAAGTAGAGCCTTCAAATTGACCAGAGAGCCGTATTTAAAGGAGTAATGACTTGTACCGCTTTTATATTGCTTAATACCATAAAATTGCACCATGGGAATGAAATATATACAGTTTAACTGCCACATTCTCGTTTTTGTGTGGATTATTTATGTTCTGTACTTTTGGGTGTTTATTGCCACCCACATCACAGAGGGCGCTGTAGCGGTGATGTGTAGCTCAGTTGGAGAAGAAGAGCTTAGAAAGGTTGAGCAAAAATACATCAAATAAAACACCAAGACGACTGTGTTAAGTCGAAAAAAGTCAAATACAAGAGAAGATGAAATAAAGCAAGTTTCCTTTTTTGGACAATGCACGCAGCCAAGTTTTCACGGCGATGGATTGCTTGCCAAGGAGCAATAAATTTAGCAGTCAAAAGAAAACCACTTGTGTCTCTAGCTATCGATTGCAACTAAGGGAGCTACAGAATAAGTAAAAGTCAAGATGCCAGAAGCATTGTAAAGAGATATATACGCAGAGAAATAACACACCAAAGTTTGAAGACTGGCCCGTCTTCCTTTATTATATTAGTCGGTTGGATTCTTGTGCTAGGGTCACAACACGTCAACAGAGTGCTCTGCTATAGAATGTACCCCGCGTTGGAAGTTAATGACAAAGACTGCGGAAGTGCTGCATGCATACAATCCATAGAATTAGATATCAGGCCACTTTCAAATTTTGGTAAAATTCTGATTCACGCCTGACTTTGCATCCCTGTGCAATATCACTTTTTTCTGTTTAAGTGTGGGATTGATAACAAAAAAATAAATAATTGGTATAATGCACCACTGCAGTTTCTTGCTCGTCGTGGTCTATCTTGCAGCATGCATTATCACAATTTATTCCAGTGTCATGATCAGTGCTGGTCATTTCTAAAGCATCAGCAGCGCCCCCACAGTGGCCTGCACAACCTGAACTACAGAGCTTCTCTTATTACGAATACTATGGAGGTCACCGTACGTGTGCAAACTGCTAATTTGCGGCTGGACTTCTTTGTTCGACCACGCAGAAACGGTAGCGGTCCTGTTTCTCACTGAGCCAATTTTCCCATTCACTCTGGTTGAAGGCCATTTTCAGTGCGTGGGAGAATAGAATGGATTGTACAGGAGAGAAAGGGAATCAAAGGGTGAGTTTGGAAGGGGAAAAAAAGTGTCTTACAAAGAAATGTGAAATTGAGCAGGCTTGAGGTAAAAAAAAAAAGAAAGAGTGGCTGCAAGGAACAGATATAGAACAAACAAAGATAAAGAAAGTATAGAATGGCAATAAGAAAGTCGATTCTGGTTTGGGATTAATGTTATTTGTAGTTTCCTGGCTCCTCTTTAAACACATCTTTGCTCAAATGATGGACTGTAGCTGTTATCTTTACGGTCTGGCACAGCACACAGCCTGTTAAACGCAAGAAACCACGATGTTAACTTTATGGCACAACATTAATACATGGGCACACCAACACATCCATCCCAGCAAATACCCTGTAGGTGCATAAAGACAAAGCATTTTGCTTTATGGCGCTGTCTCAGAGTTTTAGGGAGTGCAGGTTTAACAAAGGAAAGTGACTAAGTTGCTCACAGCGTCGTTACCAAGCATTAACCTTCAACATGAACCTGAGCAAACTGTTTATGGGGAAAATATGTTTTTTCATGTGCTATTTTCTATTTCCTCTGAACTTGGGCTGAGTGAAAAGACCCAGTTTCAGAAGCACACCAGTTGAAATCACACACTATTGGGATGGTGGCTGTTGGCGCTGGACACTCAATTTAGGCCAGCGCACATCTGAAGTTGGTACAATTTGGGACAGAATCACCTTCCAATAAAACAGCGTCTGTCTTCCCATTGCCAATTTCATCAGCCGCAGATGCACACTCACCATGCCTCCCCCGACATCTCCCTTTGCTCATTTTTTATTTACCTCCTCACGCCACTGCTGTCCCACTTATTTGGCCTTGCTGCTGGAACTGGACAGGCTCCCTCTGGAGAGAGAGCTCTCATTGTGAAGACATTGGAAGATGACACTGGCGCAGTGCCTTTAAATGCACACTTTGATGCGCGCGCACAGCCAGGCAGACAGAGGACGTTATGTGGCAAGTTAGCTTCATGCAAAACCCCACGCTAATGGTGAGGCGGCACTGCCAATGAGAGCGGTAAAATAATTGGTCTGAGGGGAGTCCTGTTTTGTCTGCGTCAGGAGAAATGCCTCGGTGATAAAAGGCACAGATGCACAAATCAAAATAACACTGGGCGTCATTGCAGTCTGACCCTGAGAAAAGAAAGAGCAACTTGATGGTTTCTCTTTCACGACAGAGCAACAAAAGCATGCAGAAGAATATTTTCAAGAAAATGAGTGCACCACTACCTGCTTTAGAGCAAAATGCTGCTCCTCACAGGCTTTTATATCATTAAAAAAGCAGACATTAGATTTTTCATGTCCTGATGCCTTTCTCTTGAAGGTCTTTGAAGATGACACAGATGTTTGAAACATCTCAATTAGCCAGCCAGCCTTGCCAGATTCATTGCTCTCCTCATCTGCCAGCCTCAATTCTTGTTAACTGGATTTTGCGGACTTAAACAGAACTCAGGCAGTCATGAGTTTTCTGACTCCGTTGCATGACAAAGGGTTTCGGTGATGTTTTTTTATGAGTATCGTTCCCCGGGCAAATATATAGGCTCATGCTAATGAGAACTTAACAAAAACTTTCTGAAACTTGGGAAACTTGCATCGCCGTTCCTCCAAAAGAGAGAACAACCAATCTGCAGTATTCCCAGAAGTGACATTTTAAAGGAAAGCCTCTACAGGGACCACTGTGCTTTAAGTACCAGCCACCTTCCAGTTTTTGCAGCATAGGCAAACCAATTTGCATCTTGCTCAAGAAGCATGGAAAGGCAACGTCAAAGCATTTGATGGCAAGAGGACAAGGGTGATTCCACAAATGCTCTTACATTTAGACAGAGAAGCATTGTGTGTTTTTGCAAGACGTAAAAGTTTTACCAGGCTTTGTGATTAAAGCGCAGGCAACAGAATGTTTCTAAATTGGTTATTATTTTACAGTTTCCATGCTCTCTGTCATGTGATTAGTTTTTTTATTCATTTGAAAAGCAATACAGCAAAAGTACTTGTCAGAAAGTGGATGAATGCATCGTAGATAGGACTTCTTTTTAATATACCCCTCTGTCTGCACCTGAAGCTCAAAACTTTTCTATCCACTGTGCTCACCACGCACACGCACACACAAAAACAAATCAAAAGAATGAGTCGTCTGAATGCATTTCCTAGAGCATGACACAGTGGCCAGAATAAGAAGTAACAACAACAATTTAAATTCAAACAGAGGAGCTTGCAAACCAAGCTACACTTACATAATCATGTTTTCAATGGGTAGGCAAAACATGCGAGCGAGACGAGTCGAGAAAAGACTGTCAGGCGAACGGACACGAGAGCAGGAAACAAAAGAGCAGTTGTGAGCTCACTCGCAGGCCTAAAGGTCAACCGTAAACAAAGCGCATGGCTTCCCTTATTATTGTCATCGTCCACACATATCTTGGAGATGTGTTTTCGAGTGAGCTGTATTGTTCTCTACTTCAGCATCCATGTTCTTGAAAAAGTGCTGCCGTCAAACGGAGAATCACTTTCTGAGAGTCATCATTTTGCACGACAGGGGTCTGCTCGGAGGAGGTGCACGGTCAGATAAAAAGTGGTGGGATTTTCTTTCTATTCTGTTAAACGTCTCTCAATGATGTAACATGCGTGCAAGGAAAAGCGGTGAGAGAACGGTGAGTGATGCCTCGTTTGGCTTTGTACACTTGCCATTGTTGTTCTTGAAGCACTTACGGGTTTGTCAATTGCCAGGATCTCATTTCAGGAAAATTATTACTTTGTCATATATACAACATTGAAAATATTTTTTCAGGCTTTACTTTTACTTAATGTTTAATGAAATTACTTTGATTTGAATTTTTTAACATTGCTTCACACTAGGCCTTTAACGTTTTTTGAATCTGTATTAAAGACTAATTTTTTTTAGGCTTGCTGTTGCTGATTTTGTGATAGAAATTCTTGCACGGCAGTAATTTCTTGGTACCGCAGCACTAATGGTACTCTTACATTCTGAAAAAGATGCTCTGTACTTATGTGTCACACCTAAATGTTCTTTTAGTAATAGGTGTGTCAAGTTACTTTAATACGAGTGTGGCTCAACTTAACGAAGTCACATTCCTTGTGAGTTTCTACATATTTGGCCAATAAAGATAAATGTTAATATTTGGTTTGTTTGTTTGGGTTTTTTTTTTACTGAAATCCCTTCATTGAGGAAATGGTGGTGTATACTAATGGAAAATTTCAGCCTTGGCAATTTGGTACTGTTCAACTGTATAATTAATTAGTTTGACTGAAACTTGCCCATATGTTGTCTTTTTTCTAACAACTTTCACATTTATTGGACTTTATTATATCTCATTTCAGCTGTGCAATATGGATTTTATAATTACTGATCGACACAAAATCTGACGGTGGTCACTTCATCAGAGGCACTGCAATGCAGATTTCCAACCAGACCATATTTTGAATAGGATCTAATTCTTCATTGTAAAGTATCACAAAAAACAACGAACTATCTGAAATAAATCAGCACTCAAATCACCTTTTTCATATTCAATCATTTAATTAATTCTCTAACTTCATGTATACATAGCAAGTTGTGGTTCAGTCCAGTGTCAACGTTATTATTCGAATCAGACAAATGGCCCAGTGTAAAATGCATCCAGCAGACAGTTGGTTCATTAATACATTACAATTTTATATCCTGTGCTTTAGGGTTAGCAAGTGCAAACATGTGAAATGGAGTGAAGATAACTTTCTTACACATACACGCACCTAATGACGTCAAGACCAATGAGTAGTGCTGTGCATAATGATTAAAATAACCTACAAAATGAATTCATGCAAATTGACATTAGTATCAGACAACAGGAAGTTGGGACTAAAAAATAAGTGTGAGCCAGAATGCAGAAGAAAAAACAATGGCAACTTTGGAGAGAAGTTCTCAGGGTATTGAATCGGAATCGATCACAACTGGACTGTTTGGGTTTCGCCTCGATCCAAGCAGGCTTTATCAGTTCATGTGACAAGGTTTGGTTTGGACTGCACCCATCCATCTTCTCTACCGCTTCTTCTCACTAGGGTCGCGGGAGGTGCTGGAGCTATCTTCGGGCAGTAGGCGGGGGACACCCTGAACTGGTTGCCAGCCAATCGCAGGGCACACAGAGACGAACAACCATCCGCACTCACACTCATACCTAAGGGCAATTTAGAGTGTTCAATCGGCCTGCCATGCATGTTTTTGGAATGTGGGAGGAAACCGGAGTACCCGGAGGAAACCCACGCAGGCACGGGGAGAACATTTAAACGCCACACAGGATGGCCGGAGCCGGGATTGAACCCATGCCCGATGCTGTCTCTCACTGTGAGTCCATCGTGCTAACCAGTCGGGCCACCGTGCCGCCCAGCCTGCATCCAGTTTAGTTTTTTTCCCTCCAAAGACAATACCCGGCTGGCTGGCCATTGGTCCCTTTCTGTATGTTAGATTATGCTCATCAAGTTTTATGCTAGCAAATGTTTCTACTTCTCATCCAAATATTACCGCTCGTCAAGATAGAGGAAAAGACGACAACGGCAAAATTAAATCATGATATTTCAAATGTTGTCAAAAATGAAGATACATTTTAGCTTAGTTTTGATTTTTTTATTTCGTTTTGTTTTAAACTTTTCAACAATATGGCATTTTGGATTTTATTTGCGTTATAGTCATGTGACCAGAACTTCCGTTGTGTCCCCTAACCCTGATGCGATAAAGGCTCATTGACAAAATTATTTCATCTTTATTTTCGTTGACAACAGCAATGTCCATAAATTTACAAGTAACCCACGTCTAATATGAAAAAGCGAAGGATCATGTGGTAAATACCGAAAAATAAATATGTATAAATATTTTCAGTGTTGCTTAAATTTATTTCAGCAGGACAAAACTAACTGATTACAAAGTGACTGGGGTATCACCACAGTTTAAAAAAAAAAGTGAGGGCAGATTTGTATTTTATTTTGTTTTTAATTGACTGTCCGTCATGATTCTGCCTTATTCTTTGCTTTTGCGTTTGACCGTAGAGACTGCAGGCTAACATGCCCAACCATCGCCATCTGAAAGCAAAACAGGTGGCGCACAGCTCCCGGAGATGTAGTGACAACTAGGAAAACAAATGTTGAGCCTTCTCGACTAGTGGAGTCAGCCCGGTGAATAAATATGCCCGGGCCTCATTTTCATGATCAATGTGCCCTTTAGGGGGAGATGTGCATGTTAAGCCTAGTGTATGACACCATGTTTCCTCCACTAGATAGTATAATGCCTCTTGCTACAGACTGTGTTCACTTGACATTCCCTAACAAATACACTTTGCCCGTCCTCGCTGTGGTGTCACAGAGTCCCTTGGGAAAGATGTTGCATTTGTTGCCATGTTTGCTCTGTGAAGAATGTCTGCAAAGTCAAGCTTCATCACTACAGTAAGAACTCATTTGCAAAACATATGAGACATGCAACCTGTTCCTTTTTCTCTGGCAATCTGTCCACTCGTTGTTAACAATCGGCAAAATGCACAGTGATTAAAGACACGGTATGAACGATCTATCAATAAGTGTAAAACATTAATGTAGTCTTTCTTCCCACTGCTCACTGGCTGTGTGTCAATTACTCGTAATTTTCCTCTTTGGTTGATTTTAACTTTGTATCTTCAACTTCCAGTTTTCACAATTCATAATGATAAATATAGCACATAAAAACCTAACAAGGCAAGATACCTCTGCACTGAAGAGGTACAACAAAGGAAACCATTGAATTACCCAAAAATGAGGAAAGAATTGGGATACTATACGGCATATAAAGATAATGACTCTGGTAAAGCAAATGCTGAAGTCTTCATTATAGATTATAGAATGCTTGCAAAAATAAAGCCATTGTATTGAGAAGACAGAAAACAGAACCAAACAAGCAGCGGATATCATAAAGTACTCGAGAACAATAAATTTAACATAAAGTTTGTATGGAATATATTGACCAACATTTACAAATAAGCGCAGAAAAGTGATTATCCAGAGTATTTCATGCAGAAAAAAAAAAAAAATTCTTTTACTTTTTTTTAATTGCCAATAACAATTATTAGTTATGAAGGAGGCTAATAACCAATACTTGCAGGGAGCTGATATTAATTTTCAGCAAAGGGGAAAATATTGGAGTCAAAACTACAAAAAAAAACACTGAAGGATTCTATTACGATTACTGGCATTATTTCATTATTTTAAACACATGCGGGACAGAATGTCGATAATTAAAGTTAGCAGGTTTATATTTACTGAATATTTTAAACATTGATGAAACAAGATGCATTTATCAAATGAAACTAGAAGCACGGGTCTGTGATGTCCTGTGCTTTTAATGTTTGGTGGAGTCTATGACTTGTCTTGCAGGGCTTGGCCAGCGTCCTTGTTCTACGCCCAGGCACGCCCCTGCAATTTCTGGCGCCGGCCCCTGCGCACCTGCAGCTCATCAGCACAATCAGCAACAGCATAAAAACTCAGCGCAGCCAGGAGTCAGGCGTCGGATTATCCCGTGATACCCGTGGTACTTTGGCCGCAGTAGCATGAAACAGATTGGCATTGTTGGCGCTGTCCTTGGTGCTCGTAATAACTCCGTTCTCTTGTGTGCTTCCTCAAGCCTTCTTCCTGCCCGCCCAAGCCCGTGACACCATCGCCTGCCCGAGAAGACCAGACCGCGTCTCCCACCTCATCGCCTGACCTGCGCCCTCCGGACCCGCCGTCTTCACTTGCGTCCCACCGCGCCGCCTGACCAGCGCACTCCGGACCCGCTGCCAGCGCTTGCTTCCCGCCGCGTCTACCACCCCCTCGCCTGCCCTGCAGAACTCCGGACCCGCTGCCTCAACTTGCTTCCCCACAAATAAAATCCCATCTCATATCCAGGTTGCGCTTGCGTTCCTTTTCTCTCACCATTACGGTTCCCCAACCCGTGACAGAATAATCCGGCCAATACAATGGACCCAGCGACCCCGGATCACCTCAAAGAAGCCCTATGTATCCGAGGTAGGCAGCTCGGCCGCCATGAAAAAATGTTACACGAGCTTATGGAATCGGTCCAAAATCTACACCATCAGATCACGCACCTCTCCACCCGGGTCCTTTCTCTCTCTCCCTCCACCGATCCTCCCGTAAACACTCCCCCGGTCCCTTCTGCTTCCGCAATGCCCGCTCTTGGCAGCAAGGAACCTTTTGTTCCTACTTCCGAGCCGTTTACCGGGGATCTAGGTTCATGTAGTCAGTTTCTCCTGACTTCTTCGTTCATTTTTGACTTACAACCGCTAAGCTACCCCTCGGATCGATCAAAAATAGCCTTTATGTTTAACCTGTTACGCGGAAGAGCCGCAAAATGGGCTACGGCGCTGTGGGAGGCGTCTTCGCCAGTGATGTCCTCTTATGCAGATTTTTGCCAGGAACTAAGGAGGGTTTTCGATCACCCAGTCAAAGGACGCGAAGCGACCCACAGATTGCTAGCCCTTCGGCAGGGAACACAATCTGTAGCGGATTACTCCATCGAGTTTCGAATCCTGGCGAACGAGTGTGGATGGAACGAGCCCACTCTGAGAGGTATTTTTGTGAATGGTTTGACCGAACGATTAAAGGATGAGCTGGAGGTCCGTGACGAGCCCACCTCCCTCGAGGAGTTGGTCTCACTATCCATAAAAATTGACAATCGGCTGAGAGAGAGAAGCGCAGAAAAATCGCGGAGGGTGGACGGAAAAGCCGTTCCGCCTGTTTATCATTATGAGCCGTCATCACCCGGCCAGTTTCTGCCCTCTGCTGGCCAGGAGGAGCCTATGCAACTGGGAAGGACTGGTCTGGATGCTCAGGAACGCCATAGACGTTTGACTAATCGCTTGTGTATTTATTGTGGAAACCCCGGACATTATCTTGCTGCCTGTCCATCTAGGCCAAAAGACGGGGCTCGCCAATGAAGGAGAGCACATTGGTGAGCCAAATTGCATCTGCTACCGGCTCCTCCCCTCGCGTGTCTGTCCCCTCCAGTGTCTTATGGCAAAGCAAATCCTTCTCAATTCCCGTTTTAATCGACTCCGGAGCAGATGGCAATTTCATAGATCAAGCCCTGGCTAAACAGTTGGGGGTTTCTTGGGAATCCCTTACTTCCCCTCGAAGAGTGGTGGCCCTGGATGGACATCTCCTTTCCTTGGTCTCCCAGCAAACTATACGATTTACACTCATCATGTCAGGTAACCACAGAGAAACCATTCAGCTGTACCTCATCAATTCACCCCATGTTCCCCAAGTGCTGGGGTTACCCTGCCTCCAAAAACACAACCCCTCCATCGACTGGAGAAACTGCTCCATTACCAGCTGGAGTGTTTTTTGCCACTCGCAGTGCATGTTGTCCGCTGACCCGGCTCCCCGATCTTCCCCTCCGGCTCCGACGCCTCCGGATCTTTCCTCTGTGCCCTCCAACTATCATGACCTCTCCCGGGTGTTCAGTAAGGACCTCGCTCTCACCTTGCCTCCTCACCGGCCTTACGACTGCGCCATTGACCTTCTCCCTGGAGCTTCCCTCCCCACCAGCCGACTGTACAACATCTCCCGTCCGGAGAGGGATGCCATGGAGACGTACATTCGAGATTCCCTCGCCTCCGGTCTCATTCGGCCCTCTTCCTCACCCCTGGGGGCAGGTTTCTTCTTCGTTAAGAAGAAAGATTCCTCACTCCGCCCCTGTATAGACTTCAAGGGCCTAAATAATATCACAGTTAAAAATAAGTCCTCGCTTCCACTCATCGATCCTTCATTTGAACCTCTCTGTGAGGCCCAGGTCTTCTCCAAACTGGATCTCAGAAACGCCTATCATTTGGTCCGGATTAAAGAGGGTGATGAGTGGAAAACGGCATTCAACACTCCCTTGGGTCATTTTGAATACCTGGTCATGCCTTTTGGCCTCACAAACGCCCCTGCGGTGTTCCAAGCCCTCATGAATGACATCCTGAGAGACATGTTGAACCGGTTTGTTTTTGTCTACCTAGATGATATACTCATCTTCTCCCACTCCCTCCAGGAACACCGCCAGCATGTCCGTCTTGTGCTTCAACACCTCCTCGAGAACCGTCTGTTTGCGAAACCAGAAAAATGTGAATTCCATGTCTCCTCGGTGCACTTCTTGGGGTATATTATTGCAAAAGGCCAACTCCAACCAGACCCCGTCAAGATCCAGGCTGTGGTGGATTGGCCCATTCCCTCCACTCGCAAGGAACTACAGCGCTTCCTGGGATTTGCCAACTTCTACCGTCAGTTCATCCGTAATTACAGCAAAGTGGCTATTCCTCTCACCGCTCTCACCTCGACCTCAGTTCCGTTCCAGTGGACTCTGGCGGCATCCCAAGCCTTCAGTCGTCTAAAGGACTTATTCACCAGCGCTCCTGTACTCAAACATCCGGACCCGGTGCAGCAGTTCATTGTGGAGGTGGACGCCTCGCACGCAGGCGTGGGAGCTGTCCTGTCCCAACGGGATCCAGAAACCCAAAAGGTTCATCCTGTTGCATATTTTTCCTCGTCGCTTGTCCCCCGCAGAGAGGAATTATGATGTTGGAAACCGAGAACTTTTGGCAGTGGTATGGGCGTTGCAGGAGTGGAGGCATTGGCTAGAGGGCTCCATGGTTCCTTTCCTTGTTTGGACCGACCACAAGAACCTCTCCTACCTGCATTCTGCCAAACGGTTAACCCCTCGTCAGGCTCGCTGGTCTATTTTCCTAAGCCGCTTCAACTTCGCCCTCTCCTACCGACCAGGCTCACGCAACACCAAAACGGATGCTCTTTCCTGCCTCTACTCTCCTTCCGCCAGCTCTGACACTCCGGAACCCATTCTGCCTCCCTCTTGCATTGTGGGAGCTGCCTCCTGGAAGATAGAGCATACCGAGAGGGAGGCCCAGCGGAACCAGCCAGACCCCCGGACAGAACCTTCTGATCGCCTTTTTGTCCCAGATGCGGTGAGGTCCCAAGTGCTTCAGTGGGGGCATTCCTCCACGCTCACCTGTCACCCTGGGGTGTCTCGGACTCTCCGGTTCATCAGAGATCACTTCTGGTGGCCCAACATGGCCAAGGATACCCGGGAATTTGTGTTAGCGTGCTCTGTCTGTGCCCGGGGAAAAGCTTCCCACATACCTCCAGCTGGCTTGCTGCGTCCGCTGCCCATCCCGAGCCGGGCCTGGTCCCACATCGCCTTAGATTTTGTCACTGGCCTTCCTCCATCCGAAGGAAACAGTGTTATACTCACCATCGTGGATCGCTTTTCCAAATGTGTGCATTACATTCCCCTTCCCAAATTACCCACTGCTCTGGCCACTGCCAAGCTCCTGGTAAATCATGTTTTTAGACTCCACGGCATTCCGCTAGATATTGTATCAGACAGAGGTCCCCAGTTCACGTCGCAAGTATGGAAGGAGTTTTGTAAGGCGGTGGGCGCCACCGCCAGTCTCTCCTCTGGTTATCACCCGCAAACTAATGGACAGACCGAGCGGAATAACCAGGACCTTGAGGCGGCGCTACGGTGTGTGTGGTGGCCTGTAACCCGGTGTCATGGAGTTCGATCCTTCCCTGGATCGAATACGCCCACAACTCCCTTTCCAGTACTGCTACAGCCCCTTTTATGGCTTGTTTTGGCTACCAGCCACCACTTTTCGGGGATCAGGAGCATGCGGTGGCTGTACCATCGGTGAAAGAACACCTCCGGCGGGTAAAGCGAGTCTGGAGGGAGGTAAAGGCGTCTCTTGCCCGTTCTGCACAGAGGAACAAACGGCTGGCAGCCCTTCATCGAACTCTAGCGCCTGACTACAAACCCGGACAAATGGTCTGGCACTCATCCCGTGACCTTCCACTCCAGACCGAGTCACGTAAGCTCACTCCCCGATTCATTGGTACTTTTCCCATAGTGAAGCTTGTTAACCCATGCTCGGTCAGGCTTAAGCTCCCAGACTCACTAAAGGTTCACCCCACCTTTCACGTCTCTCTCAAGCCTGTCGCCTCCAGCTCTCTTAGCCCTCCGGCCGTTCCCCCTCCACCCCCCCGGATCATTGACGACCACCCTGCCTTCACAGTCTCCAGGGTACTGGATGTGAGGACCCGGGGAAGGGGGTTCCAGTACTTGGTGGACTTGGAGGGTTATGATCCGGAGGAGCGGTCATGGATATCTCGTAAACTCTTCATGGATGATACGTTATTAAGTGACTTTTATGCGGTTCACCCTGACAAGCCTGGTAGGACGCCAGGAGGCGTCCATTGAGGGGGGGGTACTGTGATGTCCTGTGCTTTTAATGTTTGGTGGAGTCTATGACTTGTCTTGCAGGGCTTGGGCAGCGTCCTTGTTCTACGCCCAGGCACGCCCCTGAAATTTCTGGCGCCGGCCCCTGCGCACCTGCTGCTCATCAGCACAATCAGCAACAGCATAAAAGCTCAGCGCAGCCAGGAGTCAGGCGCCGGATTATCCCGTTATACCCGTGGTAATTTGGCCGCAGTTGCATGAAACAGATTGGCATTGTTGGCGCTGTCCTTGGTGCTCGTAATAACTCCGTTCTCTTGTGTGGTTCCTCAAGCCTTCTTCCTGCCCGCCCGCCCAAGCCCGTGACACCACCGCCTGCCCGAGAAGACCAGACCGCATCTCCCACCTCATCGCCTGACCTGTGCCCTCCGGACCCGCCGTCTTCACTTGCGTCCTACCGTGCCGCCTGACCAGAGCACTCCGGACCCGCCGTCTTCACTTGCGTCCCACCACGCCACCTGACCAGCGCACTCCGGACCCGCCGTCTTCACTTGCGTCCCACCGCGTCGCCTGACCAGCGCACTCTGGACCCGCTGCCTCAACTTGCTTCCCCACAAATAAACACATTCCGAAAGACATAATAATTGGAGCTCGGAGCACATGCACATACACGTACACACACACAGACATATACATACACCTGCAAATACACGCGCGTGCACACAGACGCGGATACATACACGTGCACATACACATGCACTTGCACCTACACACACACATACACTTGCACAAACACACGCACACATGCACACCGACAAGATTACAGAAGAATGCCAGCGGAGAGACGGAGGGACGGCCCGCCGGAGAAGGCCAGCCTTGGCGTACCAGTCTACGGGACCAGACGGGAATCGACCATCATCAACTATCCAGACGATGACTAACCTGGGGAAAACCTTCCCTTGGACGTGGACCCGTGCCGTGGGAGGGAGCGAGGACGACCGATTCAACCGACATTACCCTTGACATAAAAAACTCTTATAAAAACTGAAGCTGGGCTGAAAGATGGCGCGCATTTTTCGACTGTGCTCGCCCGAGTGCAGTTTTCTCGTCAGATTAAGAAAAAGTCGGAACTCTAATCAGTTGTTGAGTCTTTATTTGACCCTTTTCTTCTTGAGCACAAAAAAAAGAACACGCATTGGAGTAAGTTTGGCTTTTAAAGGTTGATTTACTCACTACTTTTCATTTCCGGTGACTCGACTCCAACAACACCTTACTTTGTTGAAATGTCTTTAAGCATGTTTTATGCTTTATTAAACACATTTTCAAATACTAACAAGCAAAAGATTACAGCAACAGTGAGCTACAATAATATAAGAATTTATTAGGATCAAAAACTGTTTTGATAAAAGTCTTATAAAGTCTTTCAAGTTTAGCAAGACAAACGTTAAGATATTACGCTGCAAAAAAAAAATCAATCAAGCACAGTTGCAGAAAGAGTCATTTGTTTTGGAAAGGGTGCACAAAATCAAATTCCTTGACGTGATATTAGATTTTAATGCAAAATCTGCTGGAAGTCTCACATAAAATAAAATATCTTGAAGCATCTGTGTAATGGGCAAATCGCAACATTTTGTAGATAAGTCATTCCACACTCTTTACTGTTCCAAGGTCTTAATTTACCAAAATTACTGCAAAGAAAGTATGGGGCAACACATAGAAGACTTTACTACATCCACTCTTCATTCTGCAAAAAAGATCAATTTGAAAAGTACATAAGGTCAGTTCATCTGGAACTCACCAAACAGCTATTTGAAAAGTCTAAAATATTAAAAATGAATGATAATGTTGAATTTCCAACAAAAATACAAAAATGTGATCTTTGTGCTTCATTGACCAGATTTATTGATCAAGTATAGGCTACCTGATGCCATTTGACTGGTGAAATTAATTCACCAGCGGTTAGCACGCACGGAGGAAGGATCGCAACAAGCATTTATTGATTAATAAATACAAGTAGTGAGAGGACTAATGCTCAAAGTAGTGGAATAAATTGTCACTGTTTAATCTTAACATATACACTCAAGTAAAATTAAAAAATGGTGCTGCATTCAAATTACTTTTTGAGTCCAATTATTACAAAAGGGTACCCAAGTTACTGTAACAGAGTAGCACATTTCTACCCACCTCTCGCACTGTACACACTGGAGTTGAAGATACAGTATTTGGTTCTCAGCCACTCATGGAATCTAATCAGCGTAACCAGTAATTTTACATTATTGAGCAACTGTTCACTTCAATGATAACACCAATAAACAGCGCCTAATGTGGCTTTAAGTCAAGGAAAACCAAACAAGACTGTCTGTCCAAATCCAATAATCCCGGGGAAAGGCTACAGCAAATGCAGAAGGGGCCTTGTAAACCGGACTAATCAATAGGAATACTAAGAGAATTAACAAAAGAGACAAGAGTGTTGGAACATCTCCAGATTGCTTCCAGGATGTCTTTAGGAAATTGAGGTTGGCATTGAGAGTCAGCAATGTCAAATGCACAGCTCATGGGATTAATGCCCACTTTCTGGTCGATCACTCGGAAGTTCACCGTTGCAAACGCGCTTGTATATTCTTTCCGGGCTGTTTTAATCATTTATAAGGTGTCTCCTTGACTGCCCAGCTTTTCACACAAACACAAACGTGCACAAGCACGCACACGCAAACCCTTAAACTGCAAATAAACTCAGCACAGACCTAGTTTTATTTAACTCTGTTAGGAGGGGATCTGTCTTTGCTTTCACTTTGTCACTGTCGAGGTCAAAGAAGTCATGAAAGACCACACATGGTCCCAGTGGGACACCGTTTTTCGCGCACAGAGACGGGCATTTGTCATCAGAAAGCTTGTGGAGTTATGCTGTAAAAATAGAATGGTGTTTATCTTTATCTCGCTCTTTGTCTCAGAGGAAGATGCTTGCTTTGCTTCCATTCGCCCTCATTACTGTGCACTTGCGATTCTCCTGTTTTTCTTATGCAATGACCGTAAAACATTACTGCTAGATTGCACTTAATTCCATTTCAGTTTTCGTATGATGATTTAATTCACCTACATCAGGATTTGCAGGATAACAAGCTGCTTCAGTTGACACTACTGCACTCTGTTTACCTGTGTCACCCTGAGGGATGCGGGCAGAGGGAGGAAAACAGCTTATGATGCCTTCTCAATTATTCAGGAGCCTTTTGAATTGGATTCCCATTGCCCTGATTCTGTACGGTTGGTGATCAGACGCCAACTTGACATGTTCACAAATATGAGGAGTCAAAAGGTTAAAGCAGCGATGTGCGTCACACTGTATCCTTTGCACCCCAGATACATTATGTGGACAACATGGATATATATCTAAGACCTAGCTCGAAATTTATTATTTAATTCGAGAATTTAAGTTAGTTCTATTGCTACAGTCGTGTGCCAAAGAATAGGCAATCCAAGTCCAGTTAAATTAGTTTTTACCAGTTTCTTTCATTTTAGATGAGTCCTGATGAGTTGAGGACTCAGGAGCAGTGGAATCTTTTTGTGGAATGACTCATTGGCCTGCCACTCTGATGGATAAAGCAAAGACAAAGAGAAAATGTGCAGTTTTATAACAGGACAAGTCACATATAGCATTCAGGAACATATTCCAAAGGATGGATGGGTCATGTAACTTTAAAAGAAATCCTGGCCAAAAATAAAATTCCGTCTGTATCAGACTTTCCAAGCATTTCAAACATGGCTGTGAGGGAACACGTGGAAAACACACCTGTGCCATTTATTTGCTGCCTTACATCTCCCTGATGACTGAGGGGAAGAAAATGGGAATTTTCTGCATAATTAATCTCAGTGATAGCGCAATAATGAAGTTCTAAATTGCAGTGGCACGCGGTGTGTGCACAATGTGGTGCCTTCAGAATGGATGCAGCTGCAGGAGCTGTGCTGGTGCAAGCGCAAGATTAGAAGCGTGTTTTGGTGAAACGGCTGGAATCTATACAGCAAAATGAGTTTCCATCGACTGAATGTGCCCTGATTGACGTTTAAAGCCTCAACTCAAACAAAATTGTGTCGGCCTCTTAATTATAGCGTCTTCATCCAGGCTCCATGTGGACAAAGGCTATAGAAACACTGCATTTAGTTCTGACAAATATATACATAATTGATCATCGTGTCTTGAATTATTTATAACTATCAGGATTTTAATATTACAGCGCTCATTTAAATAATAAATCCTTATCAAATTCAATTCAGTGAATCCTACAATTATAAGCACTTGGCCAAGGCTAATTACGTATTGACAAACAGGAGTGATGCTGTCTTTATGCAGTCCAGCTCTTCCGCTGGTAATGAATCTATCAATACTAAATCCCAAATTTTTATATAAATGTTCCTTATATTTTCTCGTTACGATGTATAAAAATGGGTTCACCATTTACATCCACTCTACCATCTGTGAGCCAATTAGGGCTGCAAGGTCATTATGTATGCAGATGATGCTGTGATTTTTGTGAAGGGTCGAGACCGTTCAGTTTGCTAAACATATTACAAAAGTCATGATAAACGTTTATTTTGTATGGCGGCACGGTGGCCCGACTGGTTAGCACGATGGCCTCACAGTGAGAGACAACATCGGGCGTGGGTTCAATCCCGGCTCCGCCCATCCTGTGTGGAGTTTGCATGTTCTCCGCGTGCATTCCCACATTCCAAAAACATGCATGGCAGGCTGATTGAACACTCTAGATTGCCCCTTGGTATGAGTGTCAGCGCGGATGGTTGTTCGTCTCTGTGAGTCTTGCAATTGGCTGGCAACCAGTTCAGGGTGTCCCCCACCTACTGCCCAAAGATAGCTGGGATAGGCTCCAGCACCCCCGCGACCCTAGTGAGGAGAAGCGGTACAGAAGATGTAATATATATATATATATATATATATATAAATATATATATATATACATTATATATATATATATACATTATATATATATATATATATACATATACACACACACACAGTAATCCCTCGCTACTAAAGTTTTCATGGCTTCAGAGTTTTCAAAATAGTAATCAAAAAAAGAATTAATAAAATAAAAAAAAATTCTCCCATATTGCGGAAAGACGTTTCGAATAGATGATGGTCATTCTAACCAGAAACTTTCTCATCCAAACGAAAATTTCATTCTTTCGCATTTGGAAGATTTATATATATATATATATATATATATATATATTTATTTAATTTAATTTAATTTATTTATTTCTTTTTTTCTTTTTTTTTTTTTTTTTTCACTTTTGGGGTTCCTTCGTCCGTCCTTGACCTGGGCACCCTTCCGCTTTTATTGATAAAAATAATCGGCCTTTGTCCACGCCCGTCTTCGTCCTTTTAAAGTGCTTCCGTCCCCCCTAAAAAAGTGGCCGTGCATATTTTCTAGGAAGATGTAGGTTTGGTACACATGATGGTCACAAAAAGGTCTGAACCATGTTCACAAAGTGTTAACAAATTGCTTGTGTCTCATCATCAATTACAGACTGTCACAGAGTACACAAGACACGCATCAACCTAAAGGGGGCGAGCAAACCTTCTAAGTTCCTGCCACGACAAGCAGAGAACAGAGACATTTTTATTGGTCCCAGCTGCAACAGGTGCAGATAGATGATTGGGCAGTCTATCAGGAATGGAAGGGAAACCAGTCCACCACTGAGGAACGAGCAGATTTCTTTTTTTTTTTCTTTTAGCATTTCCAAATACCATTAATTCTGTGTTTCTTAAATTTTTCGTAAGTTGCTTTCATCAAACCGTATTTTTACCTTTTTGAATTCTAAGTTTATTATTTTTAAAAAGAAAAAAAAACTTCAACCGTTAGTTTTCTTCCTCGTAATTATTTTCTTGTCACGCTCTCCTCATCAGCTTTTTTGCGTTTTGTTTTTTTCATGTACATATGAGCTTTGATTTCTCACACATGCTAATTGTTCCTGTGAAAATAAAACCAAACATTTTGATGAATTTAGAAAAAAATAGCGCCAAAAAGGGCGCAAAAAATTGGACATGTCTGGGCAAAAGAAGACATTTGGCCACCTTAGCTTATCCTCAGTGGGCTTGTGGGCATGCTGAACCCCATCCCGGCTGTCATAGGGTCAAAGGCCCGAACTCGTCGGCCGCCACTACAATCAAATTTTATTTCTTCAACACTTTTCATATTATAAATGCAACACAAAGTGCTTTACAGAGCTATACATTAAAAAAAGATGTGGAAAAAAAGATGATTAAAACCAGTCAATGGAAAAGAGGATCAAATCAAAGACTCAATGTTTTACACTTTTTAACTGGAATAGTAATATATTGTTTTACCTTTATATTACTTTACTATGAAATTACAGTAATATTGAACTAAAAGATCCAGTAAAATTTGCATGAAGTAAACATACTGTATTTGTCCACTTTCATGTTAAGAAGAGCAATGGTACCGCAACTACCTGTCTGTGGGCCATTCGGTACAGTGTTTGCAAATGCATATATATATATATATATATATGTATATATATATATATATATATATATATATATATATACACCGTATTTTTACGGCCATACAACGCGCTGCATCAAAGGGCACAACACCAGTTGAGGGTGCTATTTCCGTATTGAAAGCATGTACTAGGCGCGCCGCACTACAAGGTGCTAGCTCAGCTGCGCGCTCGCGCTAGCTAATGCCAGCTCACCAGGACTCAATCCCCTAAGGGTTCGTTGTCAGAGATATCACCCTGTTGCAATGACAGATGTCATGATACTATTAGGAATCACTGTCAATAACGATGACTCTATCCAATAAAAGGTGTCTTGGCAATAGTCTATTACAAACGTCAGGGGAGGGACTTCACTGGTCACCACACTCGTTAGAGTCACGGTTTCAAATCAAAACCCCCCAAAAAAACTCAGCATACAACCAAACAATGAAACAAAGAAACAAGATTAACACAAAACATGTATCTCTCATGCCATCTATATACCAAAAAGAAATAAAAATAACACAAAAAGATTATAGCAATGGCTTCTTGGGAGCCACTCAGACTCAGCCAATCACATGGCTGTTTAGAGAGATGTGCATGGCTGTTTAGAGAGATGTGCTGTTGTGTTTTGGGCTTTTTGCAGTCTGTTGTCTAAACCTGGGACGTTTCTTGCTTGCAATAACATAAATGATAAGACAGACTACAACATTGTGGACAGCTGCCCTTTTGTCCAGCTTTCTCCTACACCATCACCCAAACACCATAGTCACATAATGTATAAGTCACCGTCAATTAGAAGCATAGATGACTCAGACTTTGTCCAGTAGGGTGTGCTAACATGCACTCCGGACAGCCCAATGAGTAAAAGGGTTGATGGTCGCGAGTGATGCATCGTCCATATAATGGGCGCGTCGCTTTACAAGGCGCTTTGTTTGTTTTGGGGAAGATTAGGGACTTTAAAGAGCGCCCTATGGCCCGGAAAATACGGTATACATATATATATATATATATATATACATATATATATGTATATATCCATCCATTTTCTATTCCGCTTCTCCTCACAATGGTCGCGGGGAGTGCTGGAGCCTATCCCAGCTATTTCCGGGGAGTAGGCGGGGGGCACCCTGAACTCGTTGCCAGCCAATCGCCGGGCACACATAAACGAACAACCATCCGCGCTCACACGCATACCTAGGGGCAATTTCAAGTGTCCAACCGGAGTAACCGGAGGAAACCCGCAAAGGCACAGGGAGAACATGCAAACTCCACACAGGAAGGCCGGAGCCGGAATCGAACCTACGACCTCTGCACTGTGAGGCCATCGTGCTATCCAGTTGTCCTACTTTAAACACACGCACGCACACACACATACATATATATATATGTATATATATATATATATATATATATATATATATATATATGTAAAAGGTGTGATACACTGAGTAACACTCGCTTCTCAAGTGACATAGAAAATGAGAAAAAATAAGCTGTGAAACTAACTTGCCAAGTTGGTTAAAAACCTTACAAAACTTTCAAGTGCATTGCAGCACAATCAGTCCAAATCATTCAAAGTGTCTCCTTCCCTGAATACATTAAAGATCAAAAAGTACACAATTCAGCTCTGTTCAAATATTTTGAAGATAAACATCAACTGGAGGAATAAAAACTTCTGAGGACTTCTGAGGGCAAAGCTGAACGTGGCACATATTTTGAAACCTCAGCTGAAAGGAAGCAGCAAAAAGCATCCATCTGTACACTTGCAAATAAAACTGGGCCATCCGTGGCCACATCTGTGCGTCCTGGATCCTGCCGTGACATTGCTGATTAAGTCATGGCTACAAGATTGACCCAGGGAGACCTGATTTACTCTGGACCAAGACCAGATTTCGATGCAGAGCGACCATATTTTGAATTAACTGCTGCTACTTTGATCGGCAGACAGCCAAAGAACAAATAGTCCTCACCTGAACCTGCCTTTAAACGACGCCAGAGTCTGGGCAACTAATGAAAATGCAGAACTTGGCACTCGGGGCCTCACTCATCAACGTTGCCTATGCACAAACTGGAGCCTGAAAGATGCGTAGGCAACTTCACACTAAGTATGTAAGCTAGTAAAATAATCAACGGGAGATGTGCACCCCTGTACAGAAACTTCAACACATGTATGGGGGAATTTAGCGACGCAGTGAACTGAAGCCAGATTGTACATTGATGCCCTTCACACATTCAGTTGAATTTTATATAAAACAGTAATCATAGCTTAGAAACAGATTTTGTACTTTGTATCATATTTTATTGTTGACGTTTTTCCCTCCCATTCTTGTGTAGTGTATTTTGATTGATTCCCAACAAGGGGTAGATTGTTTGCATTGATTTATTGATTGAGATGGATCTGATTGATGTGATGATCATGCGAAGATGTGCAGTAAACTAATCAGTCTGATTGCCATATAAATACTGTGGTGACCTTTAGGTGTAATGATGCGTGACAGCACTCCTGACACAGCTACAAGGCGCTCTAGAAGGAACAGTTGCAAGAATTGGGAGAGAGTGAGCGTTACGAGACCATGACTATTTCCCCAGCCTAATAACACAAATACTGTTGATGAACCGCAATTCTTTTTTGACATCTACTTTCGAGTCAGACAGTTGGTTTTTTTTTTAATTATCACTGATTGTCCTTCCTGTCGAACTAAATACATCAACCACAGGAGTGACTGCATGCCACTCACTCAGTTTTCTTCTGATCATTTATGTGCTAACAATGCGCATTTCCGAGCCAATAAGCACTTTGATTACGTCTCTGAGAAATTGTGGCTTGATGCTCCACTTTACATAGCATTAATCAGTATGGCTCGTATAAAATATATTGCCAAAAGTATTCTCTCACCTGCATAGCACAGTCTGGCCCATTTTTGAGGGCGCTGAAGCATCCCCTAAACTGAATTCAAGCACCCCCAAAATCTGAGACGTTAAAATATTTTGTTTATCAATCTTATACAATAAAAACATACTTCGAGACATACTTAAACAATAAAAATATAGTACCCATATGTGTCCAAATGCCCCTCTATTGGATGAGCTCTGGCGCCAAAACTTTCAGCACCCCTAAATATCTGATCCTACAATTACCCCTGCTCACCTGTCTTGACATTCATATTTAACTTAAGTAACATCCCATTTTTTTATTATGGCAACAGTCCACAATTTGCAACTGTAACAGCGACAGTTCTTGTGAGATCCACATGGTTTAAGTGTGTTTATGGGATTGTTTGACATTCTTCCAGATGTGCACTGTTTGATAAGTGAGACCCATGGTCAGGTTCGCTGGGAAAAGTTTATGTACGTACAAAAGGCAAGTAAGATGCAGGCCTTGACTATGCTTACATGTGTTTAATAATGGAATATTTGCAATTTTTTCTTTTGTAAGTCCATATAAACACCCCAAAACCCTGAAGATGCAGATAGTTGAAAAACATGAATTATCCCTTTGCTAACCCAAATATAAACAAGTATCGGAATGCCTCCATTGAAAGGAACATTGCTTTGTGATCTGTGCATGCTATATCAGAGAATCTTGGTCTTTTGAGTACAGGAAGTACTCGTATGCGCTGCCTCTGGCCACAGACTTATATATGAATGGACTAATAACGTAGTTTACTCGCCATAGCGAGAAGTGAAAACTCCGGCTGGCTAGTCTAACATGAATACATTGATTTCTCCAGAGCGTTTTCATTGCTGTCTCTATGTGGCAAAAATGCCACAGCGTGTGTGTGTGCATATATATATATATACACACACAGACACACATATCTATATATATATATATATATATATATATATATATACAGATATATATATATATATATGTGTGTGTATATGTATATATTGACTGCATGGAAACGTAGTTATTGTACCACCTTATGTTGGTCCATCAATGTTGAGACCCATTTCTGGGTGACTGTTCCACATTTAAACATATAAAGATCATTATTGCTTTAAATACTCTTTTCCATCATTTAAAATAACTAATTATCTTGTTTCCTGTGTCATCCACTTGAAAACATTTTGCAAGATAATGTCTGTAACATTTCCTGGCGTACACATTCATTAGGAGAGTCATTGTCATGACTGTCAGTCATAGCATATCACCATGGCAACAGTCGAGATCATCTCTACACTGAGCTGAAGTTGGCTTGGTGGAATTTCTGAACATTAATTACACATTGCTAGCCAAACCAACACGATCTATTTATAACACTTTTGTGAAAATGCATTTCAGCATCTCATAAATTACACATTTTGAGCTTATAAAAAGAAACAAATTACACAGTAATAAATGGACAGTACTGTATATGTTAATACTATACGTTCTGAGAATGATAAAAAAAAAAAAAAAAAGCTGTCATATTCAGTGGAACTCAAATCCTTGGCCCATAAAAACCTCTAATGCATTATTCACAGTCGCACAGCAATACTGACATTGAACATTTGTATTAAGCTAAAGATGACGTAACCCCTCCCCAAAAAAAGTTAAATTCATTGACTCATCAATATGATGATATTGATTTGCACTGGAAAGAAGTGGAATTAAACAGAGATCGGCTTTCGTGTTAAGCAATGTGCAATTTGCCCTACAAGAGCTTGCTGAAACTACGAATCCCTGAAGGGAAATTTTGAAATGTTTATGTTGAAAGGAAAACAAGAAACAAATCACACTTGTAGGTCTTGAGCAACAAATCTTAATTTCAAGTTTAAAATACAACCATCCAGCCATTCATTATCCGAGTCGCTTATCTTCACGATGCTCGCAGGCATGCTGGAGCCTTTCCCTACCATCATTGGGCAGTAGGCGGGTTACTCCCTGAACTGGTTGCCAGCCAATCACAGGGCACACATTGATGAGCAACCATTAAATCTTACAATCACACCTCTGGACAATTTAGTGTGTTCAATCAAACTACCATGTTTGTTTTTGGAATGTGGGAGGAAACCGGAGTACCCAGAGGAAACCCACGCAGGCACTGGGAGAACCTGAAAACTCCACACAGGAAGGCCGGACTCGAACCCCGGACCTTCGCCCTGCTTCCTGGTTGGAAAGTGCCGTGACCACACTCCCAACAGACATCCAAGCTCTCTGACCATCAGATCATTGATTAATAAAACTGAATTCACCCCAAGTTTGGCTTTAGCCACTTCTGTCAGGTCGAGAGATTCGGCACAAAGCTCCTTGCGAGTTGGAGCAAAAACTAAATCATGAGCATTTGACAGTGGCGGCATCTACGCTGGCCCATATTTGTTAGAGCAGTAGCGACAAACCAGTCAGAGGTTAAGGGACTATTCACACTAGAAAGGCTTCCTCAAGCTTGCTCATCATAAGAGGCATGAACTCCTATTTCTGCTGCCACAAAGATTGCATTGATAAATGCCCGGTCATTGATGGACAAAATGTTTATTCTAAGGGAGTTTTTCCTTTCTTATAAACTGGATTTCCTCAGTCTGAGTGAGACTTGGACACATGCTGGTGAGTATAGAGCTTTACTTGAATTTATGCCACCTGATGTTGCCTTCTTGGACTCCACGAGGAGTTCAGGCATTGGGGAGGAACAGTGAGTATTTTTAAATTCAACTTTAAAATCACATGTATATTAGCCGCGTCAATCACAAGCTTTGAAGCAATTTTCTTTGAAGTAGGCCAAGCTGTCTTTGTCCCTCCCCAAATGCAATACAAACTTTTTGAAAGGAATTTAAAATCTTGCTGAAATCCTGCTGAAGTATGATTATATCCTCCTAATGCGGGATTTTATTATTCATGTGTGCTGTCCTGAAAAACCATAGGCAAGGGACTTCTGATGTTCATGTCCCTGTTTTCTTACCTGTCCTGCAGTCGAGTTTAGTTTTGTCAAGTCGCGTTTTGTTCGTGTCTGTTGTTTTGCACTTTTTGATATTTTAGTTTAGTTTTAGTACCTTGTTTGCCTTTTGTTTTTATGTAATAAATACCCTTTTAGTTACCCACTCCTCGCTTCCCTGCGTTTGGGTCCCCCTCAACCTCCAACACAACATGACAACATCATTGCGGCATCTTCGTACCAATCACACTCATACATCGATATCATGTGACTGCCCCCCTCCCAACACATGCATTTATTTACACATCAAAGCTGACAGGACCGTAGCGGTAGCAGTTTATCAGTTAATATTCTGTCGTACTGAATTCAAATCTCACTGATATAAATTACAAAGTAAGATACATGTACAAGTTGAAGAGGTTGGATATTACAATATCAAGTATCAAGACCCCAGCTATCATCACACTGGTGAGTCCTTGTGATCATGCCAAGGCTTGGAAGGTAACAAAGTTTAGGTTACGGGTTGCGTATACTTAAAATTGCATGGATTTAAACTTTTTGAGAAGCATACCGACCGGATCACTCAGGTTATAGCCACTTGGCCGGCAGGCAGGGACCACCCTATATCCCTATAACAGCAACAGTGCACTTACTTGCACTGGGCACGGTCATGGAGAAGAAGAAAGAAGAAAACTGAGACAATAAGAAAGAGACAAATAAGACCATAATAAGCCTGTAATAAAGTAAGTGGATTTGAATAGTAAATTAGCCAGCTAATGATGTTTAAATGAACCTCTGCCATTAGCATCTCTCTCGCGGCGCTTTTTTTGGGGTCAGGGGCCCACAATTTTTATGAATAAGGCTGGAACCGTACCGAGATAGCGGCCAGACGGTGGGGACTGATTGGCAAAAAGGGTCAATTGCCCAGCTCTGGTGACTGCTAACTTAACAAGGATATTTTGGCTGTGAGCACTGAGCGGCAATCACAGACGAGTGACTGCAATGTTTGGAATGCAAGTATGCACTGAGACAATCAAATATGGCGCGAAAGTTACAATTTTCAGTATGCATGCACACTTGCACTTCCACTTATGTGTAGCCCTACTTATCACTCTCCTCTGGCATTGTACTAGCTGCTTTTAAGAGCACTGTTATTCAACCCTTACTTAAGGGATCACCCCTCGATTCAAAGAGTATCTGCAATCATAGGCCGGTATCAAATCTCCCGTTTATTGTGAAGCTTCTTAAAAGTCGTAGTCCAACAGAATAATGATTCCATAGACGCTTAGTCTTCAGTCATGATTTAGGGCTGACCAGTCTACAGAGGCGGTGTTTGCTTAAGTGACAAATGCTCTTCTCGCTAGCTATGGACTTTAACCCTTGATCCGTGTTATTATTACTCGAGCTTAGCAATGCATTTGACACAGTCACTCAACATATTATTAGTATGCCTCAAAACGTGTGTTGGTATTTCAGCCGTTACACTTTCTTGGTTTAGTTTTTACGACAGAGAGGAAGCACAGTGCGATTTGTGTGTTTGTAATGTTACATGTGGAGTCATGCAGGGATTTATTTAGCATCTACATGTTCCCACTTGGTGATACACGTAAATCGGTTTCACTGTTGTGCCGATGATACCCAATTATATAAGCCTTGAGAAATAATAAACCCATTCAAATTTTGCAATCCACAGACATATATTTCTGATCTTCAACAATGGATCTCTTTACAGTTTTTGCTTCTTAATCCTGAAAAAACCGAGATGTCAATTATTGGCCCAGCACGTTATCTGCATCACTTTAAGAACACCACTCTGACTCTTAATTGATGTACGACTGTATTGTCCTCCTTTGTAATAGTTTGTATGGTTAACTTTTAACACAAACAATAATTGTACTTCAATAAAAATGTCAATCAAGGTCAATCAATATTGTTTTGCACAATGCTGGAGCGCATTAAGTATAATATAGTACTATCAACTGAGCAAAATCTTCCATGAGCTGAGTGGCAGTCATATTGTTTTTGTCTCCTGGGAGATACAAGTTGGAGCAAAGGGTTTAGCTGCCTTGCTTTCTAATGTTTCCTGATTTCTCGGGTTGCTTGCCTACTTCATTTGGAGAGACCTCTGGGGTGACCACAAGCCTAAGCAACTGTGTGCACACTTGCAACAGTCTGAGCACACACTTGTTGTCTCCATAGCCAATGGGAGGTAATCAGTGCCCTCATACACTGTAACCAGATCCATTAGAAAGCTAATAAAAGTCTGGGAATGAGTTAATGACCCCCAAGAAGACCATCTGTCTCCAGTGGCACTGCTGCAATGTCTCACACGCAAATAACAACAAAGATACACTAGATACAAAAGGGTTGATTGGCTGCCGCAGAACAGGAAATTAAACACTGATGATCAGGAACTGATTCCAAAGTATACTATCCAGGTACAAAACACACAAATTGGAAATTCTGAGACATTTGGACACATCTCTGTCAACTAACAGAAATGTTGGTATGGAGAAAAAAAATAATGGAATTAAATTACATGAAATTACCAGAGATGGGCATTCCATCCCAGGGATGGAACGGTGCGTCCATTGGGGTGGAGGGTGAGAAGTTTTTTTAAAAAAAGACATACTAATAAAGAAAGAAGTGGGTTTTCGACTGAATCTGAAATCATCCCTAACCAGGTCAAGTACCTAATGTCACGATCCGTCTGTTGTTGTTGCAGCTGAGTGGGCGTGTTCCGACGGCGCTCGTTCCTGTCGTGTGTGACCCGGCCGCGAGCGAGACGCGCTCACGAGCCATGCAGCTGCGTCAAATGAAGACTCTGATTACTGACTATTTAAGCCGCCGTCGCGGACATGTCTCCGTGTATAGTCTTTGCGTGTTTTGTGTTCTTTATTTCCAGCTAGTTTTCGGCTCGCTTTTTGTTCTTGTTCTCGCTTTTGGATTTATCTTATCCCTTTTGTGGTAAGCCATTGGTCGTTTTGGGTTTCCTTGCTTTGCAAGCGCTTTCTGTTATTTCGTTATTGCTTTCCTGGTGTGACTGTGTCCACCAGCGTTTTTCGTTTCCGTCAATTCCGACAGCTGTAATTATAGATACTCCTAATATTATACAAAATTGATAAGAGAATATTCCCTATAGTGATTCTTTGATTGTTGCCTGACGGTCACAATAAATACATTGATCAACATCATTTCTCGTGTCAGCGCATTAAGAATCCAATTTCCCCGCTTTCCAGCCTGGTCCTGTCAGAATAATCCGACCATGGATTCCGCTGACACAGAGAAAATTTTCAAAGCGTTGGCCAAGTCAAGGACGCCTGGTAGGCCAGCAGGCGACCGAACTCGCAACTTTGCGCGATGCGGTCGGCCAACTGGCGCATTAGGTTCACTAGCCTAGATGCTCATTTGAGCACCTTGGTTGCCCCTGTCACTCCGGCTCCCAAACCGGTCGCTTCCCCGTCCGGACCACAGGTTCCGGATTACCCGTTCAAAGAGCCCAGTTTGCCCCATCCCAACCGCTATGGCAGAGAGCCAGGCCTCTGCGGTCCGTTTATCCACCACTGCCGGCTGATCTTCGATCAGCAGCCCCTTACTTATGCTCATGAGAGTTCAAGAGTAGCGTTTATGATGAGCCTCCTGACTGGTCAAGCAAGTGCTTGGGCCATGGCCGTGAGCAACGCATGTCCGGAAATCCGCTCCTCGTTTTCCATGTTCTTAACGGAGTTCCAGAGGGTGTTCCATCACCCGATTCGGGGAAAAAAGGCAGGAGCGGAGTTATTGGACTGCACCCAGGGTTCCCGGTCTGTCGCTGACTACTCCATCGCCTTCCGCATTCGGGCCGCCGAGAGTGGATTCGACGACTGCGCCCTGCGAACCGTGTTCCAGAGAGGTCTGAGTCCCGCCCTGAAGGACGAGCTGGCGATGCGAGACGACGCAGAGACGCTGGAGGAGCTCATCACCCTGGCCATCCGTCTCGACCATCGCCTGCGAGAGCGCCGCCGAGAACGAGGGTTGGAGCAGCGTCGCACCGAGCCACCACGCTTCCGGGTCCCCGAGCCTCCACCAGCCGACGAGCCCATGCAGCTGGGAGCCAGCCGTCTGGATTCCCGCGAGCGAGAGCGGCGGCGCGGGTCAGGAGCATGCTTCTACTGCGGTCTCCAGGGTCATCGAGTATCGACCTGCCCACAACGATCCATCCGCTGAGAGTCGCCTCCTCGTCGCACGGAACACTGTGAGTCCGCGGTCAACCCTTCCGCGACCACCAACTCCAGAGAGGAGCAGCCAGACCTCCCAGCGAAAGATCAGGCTAATGCCGGGAACATTCTGAGACTGGAGGTGGAGGGAGAGATCATAGCAATGAACACCTCCATCAAGATCCGCGCGCTGATCGACTCAGGGGCAGATGACTGTTTTATAGACGCCGGGTTAGTTTCTAAGCTCGGTTGCACGGTTACCGAGCTAGATCAGTCCGAGAAGTTGTGTAACCTCGATGGTCGTCTCCTAGCCGACATACGACGCCTAACCGAACCGCTGACTCTGAAACTTTCCGGCAACCACATAGAGAAACGCTCCTTCTTTGTGATGCCGTCTAGGGCAGCCCCGGTCGTTCTCGGCATTCCGTGGTTGAAAGCGCATAACTCGGTCATCGACTGGGGTCGGCTCTCGATTCAGAACTGGAGCTCATTCTGCTACGCTCACTGTTTACGTTCCGCCGAGGAGGGCCTACAGGTCAGGGCAGCCCCGGTAAAAGAAGTCAACCTCGATAACGTACCGCCAATTTATCATGATCTCCGCGCGGTTTTCAGTAAAGAAAGCGCCAAGTCTTTGCCCCCACACCGTCCATACGACTGTGCAATTGACTTACTTCTCGATCCGGTCCTGCCGTCAGTCCGCCTATACAAGGTCTCGCAACCAGAACAAGGGGCTATGAAGGACTACATAACCGAGTCGCTGGCCGCGTGATTGATTAGACCCTCTACCTCCCCGGTCGGCGCCGGTCTCTTCTTCGTTGAAAAGAAGGATAAGAGCCTCCGCCCGTGCGTAGACTACAAAGAACTAAACGCAATCACGGTTAAGAACCGATACCCGCTGCCGTTGCTGGACTCGGCGTTCGCCCCCTTGCAATCCGCGACCATATTCTCCAAGCTGGACCTTCGGAGTGCGTATCACCTGGTCCGTATTCGAGAGGGCGACGAGTGGAAGACCGCGTTTAAAACGCCCCTAGGGCACTTTGAGTACCTGGTCATGCCTTTCGGTTTATCCAATGCGCCTGCAGTGTTTCAGGCGCTCATTAACGATGTCCTGAGGGACATGCTAAACGTGTGCTGCTTTGTATACCTGGATGATATCCTCATATTCTCCCGCACAGTCAAAGAGCATCAGCAACACGTTCGTGCCATCCTACAACGACTCCTCAAGAATAAACTATATGTAAAGGCAGAGAAGTGCGAGTTCCATAAAACTTCAGTACCATTCCTCGGGTTCATCGTAGAAAACGGGCAACTCAAGGCCAACCCGGCCAAGACACGCGCGGTAGTGGACTGGCCGGTGCCGACTACGCGAAAACAGCTACAGCGGTTTCTAGGTTTCGCAAATTTTTACCGGAGGTTTATCAAAGATTATAGTCGCCAGGCATTGCCTCTCACTCGTCTCACTTCCACGAAAACCCGTTTCTCCTGGGACAGTAAGGCCGATGCCGCGTTCACGAGCCTGAAAGAGGCCTTCACGAACCCGCCCGTACTGCATCATCCGAATACTGATCTTCCTTTCGTCGTAGAGGTGGACGCCTCTGATTCGGGAGTGGGGGCCGTCCTTTCCCAGCGGTCTCCGGTCGACCAGCGACTCCACCCCTGCGCCTTCTTCTCCCGTCGACTCACGCCCGCCGAAGCAAACTACGACGTGGGAAACCGGGAACTCTTGGCCGTGGTCCTGGCTCTTCAGGAGTGGCGGCACTGGCTGGAGGGCACCACGGAAACCTTCATCATCTACACAGATCATAAAAACTTGTCCTACATCCGATTCATGAAGAGGCTCAACCCCCGGTTGGCGCGCTGGTCCCTCCTCCTCAGTCGTTTCAACTACACCCTGACGTATCGCCCTGGTTCTCGCAACACCAAACCCGACGCCCTATCGCGCATCCACGACTCGTGGGAGGAAGAGGAAGGACCTCCGAGTGTGGTGCCCAGTCATCGGTTGGTGGGGGGCCTGTAGTGGGAGATGGAGCGGCGTATTCGGGAGGCGCAAGACGAGAACGGTGCTCCAGCTGGATGTCCCCTGGGGCGGTTGTGTATGCCGGCGCAGAACCGAGCAGAGGTGATCAGTTGGGGACATGCCTCCTAGTTGGCCTGCCATCCGGGCATCCGCCGCACCCTGGGCCTGATTGGTCAACGATTCTGGTGGCCCTCTCTCAAGACCGACGTCACGGAGTACATTCAGGCTTGCCCCGCATGCGCCGCCAGCAAGTCGTCTCACCAGCCCCCAGCGGGACTTCTCCAGCCGCTACCGTTCCGGCGCGTCCATGGTCCAACATCGCGCCGGACTTTGTTACTGGGCTGCCCGTCTCCCGGGGACACACCGTTGTCCTCACCATAGTGGACCGGTTCTCCAAGGCCGCTCACTTCGTCGCCTTGCCCAAGCTTCCCACAGCCCTGGAGACGGCCCACCTCCTGGTCCAGCACGTAGTCAGACTGCACGGCATCCCGGACGACCTGGTGTCCGATCGTGGGCCACAGTTCATTTCCCGCGTCTGGAAGCGTTTCTGCCAGTCCCTGGGGGCCACACCGAGCCTATCCTCTGGATACCACCCACAATCGAATGGCCAGTCAGAACGGGCAAATCAGGATCTCGAAGCGGCGCTCCGGTGTGTTTGTCTCGACCAGCCCTCGTCTTGGGTTGACCACTTACCCTGGGTCGAGTACGCCCACAACACCCTGGTCTCGTCGGCTACGGGTCGGTCCCCGTTTATGACCGCCTACGGATACCAACCACCACTGTTTCCGACCCAGGCCGGCGCGGAAGAGGTTCCCTCGGTTCAGCGCCATCTCAAGCAGGCCCACCAGGTCTGGAAGGAGGCCCGGGCTGCTCTGTCCCGTACGGCGCTGCGCAACCAACGCATCGCGGACCGTCGCCGGCGTCCGGCTCCTGCATACAAGGTCGGGGACCAGGTATGGCTGTCCACCCGCGACCTCAACCTGGCGGGGTCGTCCCGCAAGCTAGGCCCGTGTTTCGTGGGACCATTTGGGATCGAGGCAATCATCAACCCCGTCTCCGTCCGACTGAAGCTGCCCCCCACCATGAAGATCCACCCCGTGTTCCACGTCTCGCTCATCAAACCGGCTCCTACCTGCCCTCTGGTTCCGCCTACCGCCCCGCCGCCACCTCCGAGGATAATCGACGGCGACCCGGTGTACACGGTGCGGGAGATCTTGGACTCTAGGCGCAGGGGAAGGGGAGTCCAGTACCTGGTCGACTGGGAAGGCTATGGTCCGGAGGAGCGTCAGCGGATTCCCCGCTCCTGGATCATGTGTCCATCTCTGCTCCGCGACTACCACAACGCCAACTCGTCTAAACCAGGTGGTCCGCCAAGGGGCGTCCGTTGAGGGGGGGGTACTGTCACGATCCGTCTGTTGTTGTTGCAGCTGAGTGGGCGTGTTCTGACGGCGCTCGTTCCTGTCGTGTGTGACCCGGCCGCGAGCAAGACGCGCTCACGAGCCACGCAGCTGCGACGAATGAAGACTCTGATTACTGACTATTTAAGCCACCGTCGCGGACATGTCCGCGTCGGATTATTATCCCACGTTGCTCATGCTCATGTACCTTGCTCTAGTTCTTGCCTCGATTTACTCCGTGTATAGTCTTTGCGTGTTTTGTGTTGTTCTTTATTTCCAGCTAGCTTTCGGTTCGCTTTTTGTTCTTGTTCTCGCTTTTGGATTTATCTTATCCCTTTTGTGGTAAGCCATTGTTCGTTTTCGGTTTCCTTGCTTTGCAAGCGCTTTCTGTTATTTCGTTATTGCTTTCCTGGTGTGACTGTGTCCACCAGCGCTTTTCGTTTCCGTCAATTCCGACGGCTGTAATTATAGATACTCCTAATATTATACGAAATTGATAAGAGAATATTCCCTATAATGATTCTAGTCCTGTCACCTACGGACGTGTTGTTTTGGGTTCTTTTAAAAAGCAAGAACACTGTTCTCTTCTGCATTACCACAGAGCCACCTTTATTAACTACCTGCCAATATATTAGTACAGTGATAGGGAACTCCAATACCTGGAGAGACATATATTTTGCTCTCCCTACTCCAAAAACACTTGATTCAAACGATCAGCACATCAACAAGCGATGTAGAAGCCTGAAATGATCCTGATTATTAAAATCAGGTGTGTTTGGTGGAGTAGGGAGAGGTCTAAAACAGGCAGAATATGGCTCTCCAGGAACCGGAGTTCCCTACCCCTGCTGTAGTACTTTATTTTTTTCACGTGTTCCCTGCAGTAACATTGTACTAACAGGAATAATCTGTCCTCTCGTAGGACAACAGATGTAATAGCATGGATTATGCCACAGGACTCCCATTTCACTGATGACTGACAGAAACTTGCCCAGCCTATCTTGCGTTTGTAACCCACCAATATACTTCTTCAGACTGTATTTATTACTCACCATGTATGGGGCGTAGGAAAAAGGTGGAAAGCAATTTTTGTTTTGTTAACTAACTGTTAACGTTTAGTACATACCTTATCCCTTTGCTTGCAAACTATGTCCTTATATAGGACATACCTAGAGCGTAAATGTCACAATTGCAGTTGACGGAGGACTGAGATGGAGGAGCCAAATGCAGGCAAGCCGGGTAGAGAGTGGTTTTAACAAAACGTGTTTAATTTACAAAAGAAAAAAAAGAACTACAAAAATCTAAAATTCAAAACAATAAGGATCAAGTAACAGACAAACTCTAGCAAAATAACTCTGACTCTGACTAAGATTACTGACACACAATGACCAATGGCGGTCAGACACTTGACAGAAGATATCGACAACTGACAAAGACAACGTACATGGACAATGACCCGACAATAATTGAAAATTAACGATGGAAGAAAATACAAGCAAATTAACGAGACAACGAGGAACGCCTGGACAAGAGTGATGGGCATAGATCCAGAAAAGCAACCATACAAAAAATAAATAAAAAATACTGATAATAAATAAAATATACATGACAAACAATTAGAAAGCCTTAAGATAGACAAAATAGCTTGAAGAATACTCTAACTTAAAACTAACATGAAAAGAAAATCAGAAAACAGAACAAGCAAACAAACCAAAATTGTCAATCAAATGATTAATTGACCTGTGACATGTACTCTAGATTTGCATTTAAAAACACCAGCTAACTAACTTTTGATGAGTTTAGCCGCTTTCGTCTCTCTGATAAAATTTGCCCCATCTTGCTGAAAATCCTCTCAAAGGGGACACATGTGGCCACAATGCAGAGTGTCTTTTTCATGACTTGACTAAATCTTGGAAAGCCCACATCTCTACTTTGCCACCAAGAAAGGGGATTTGAGGGTCTAGTTAGATGAAACAAAGAAACAAGATTAACACAAAACATGTATCTCTCATGCCATCAATATACCCAAAATAAATAAAAATAACACAAAAAGATTATAGCAATGGCTTCTTAGGAGCCACTCAGCCTTAGCCAATTACAGAAACAGTCTGTTGTCTAAACCTGGGACGTTTCTTGCTTGCAATAACATAAATGATAAGACAGACTACAACATTGTGGACAGCTGCCCTTTTGTCCAGCTTTCTCCTACACCATCACCCAAACACCATAGTCACATAATGTATAAGTCACGGTCAATTAGAAGCATAGATGACTCAGACTTTGTCCAGCAGGGTGTGCTAACATGCACTCTGAACAGCCCAATGAGTAAAAGGGTTGATGGTCGCGAGTGATGCTTAGTCCATATAATGGCCGCGTCGCTTTACAAGGCGCTTTGTTTGTTTTGGGGAAGATTAGGGACTTTAAAGAGCGCCCTATGGCCCGGAAAATACGGTACATACCTCTCACCGCTTATTTCTCTGGTGACTTCTTCGAAGGGCTCCAAAATGTCACTGGCCTGCTTTATTTCCTCCCATTCTTCTGGTGTTAATTTAGATAATTTTGGATTTGTGAGTGCTAAAGTTGTGATTACTGCGTCTTTGTTCAAAAGGATACTCTGGATCATGTAAAATGTTGAATTCCATCTAGTGGGGCAGTCTTGCTTCAGTCTGGCCTCTGGCAAGCCTACCTGTTTTTGGGTGGCTCGCAGTTTTTGAGTGGCAACTGAGCTTTTGTGCAGGTATTCAACAATTGCCTTCAGTTTTTCCACAGTTTTTAAATTGCAGCCATGCCACTGTTTACTATTATATTGGGTGTGTCGGCAAAGCAGAAAGGGTGGGGCCAACCTGTGTTCTGAATTGCCTTCACCACATTGGCAGCATTGTCAGATACACCGGCACATACCTTGTCTGCGAGGTCCCACTCCCTTGCAAATCTTACGAGCTGGTCCGACAAGTGGTCTGCTGTGTGTCTCTCGTT
Source organism: Idiotropiscis lumnitzeri (assembly GCF_059441095.1). Taxonomy (NCBI): domain Eukaryota; kingdom Metazoa; phylum Chordata; class Actinopteri; order Syngnathiformes; family Syngnathidae; genus Idiotropiscis; species Idiotropiscis lumnitzeri. The sequence goes on along the minus strand of NC_142393.1, from coordinate 29,350,587 downwards.
CATTTCAAAGCATTCCAGCAGAAGGGAGATCATCTTAGAATCATCAATGAAATGGTGCATCACTGACATTAATGATGTAGTTGTCCTCGATGTCCAGCAGTCCGTGGTCAAACACACAGCCTGGGCTCCTTTCACCCTTTACTTAATTTTTTTCAAGGGTTCTCCTGTGCAAATCAGGGATGATTGTAGTTGACAGAGTTTTCCGGCTAGGTAAAACATAGTTGGGTTCAGTTCCTTTGTGAACTGGTGGAATCCAGGTTCTTCCACTATGGAGTATGGTTGAAAATCCTGTGCAATCATTTCATCAAGTTTTTCATCCAAGGCCTTTTGTCTGAGTGGGTCAATTGGCCTTAAAAAATGTGTGAGTCTGGCTTATGTTCCTCTACCTTTCCTGGTTGAAGCAGTGAAGCTTGCACTGACTGGTGCAGTGGTGGTACTGGTGTCACTGGCATGAACTGTGCTGGCTGGGACAGTGCTGGTCCTGGGTTTGGTAGGGAAAAGGTCTTGTCTCATCTCTTGCAGTTGAACAGTTGGGTGCTTGTTTCTTAAGAGGCGATAAAGATTGGCTATGGACCCACCTTTAGTTGAAATATTTGCTCTGCAAATGTTGCATTTTGCAGCTTTATCAGTAATGCCAATAAAAAGTCCACTTCTTTTTCTTGACTCACTCATCTTTTTCTTGACTCACTTTGCTTGACTCCTTTCTTGTAACTTCGGTTACTAAAGAAAATTTCCAACAACAACAACAGGGTGATGAGGGGGTCATGTCATACAATTTACAAGTAGAGGGGTGTGTGCCTGTTTTTGTAAACATTGTGCTGCGATTTTAAACATTGCGATTGCCGTGTGCCCCCTCCCCTGATAAATAGTGTAGTCCTATCCAGGTGACGTCTGGTTTAAGGAGGGGCTTTACCCTATTCGGGTAGGCTAAAGACCCTTATATAAGTCTCCTATTAACATTTCTTTCTCCCATTTGTTTTTTTTTTTACTTTGTTGTTCTGTATTTGTGGAAGACAAACAAACATTGCAAAGGCCAAATGATGCGGTGTTTGGGTCCACTTCATCATCTAGGCGCACACAGCTCAAGTGAATATCACATCCTTCTCCACATCAAATGCGTCGCTCGGTGGGAGTTTCCCCCTATCTATGCGTTTGCACTTATGTATTATAATCACGCCAATCAAATAGTCGTATTCTTGTTCGGTGATAATGCACCGGGACTTTAAAAAAAACACACAGAATAGAACACTCCCCAAGTTGTGATGTACGATAACATTTAAATTTAAAACGAGCATTATAATCATGGTTATAATAATGGTGATAAATGACAACAATAATAAACTAATTACCACAACCAAAATCGACAAACACAGACCATGACAGTAAAGATTTCTACTAAATATCATCCATGCTCATCCCAGCGCCGTCCTACACTCAAAGCTATGACCTGGAAGTGAAAGTCTTCTTAAAATAACATTACATTAATTTGCACTAACTATTGTATTGCAAAATAGCAATAAAAACAGAAATCGTTATAACGCAAACGTTTTGTAATAAAACATAATATTATTGCATTATAACACATGTCACAATAATGATTGTATTATATTGCAAAGTATTGCATCACAACAAATCTCAAATGTTCTTGTGGAATCCACTGGCAGGCTCCATAGTAGAGCACTCGTCCTCCGTCAAAAAGAGTCGACATCGCCAGGCAGTCTGGTGACCGACAGTGGTTGTGTTGTCAACCAAATCTTGTTTGAGACTTAAACAGTTGTAAATAATTCAATCCATTCATAAGATACTCCCAGTCGGTAAGTGAATGTGAATAGGAAATTAGCCAGTTGATGAGCTTTAAATAATGTTGATGAATTATGAAACCTCTGCCATTAGCCTCTCTTTTCCCATGGCGTCAGCATGCACGGATGCTTTTATTTTTTGAATGAACAGAGATAGGGGATGATTATTTTTAATTATTCATGAAAATAAACGTCCACCAGGACGGAGGGACGATGACGGAACGGTGCCCAGGTCGCAGACGGCGAATGCACCATCAAAATAGCGTAATGTGCCAATCTCTGGAAATTACACTTACATTACATTACATAATATTACATTCTTCGGATTTTCTGGGAAGTGCTTGGAGGCGGCACTTTTCTGTGAAAGAAATGTCGATGAAGGCATGATTGAGATCATTTGGTGTGGATGAACTTGAAGGCCTTGTCAACAACACCAGTAAATACCTGTGGGCATGAGCTTCAAAAACATTTTTTAAATGTAGTTTTCCAGCAGAGAAGGGAGCATTTTGTTAAAAAAAAAAAATAAATCTTGATGAAGTGCACTTTCTTAACGCTTTTGAGGTTGGGGTTCGAACATTCTCTTTCGGCTTCCTTTCCACAATCAAAAGCATGTTGGCTAAGTTAATAGAGACGTGCAATGGTCCTTTGGTGTCAATGGTTGTTTGCCTAGGTTTGTCTTTATGCAGAGATCGGCATAGAGGGAGAGAAGTATTTTTTTTTTTTTTTTTTAAAGGACGGACTATGCAAGTTCCAAAGTGAATTTTTGAGGCCGATGTAAGGTGGCCAAAAGTTCATCTCAACCAACTCTGCGAAATGGGCTGAGGACAAACGACATCTTAAGAACCAGCCCAGCAATATCTGATGCAGAGAATGAAATGGGCACCAACATGTCACCTGATTCTCAGACTCCGCTTCTAGAGAGGCGTCAGAGAGTTTGGAGGTGGAGAAGACTGACTCCGGGAACGAGGGAAATGCAGAAGCCATCAGGGCACTAAAAGACTACTTTGAGAACTGTGAAAAGTAAGAATTCATTTTTAATAATATTCAGGTATGCTACAAGTGATTTACAGTTCATTTTCCCTAGGACTTGTGATGCCCTTTTAGAAAAAATATGCTCAAGCAGGTTAGAAAATGTGTTTTCATGTCCATTTTTAACTGTGGTACGTATATTGTAATGTCCTTGTTGCCTCGTTTTCGATTTTATGATTCTTATGCAGTATGTCAATGTTTATCGCAAGCACACGTGTGGAAGATTATTGTTCTCCAGATGACTTTCTCTGACTAAGGAAAAAATAAATATCACAGACCATTCTATTTTATTGAGTTTGAAACAAGGGGTCATGTTTCCTGTTTTCATTTTATTTTGGTATCTTTTCAATTGCATCAATGTTCTTCTTCATTAAATGCGGTAATGAACAACAGAGCCAAACTGACTCCATCACGGGTAGTATTCGCAGTTGAACGTGGCAAATCTGCCAAGCAATTCAAAATAAGGCGATATGGCGTGTTCTTGTGCGATTCACGGAAATATGTGGTGAGTTCTTACATGATTTGCAGCAAAATAACCACCATGTTTCATTTGATAATTTTATGACGTTTTAATAAAGTCATATAGCTGTGAAGGCTTGTTGTGTGGGTTTGATCACTTCCGGTTTTATTTTGAAAGACTGACTCCTCTCGTTTCAGGTCACTTGCCTTTCCTCTTGTGTCTGTCTGGTTGTCAATCATGCGCTGATTGTTCCCACCTGTTTCCCCTTTCCTTGTGTTTAAATGGTCCTTGTCTCCCTTTGTCCCTTGCCAGTGTGTTTTGTTCCTTGTGCACTCTACACACCAGCCCCTTGCCGTAGATCATCTGACCACAGCCTTGCTTATTTTGAGTTTCTGCCACTGAGTGAGTTTTGTTGTAAGTTTGATAGTGTAGATTCGACATTGGAGCTGATCGCATCACTTATTTTATTCACCACACATGGTTTTACATCTTTTCAATTTTTCTTGAAAAGTGAAGGCATGGGCAAGAACAAAGTGTATACTGGCAGAGCCAAGGATATGCAACCTTTTTACAGAAACACACGTGTGACCTACACTGTGGTGTTCCTGCATTTGTTAACCTGTTTAGGAGCTTCTGTACTCCCAACAGGACTGGGGTGGGACCTTCTTCCCCTTCCTGGTCATGCCCCTGCAGTTTCAGGCTCCGTGTCCTGCACACCTGCAGCTTGTCAGCCTCATCAACGCCCTAACAAAAACTCAGTGTAGCCAGGGGTCAGGTGCCAGATTATCCCATTTCAACCATGGTACTATAGCCCAGACCTGCTATAGATGAAGTTGTTCTGGTGTCTTTTGCCATAGTTGTGCTAACCTGCCTCCCTGTTTTTCTGTCCTTCTCGTGTTCCTACCCGAAGCTCCCTGCTTGCCAGTCTCACTGCAGCCTTCACTCCCCGGACCGTAGCTTGCATCACAGACTCCACCCAACCTGTCAACAGAATTCCGGACCCATTCCCTCCCCTTCCTCCTCTCTGAAATAAATAATTTCTTAACACCACCTTTGAATTCGCTTGCTTTTGGGTCCTCAGTTCCCCTCCCCGGTTAAACCCGAACGTAGCATACACCTCGGTTTCTCTCTTGTTTTATTTGATGGACCGGAGAAGGGGGGCATTTTAGTACTGATGCCATTTAAACATTCAAACCTATTATGTTAGTGGCAAAGTTAAGGTAATTTAAGTGTCCATTTTAAAAGGACACACGGGGGTGTAGAATGATTATATTATTTTGGTCTCAAGCTGCACTGACTGGGCAAGTCAGGTAGCGTTGTAACTCATCGCTGCGCTCCTCGTACCGTTGCCGACCGGCCGTCGCTGTGGCTGCTCACTTCCGTGCGGCTTCGGAGCGAGAAAAAAAAGAATCCTCCATTGGCACCGTTTTTATCCACTCCCACATTACAAATCGGGCTGGCCAGGTGTTCATCAAGCCACGATTAGCGGCACCTGGGCAATAAATTTACTCTCACACACACGCACAAGCACACGCGCTCGCGCACACAGCTGAAAAGAGCACTCATTCATCTGTCACACGCCCTTCATTCATTCGTTACTCAAGGATATAGACTCGTGTTAAATTATGTAATGTACCATGAATCAATTTAAAATATTGTTCAGTTTTGTATGCGTTGTCTCAGAAAAATCAGTTGGTAAACTGTATATTTGTGGCATTTTTATATTTAATGTGATTGTTACAGAATTATATTTCAATTTGAATTATTCTATGCATTTGCATACATGGGCAGGCATAAAAAAAAAATAACTTCTCTTCATTTGGTTGGCGAAAGATACAACCGTTATGGCAAAATTTTGCTATTGTGCTATTATTTAGCTATTAACCCTCCTGCTGTCCTCAGGTAAAGGACATTTCTCATGCCCATGACATTGTCTCTACATTCAACCATTTCATCACATCAGCAATAGAAAAAAAAATCCTGGAGATGACAAATCTGGAGGGTATTCACAAATAAGGAGACAGCTGGAAAAAAAGGCCAATTTAGGGCTACTAATCTTCGCAGGTGTAGACAGATTCTGAGGTGAGGCTGCAGCTAATCTATAGGATGCAAAGAGTTAAAGTTTTTCAAGCCACAATCCTACTCAAACTCTTTCACACCTACTCAAGACTACTACGATTTGATGACTGTGAGTCAAGACCAGCAGATTTCATTGATTGTTTTCTGTGAAACCAGACTAATAACTCATACTGATGTCTTCCATCCAACGGTCGTTGGAATGCGAGTTGTGCTTGATGTTAGGGGCCATAATGTGACATGAGACAATTACTTCACCTTTTATAAAGTCGAACAGCAGCTCCTGATGTGGAAGATCATAGTTTAAAAGGACACGCCTGAGCTCCCACCTGCACTGCTTCTCATCAGTTTGCCTTCACGCCTATACCACCATTTTAGTTCCGAACCAACCAAAGAAAAACAAGAATGTAGTTCTTCTGAGCACACAGGCGGTGACATCAGCGATTATGAGAACTGGAAGTCCTTCCTCGTCCTAGACTATAACCACAACAAAGGAGGTGTGGACAAACTTGATGGTGACTGGAACATACACCTGGAAAAGGATGACTGCCCGGTGGCCTCTGGTCATCTTCCACAAAATCATTGTTTCCTCCTACAATGTCTTTGTCATTTGGAGAGAGATCAACCCGGCCTGGATGTCTCGTAAGCAGGACAAGAGGAGGGTGTTCCTGGAGCAGCTAGGAAAGGCACTTGTAACTCCACTCTTTAAAAGTAGGAAGCATGTCCCATGCACAGAAGTCTCTGCAGCAGTCGTAAACGCTATTCAGAGTGCAGCAGCTCTTGGTCATCCAGAGGATCCAGCTACCACTGCCACTTCCCCAGTTTAGGCAAGTAAAAAGTAGAGATGTCAGTTCTGCCCTCAAAAGGACTGTAAAACACACGGTGTGCTGCAGCTGTAAGAAAAATCTGCAAAGGCTTGTGCAGTTGCATACTGTGCTACTTGTGCTAATTAATTGAATGGCTTATATTCCACATATTTGTCTTTTACGTTGTCTTAAATTGTTCACTGGGGAATAAAATGAAAGAAACGTTAGTCATTGGGATGAATAAAATAGCATTTAAAACTCCTTTTCGCACATTTTTTTCTTTTCTTTAGTTACGGAAATAGTATAAATATTTTAAAAAGTAAAGAGGGAAAACCCAGTTATTCACACATATTGTGGTGAAAGACAAGTTGTTTCTTCAAGCAATATGAAATTTGGTGTTTAAAATTTAATTAAACTGCTTGTATTGGGGGTTTACTGAAGACGGGTCATTTTGACCCAGAGGACACATGGCGTATACAGAAAATGAGGACAACAGAAAGGTTAATGAGTAGACGTGGACGTGAACGTGAAAAGGAAATTAGCTAGCAAATGAGTTTTAAGTAGTATTATGAATTATGAAACCTCTGCCCTCATATTACATGGACATCATACATAAAGCGACTTGCACATTCATGTGCAATGTTTGAAGTCAATTAGCGCCAATGTCACACCTATAGTGCCTGTATTTGCTAATTTTATGCTAAACACCCACTAAGGGTTTCAGTACAAAAACCCTGACATGATAAACAATTTCTAAATTGGACCAATACACATTGAGTTGTTCAGTGGGTGTGTCATCACATTTAGTGCTTAAAAAAGAGAAAATACAGAACGTTTAGCTCATTTTGAGAGTTATGTAAAACATATATATAAAACATCTAAATCTATTGCTGCAGGATTGGATTGAAACTCGGTGTCCTCAAATACTTAAAACCAAAGACTATGCATATATATATGTCTCTATGTGTATATTAACGTATATATGTATAAGCCGTCTTCAAACAATTTGGCAGTATATCCAGTTGGACTCACAACCAGACTACAGGGTGACACGGGAATGCAATCTCACTCCTGCACCAGCCCATTTCCACAGAAAAAAATCCGGACCACAGTAAAAACAAAAACTGTCTGGTGAAAATGACTCCCACCTGTCCTGATCCTGTTCACCAATGACTCCCACTTTGTCATGGACTCTTTTATTTTTTTCCCCACTACTGGATAATGATTCTCCAATTAACCTTTTATCCTTTCTCCCAAATCCTTTAATTAAATGTAAAGTTGACTCCCATCCATTACAGTGACCCTCAGTTTACTGAATAAATGTCAGCCTATACCGCGGACCACGTCTAACCACACCGGCCTGGGACTTCCACATCCAGCATGTCTGAGAGTCGCCACCCGGACAGCTGCAGCACAAACTGTCATAATCCATCTCATGGAAGCTCATCTGCATGCCAGCAGACTTGCCTGGACATGAATGAAGCAAAATTGCACATTTCAGAGCAGCCGTGTATATTGGCCAGCATAAGGCACACCTGTGCAATCATCATGCTGGCAAATCAGTACCTTGATATGCCACATCTGTGAGGTGGGATTAATTATTTTAAAGGAGAAATGCTCACTAACAAAAAAAAATCAGGCAGATTTAGGAACCATACTTGAGGGAAATTGACTTTTATGCATGTAGAAAAGGTTTTAGACCTTTGAGTCCAACTCACAAAAATAAAAGTGTTGCACGTATGCATTTATGTGAACCTATTCTTTTCAATTGCTGTAATTGGCCACCGCGCAACAACTTGCCTCAGGGAAAATGGACAGAGCAATACTCTCCCACATTGTCTCTCCATCCACCTTTCTTTCCTATCTGGACTTTTAGCAGTATGCTAGCTGCGCATGCTTGTTTACAGGGTTGTTAACGGTTTCTCAGAGTCTTTGCACACAGCAAACGTGGTTATTATAGTCCTTAGGGAAGCTCCTTCCAGGACTACTATTATGGGACCACATGGGCTGTATTATAAAACCTCATAACTGCCTTTTGCATAAAGTCTAAACCCTTATATTGAGGGGCTCCACTCACCATAAAAAAAGAGTAATTACGTTGGTTATTTATTTGAAAGTCTACTAATAGTAATTCATGTTTTTATAGTTACCTACTTGAAGGAACTTGAAATTTTATGGCTGCAACAGTTCCAAAAAAGTTGGGAACGTGTTGCAGCCCTAAAATTCTAAATTCATGATTTGCTAAAAACAAAGTATCAGTTTGATCATTAGACATCGTCGTCTTTGTAGTGTATTTAATTACATATAGGTTGAATACGATTTGTAAATCATCGCATTCTACTTTTATTTATGTTCCACACAACTTCCCTACTTCATTGGAATTGGGTTTGTTTATTACATGGAAATCTTTACACACTCACTGGTCGTTAGATAAAAAACAAGGAGGAAACGGTATCAATGAATTACAGCATTGACTTTTTTTTCGACAGCCTCATGGTTTCATCAATATGACACACGCTGGTAAATTTTACTCTCTCAAATTAAACGCCTCATTACAATAAGTTCTGCAGTCGCTGCTTTGGAAACCCAAGCATTGTGTGCTGATATATATTTTCAGCTTGCTATTGAGTTAAACACAAACTTAGATTTCCTTGACACATATTAAACTGTTTGGCAAAATTGCAACATGCGAGAAGACAGAGGTTTAAGAAATGGGAAATTTGTTAGGGGAACATTTTTTACTACAATAATCAGGTCTATTATGAGTAGTTACGGAATTGGAGGTCTTTAAACTGCACCAAATCCCAAGTATCCATTCATTAAAAACGAATGAAGATGAAATGTTCAGTGCTTTGTCTATTAATTAATTATTCCGCCCTGACATTAGATTTGTAACACATTCACTTACTGAGGGACGGTGTATTCACAGAGCATCGTGCACAGTCACACGTGGGGGACGTGACTTTGCTTTGAGTGATGATGTCACCCGAGTTAGAAGTATTGTACATGTCAAACTGCAGTTGATAGATAAATAAAAACATGATTAACATTAAACAATTATTGAAAACCACATAATGATAAATTGGTGAGAATCCAATGCAAATACTTCTTGAGGATAATTTAGTTTTTTAGTTTGAGAAGTAGCTACTATAATTCATTATAATTGTTTAATTACTATAATAAACTGATAATTGGCAATGTTTTTTCAAAGCGCTCTTCTACCACAACTACTGCACACCTGCCCACTAATTGCAGTGATGGTGACCTGATGGCTGATGGTGGTATCATGATCTGTTTTGGATGATTTTTGCTTTTCCTTGTTTCTTTGTGTCTCGTTGGTTTGTTGTCGACACCTGTGCTTGTCATCCCGGTCCCTGTGGTCACCCAATCAGCTCCTTCCAACCCTTTGGCTTGTCCAGGTGTTCCTGGTTGTCTCGTTAATTTGCTTTTATTTAGTCTCCTGTTTCCTTGCAGGTCTTGTTGGGTCATTGTCTATGTCAGCTGTCCTTGTGACATTGCCATGTCGCTGCTTTTGTTTTCTTCAAGTCAAGCCAAGTTTAGTTTTCCCAGTGTTTGTTTTGTTACTTTGATTCTTTTTTTTGTACATTTTGTTTGGATTCCACATATCCCAGTTCTTTGTTTGCCATTTTGTTTTCTTAAAATTGAATCATGTCCTCCTGTTAATCCTGCTTCCCTGCGTTGCTGTCTTCCTCCTTTCCAAAACATGACAGATGGATAGCCACCAAATAATCAGGTGTGCCGCAGGTGTTTAAAACAAAATGTGCTTGGTCCGCCAAAATGGCCAGCATGGCACAGCATGGTCTGCCACATTCCCAAAAACATTAAATGGGTCTTACACCAGCATGAAAAGCAAGATCGTTCTTGTATTACGTGAGTCGTGTATCTGGATGCGCAGGTAACCGTTGGTTCAAAACAGAAGGTCATGTTTGCATTAGGTAAAGACGTCAAATAAGTATTTGTTCGGATTGGTATCTGTTAAACTACCCCAAGAAGTGTGTGCGTGAGTGTCTTGACATATTAAATTCGGGCAGTGGCACTGATGATGCCAAGTAAAGAGAAAAAGTGAGTAAATAATTTTGGGGGAAAAATTCCAATATTAAAAGCATTTGTGAAAAATTCGTGCTATGAGATGAAATGTATTTGATCTTTTCAAGTTTAAAGTTGAGCTAGGTGTGGTAAGAAAAGTTAAGGAATGTCTTGTAATATTTGGTCAACCATGCGCAGATGTTACAAAAGGGATGGTTGCGTGTTGTGAATTGTTAATATTCTCTGGAAAAAGAGATTAAAGGTGTGATGAGATGCAAGAGACAAAAGGATTATTGGTGGAACGTGCATGTGATGTGGGATGCAGGAGGAAAGGGGACAGAAGAGATTGAGTGACTGTGGTTTTGCTGTAGATGCCACATCCTTGTGGCTTTTAAGATAACTGTGAGAAATGTTGCAAATGGATTCAAAAGATGACGAGACGGACCACTGCCTTGAAAAATTGACATGCATGATAAAACATGTCGAAAAAGTAGTATATAATATAGGTATATAATAATATAGTATATACGTATATAATAATATAAAAGCTTATAGAATGTAGTGAATTTGTGCCGGACTACAGTTGATGATCTCAATATGCCGGACAATCTTGAAATGGTGGCAGACAATCATCTGCTGACTCTCGCACGTAGCATTTTAACAGTCAAGCACTTTTGCACTACAACACTTTATCATGTATGAAAGCTAGTGCTGCAGCACTTTACAACTCACTCTCATACTGAGTTGCATTCATTGTATTTGTATGGCTGTCCATTAGTGTGTTCTTTTTGTTCTTTGAAACTGTACTCTATTTTAAAGTTATCTGTTATGTTTTCTTTTGTTTACTCTAACATCGACCGGCCATAGGGACAAAAGATGCAAATTAGCCATTGGCTATAATCTGACATATTTATGGGAAACTGTTGAATTAATATGCACTGTCGATGTATACATTTAAAAATAAATAAATACAATGCTTTGCTACAGACTTGTGTATTAATGGACTAACAATGCAGCTGACTCACCGTCAGGAGGAGTGAAGCCACCAGCTACTTTAAGATCACCTAACTTGAATACATTGATTTCCCAGATGTGTTTTCACATCATTTTCTGCCTCTATGGCAAAAATGCATGGCATACGGTTGTACCAATACATCTGGGAGAAGCACAACATGTCATAACAATCAAATGAAAATAAACACTATCTGGTAAAAATTACTGCTAAAAGTCTCTCTCTCTCTCTCTCTCAAAATATTAAGTCAAGGAAGTTTTGTGAAAGTGAATGCCAACGCTCTGTGGGGAAAAAACTAAATAAAAAAAAAACCTTGTTTTTCCCATGCTGGACCGGTTGTAACCCCAATCTTTTGCTGTCTCAGTTTCCAACCTCTTCCATATCAATTTGTCTGCATTTCCATATTGTTTACATTTTGTCAGGAACATTATTGCATGACAGTTATTGCATTATATACAGTAATAGGATAAAAAAAATTATGCATACTGCTCAAATGTGCAATACAATCATTGCCCTTTCATAATTGTTACTAAATTGTAGCTTCGGTATTTGTCATTCAAGTGCATTTATTGCAACAACCTTGTAATGGTACACAGAGTTGGAATACACACAGTAGGAATCAAGGTATGAGATTTAACGATGCCATCATCAAAAGCACCTGTATCAATAGATTAAGTTTTTCAAGTGTAGTCACCAAAGCACATCTGTTCAATCACATTAATGAGATCTCAAAAGTAACATTGCGCATCTGACTTCATCTAAAAGTATGTGCGAGGCGTTAGACAAATTCACAGTTGTATGTTTTGGCAATACAACGTTATAAGAGCTTTTCACATAGTGTCATGAATTTTTTTCCCTTTGTTTTTTGTTTGGCTCTGAATGATTGTTTGTCTAAAATGTTCAATTGTGACAGCCCGAGTCAGGATGAAGGTCCGTTCAGCAGGAGGAAGATGATAATTGTCATCATCATCATCAGCACTTCTATTTAAAGCGCCTTTCAGGACACACAGTTGCTGTACAAAATGTGAAACCACAGAATAGACCTCAAGAGTAAGTAGATGGGTAACTTCAACACTTTTGTTGCTGTGACCCTTTTCCTGGCTTTGGCTCAAATGTCTCACCTGCTCTTGACATTTACTCTGGCCGAAAGGCAACACTAATTGAAAAAGTGTGTGCATATATATATATATTATCTAAAAAGAAAAATCGTTGTAGGCAAGTCACTTTCTCAGAGTATGTACGGTCACGGTTTCATATCAAACCCAAAACTATTACCCAACATCAACTGAACAGCATACTAAAAAACAATCAACCAAAACAAGGAACAAAGAAATACAATAAACACAAAACATGTATCTCTCATGCCATTCATATCCCAAGCGCTGCAAAGCATTCTGGGAGTGCTTCAACCAATCCAATCTGATGACTGGTTCGAGCAGTGCTTATCAAATAGAGGGGCAGGCGTGGTACGATGCTCAGGGGGGCGCGTGTGAACCTGGGGAACATGCTTTTTTTGCGCCGTACTCTCATAAAGTGTAATTGCTCATCTACTCCAGTAGTTGGCAGTGGCGCTCTCCTTGCCCATTGTGCGCATCGAGTATTAACTTGATGGTGCAGGTTTGTTTTGCATCAAAAATGCTATGACTTATAGTTGCGGTGGAGAGTGGATGGTGGTGTTGGGGGCGGGGAACAAATTATAGGGGGGGTATAACAGTTTTTTCCCCCCCTTTTTTTTCAAACTTTCACCAACTGAGGGTGCTAAACAATGTGTAATGGAGCAGCAGAGCGCATTACAGTCACCCATGTACAGTTTTGGAACTTGGTCCCCACATGAGGCGCCCCGCATAAAAGGCAAGTTGCCCATTTTGGGGAAAATTTGGGAATTTTAGGTGCGCTCTGAAGTCATATGGTATCTTAATATTTTTGTGGAATTTTACGACACAATACTTACGATGGTGTTGTTTTCATAATGTGCAAATAATGCTTTAAGTAAAAGAATATTTTAAAAAAAAAACTAACAAAGACGCAGGGAAACTAATTAAAACTAACTACATTTGAAAACAAAACTCAAAAACCAATAAAAATGATGCATAATTAAAATTCCAAAACTATAATAACCCTGTTTTCACTTTTTCACATGGGCTGCCCACCTGTGCGTAGCCACTCTGGGAGTATAAAGAATAGGAACCCTTTTGGACAGATTCAACCTTATTCCGCATCAGGCAGAATAATGCTAAATTCACACCAAATTCGTTGCGAGTGTTTCCGGCGGTGCGATTGAATTGAAGTCAATAGAGCGGGCACAGTTGCGTGCGGGGCGACGCAAATGATGCGTTTGCAGCAATGAGACAGAGCTTTAAAACAGCTACCACTACAGGGACAAAAAAAAAAAAAACTTGAACCAGCTTGGAGACAAGTGAGTGAGGAGCTTGCGTACCTGGTATGTTTTCCTTTTTTTTTTTTCTTTACCAAGACGGCAATATTGTTTACATCAGCGTTAACATAGTGTTAGCCACCTGAATGTGATTTCAAAACCTTTTGTCCATTGTTCGCTCCCGGAAACTGTCGTCATCACAAAGCGAAGCGCCTCTCCATGAGCAGCTGCGTTGTGCGCACCTCCGCGGAGGAACGCTCAAATGGATTTGGTGTGAACGTAACATAAGGCTCCATGGCAGTGTCTCAATCCTCCTGGCATCCACTGAATACTTCAACTGAATATATGCCGGCTTCTGGTTGTTATTTTTAGTATAATTTTGCGATTAAACGTAAAAAGATGGGATGAAAGTTCCCCGGGACTTTTCAAGTACAAAGAGATGCCTTGGGAGAGTTTCTCTTGCCCACCCCATTTGTGATAGTTGGAAAAGGGCCTCAAAGTAACTGAATTCATTGAGAGCCAAATTAACAGATTAAAATGAATGAAAACCAAGTTAACAGCCGAGCTATTGTCCCTGAAAAAACAGATGTTGCGATTAAATTTTTATCTATTGGGTGGAAGCAGCAATCAAAACAAACCGTCCTTTTTTTGGCAACACTTTGAAGACAAGTCCAAAAACACAATTGTTTAATGTGCGTTATATTTACTAACCAACTGCTACCGCAAAAGCGAATATGGCATTGGAGTTGCCATCTTAAATGGACTTGATTGACATTAACATTGGCATTTATATAAAAGGTTTGCATGTAAAAATACCATGAGCACTAAAATCAACTCGAGGGAGTCAGCTGATGGCTGACAGTCGCCAGCAGGCGAGAATGAATCTTTATCAAAATCCATGGAAAGGTTAATCCGTTTGATATGTTGAAGTGGTCATGGGTAGGGATGTCCACATGAATTTTGGTGGCAATAGATCATTATAAGCGATCAAAGTACAATGATTTCAAATGGAGAATTTCGAATAGACCGTCGCAGTAACATAAGGAGAGTGGCCATGTTCCTCATTTTTAAAGTAGACGTTTTTCATGTCGTCACTTATTTCCTAATTTTTCCAAAATGAATTGATAAAACAGAAAATGAGAACTCTTTTCAGTTTTCTGATCGAAAACTATTTAAACAGAGCTTGTTAGTGAAAATGGGCCATCTTGGCTTGAGAGATACTTAGTAATGGATGATTTGTTTTTGTTTACCGTATACAAGATGCAATGCCATCCATTATACTTTCCAACAATCACACTTATTGATGCTATTGCCTATTTGGCTCATAAATATTCAGCATCTACTGTAACTGTTATTGTGCAGAACATCATTATCTCCATCCATCCATCCATTATCCGCCGCTTATCCGGGGTCGGGTCGCGGGGGCAGCAGCTTCAACAGGGAAGCCCAGACTTCCCGCTCCCCAGCCACATCTTCCAGCTCTGCCGGAGGGATGCCCAGGCGTTCCCAGGCCAGCCGGGAGACGTAGTCTCTCCAGCGTGCCCTGGGTCGTCCTCTGGGCCTCCTGCCGGTGGGACATGCCCGGAACACCTCCCCTGGGAGGCGTCCAGGAGGCATCCTAAACAGATGCCCGAGCCACCTCATCTGGCTCCTCTCTACGTGGAGGAGCAGCGGCTCGACACTGAGTCCCTCCCGGATGGCCGAGCTTCTCACCCTATCTCTAAGGGAGAGCCCAGACACCCTGCGGAGGAAACTCATTTCGGCCGCTTGTATCCGAGATCTTGTTCTTTGGGTCACGACCCACAACTCGTGACCATAGGTGAGGGTAGGAACGTAGATCGACCGGTAAATCGAGAGCTTCGCCTTTTGGCTCATCTTCCTCTTCACCATGACAGACCGATACAGCGTCCGCATCACAGCGGAGGCTGCACCGATCCGCCTGTCGATCTCTCGCTCCATCCTCCCCTCACTCGTAAACAAGATACTTAAACTCCTCCACTTGGGGCAGGATCTCCTCCCTGACCTGGAGAGGGCACTCCACCCTTTTCCGACTGAGAACCATGGTCTCAGATTTGGAGGCGCTGATCTTCATCCCAACCGCTTCACACTCGACTGCGAACCGCTCCAATGACAGTTGGAGATCACGGCTTGATGAAGCCAACAGTACCACATCATCTGCAAAAAGCAGAGCTGAAATACTGAGGTCACCAAACCGGATCCCCTCATCGCCCCGACTGCGCCTAGAAATTTTGTCCATAAAAATTATGAACAGAATCGGTGACAAAGGGCAGCCTTGGCGGAGTCCAACCCTCACTGGAAACGAATCCGACTTACTGCCGGCAATGCGGACCAAACTCTGACATCGGTGGTACAGGGACCCAACTGCCCGTATCAAGGGGCTCGGTACCCCGTACTCCCGAAGCACACTCCACAGAACTCCCCGTGGGACACGGTTGAACGCCTTCTCCAAGTCCACAAAACACATGTAGACTGGTTGGGCGAACTCCTATGCACCCTCAAGGACCCTGGAGAGAGTGTAGAGCTGGTCCACTGTTCCACGGCCAGGACGAAAACCGCACTGCTCCTCTTGGATCTGAGATTCAACCTCCCGACGGACCCTCCTCTCTAGTACCCCTGAGTAGAGCTTTCCAGGGAGGCTGAGGAGTGTGATTCCTCTATAGTTGGAACACACCCTCTGATCCCCCTTCTTAATCCCCCGGTCTGCCAATCCAGAGGCACTGTCCCCGATGTCCACGCAATGTTGTAAAGGCGCGTCAACCATGACAGCCCCACAACATCCAGAGCCCTAAGGAACTCCGGGCGGATCTCATCCACCCCCGGGGCCTTGCCACCGAGGAGCTTGTTAACCACCTCGGTTACTTCAGCCCCCGAGATAGGTGAGTCCACCACGGAGTCTTCAGGCTCTGCTTCCTCAAAGGAAGGCGTGTTGGTAGGATTGAGGAGGTCTTCGAAGTATTCTCCCCACCGACTCACAACGTCCCGAGTCGAGGTCAGCAGCACCCCATCTCCACTATAAATAGTGTTGGTGGTGCACTGCTTCCCTCTCCTGAGACGACGGATGGTGGACCTGAATTTCTTCGAAGCCGTCTGGAAGTCGTTTTCCATGTCCTCACCGAACTCCTCCCACGCCCGAGTTTTTGCTTCGGCAACCACCGAAGCCGTTTTCCGCTTGGCCAGTCGGTACCTGTCAGCTGCCTCCGGAGTCCCACAGGCCAGAAAGGCCCGATAGGACTCCTTCTTCAGCCTGACAGCATCCCTTACCGCCGGTGTCCACCAGCGGGTTCGGGGGTTGCCGCTACGACAGGCACCGACCACCTTACGTCCACAGCTTCAATCGGCTGCCTCAACATTGGAGGCACGAAACATGGTCCACTCAGACTCAATGTCCCCCGCCTCCCCCGGTACGTGGGCAAAGTTCTGCCGGAGGTGGGAGTTGAAACTCTTTCTGACAGGGGATTCTGCCAAGCGTTCCCAGCGGACCCTCAGAATACGTTTGGGTCTGCCGGGTCGGACCGGCATCTTCCCCCACCATCTGAGCCAACTCACCACCAAGTGGTGATCAGTTGACAGCTCCGCCCCTCTCTTCACCCGAGTGTCCAAAACATGCGGCCGCAAATCCGATGACACGACTACAAAATTGATCCTCGAATAAGCAATAAGTATGCCCACACCTGCTCGGCGTCTCTCACCTTGGGCAACTCTAGAGTGGAAGAGTGTCCAACCCCTCTTAAGAGGACTGGTACCAGAGCTTACGCTGTGTGTGGAGGTGAGCCCGACTATATCTAGTCGGAATTCCTCTGCCTCGCACACCAGCTCAGGCTCCTTCCCCACCAGAGAGGTGACATTCCATGTCCCAAGAGCTAGTTTCTGTAGCCGGGGATCAGAGCGCCAAGGTCCCTGCCTCTTGCCGCCGCCCGACGCACCCCACCCCTTTGGCCCTCCCACAAGTGGTGAGCCCATGGGAAGGGGGACCCACGTTGCCTTTACGGGCTGTGCCCGGCCGAGCCCCATGGGTGCAGGCCCGGCCACCAGGCGCTCGCCGACGAGCCCCATCTCCAGGCCTGGCTCCAGAAGGGGGCCCCGGTGACCCGCGTCCGGGCAAGGGAAAACGTGGTCCAATATTTTTGAGCATCATAAGGGGGTTTGGTGAGCCGTGCTTTGTCTGGACCCTCACCGAGGACCTGTTTGCCATGGGTGACCCTACCAGGGGCAAAAGCCCCAGACAACTTAGCTCCGAGGATCATTGAGACACACAAACCCCTCCAACACAAAAATATTTCAAAATTGAAAATGGTGGAATATTGTACCCAATATTTACAGGACCCGATTGTGGTAATTAGCCCTGAGTTCCAATTTGCTCACTGATGATAAAAATGTGCACCATAAAAATGACGGCGAGCCTCTTTCTCCGATGTGCCTGTGTAAGTCCTAAGCAGGAACATATTGGCCATAGCTGAGGGCGAAGGTCAGAAAAGTAGGTCTTAAATGAGGGCTAGCAAAAGATGGCCAAGTTTGTTGGGGGTCACAGTTAAGTTAGGCTACACTGACCTTAATTTCTCCTTGGAGTAATTACAGACTTTTCACAGTAGTGAAAAACAAAACATACCATCTCCCTTTAGGCATGAGGAAGTTACCATAAAATGGTCAGAATTTTGCAGTGATAACCCTATAAATCTCATCAAAATGAGCAACTTTTAAGACTTGGTCGTTAACCACTACGGAAACACTGAAGCATTGTGAATGTCTTAAGACACGGTGGGTGTCCAAAAGTGACCAGAGGCTCAGTGAGAGACATACACAATGCCCAAATCTAACATAAACACAAACAATGCTGCTATGAACATTACTTCCACTTTCTAACTGTCCTAAGAATAAAACGTTAAAGCTGTTAGACAAACAAATGTTTCAGTCCATTCGTTGCCAACATCAATCTCCCAACGATGTGTTACACATGTTTTGCTTGTAACAGCGAGACAAAAAAAAAAAATCCATAACCAAGGGATGACATTTGGAAGAGAAACGTGAAACAATCATAGTCTTAAATCTTGTGAATGTGCACAATCCGTACTGCAGGCCATTGCCATGCTTTTAAACTAATCCTACTAGCAGGTATATTGGTAGTTCACCCAGCATATGAATTGGGATCATGCAATATACAAAATGTCCCCAAAATTCCCAGACATGCAATATTTGTAATCAACCCTCCCTTCCATCTTCAAGTATTCATCTTTTGCATTAGAAACTAATCTGGTTTGGGGAAATAGATGACTCACAGCAGCAGTCTTGGCGCCCATGAGCAAAACACTGTTTACATGCAGTCAATAGCCCTTTCAAATCACAAATATTAGCAATGCTCACATTTTGAAAGGCCATGTAAATATGCGCAAAAACCTGAATATGCTCATATTTTCTTTTTTTAAAACCCAAAATAAGATCCCTGGGTTACTCCTTTTCCAACACAAATATTTGGTCATAAGCACGTATCGAAACACCGCCATTGAAAGGAACATTGGTTCGTTTCTGTGAATGCTCTATCCGCGAAAAATCTCGGTCTTTTGAGTACAGTCAGTAATTGGATGTTTGGCGTCTGCAAATGCAGAGGGAAACAAACATGGTGAAACTCAGACGCAGCACAGAACCGCACTTTCGGAGCGAGGATGAAACTGACTACTTTGTTCGCGTGATGAAAGGGTGAGGATTGTGTGTGTGTGCAGCAATACGGAACCAGTAAACAATGGCAGAGACAAAGATCATTCAAAACAGAAATTTATTTAACCAGGGGAGCATGTCAGACGTGGGTAAGAAAAAACTACACAACGGAATAAGCCAAGGAATGCAGATAAACTAATTAAAATGTGTGAGCGAAGCAAGAGAGGAGCTAGCTGCCGAAAAAAGGACCAACAAATTATCCACTATCCATAAAGCAAAAAATTATAGCCAATTCTAGGAACACCTAAAGAAAAACTCAGACGCCCGGGAACACTTAATACAAAACAAGAACTAACCTTCACAAGGATAGCAAACAACCTAGAAGAACGAGAGCCTGTAACTACTTACAAGGATAAATTAGACACGAGAACTGAAACGTAGAGAAGCGCGAGCTGGCAAATAGCAATGACAAACTATATTCCAGCGAGTGGCTCCGCTGTCGCCAACGGTTATAAACCTAACTAATGAAGATGACCAGCAGGTGTGCACTGGAGGCTCCACCCATCCAGCTGTCTCAATGACTGAAAGAAAAAAAAACAAGAGATCTACATACAAGCTGGACCACCACAGAAAGACATGAAAAGCCATGCTGCATGGTGGCATGGCGGATTGCTTGACTCGTCTTCTCTCCATACCTTTGTCTCAGTTTTTATCACACCATATAGCTGCCAATATCAACACAACGCCACCCCAAAATCATATTCAATCACTAATTAGGGATGCAGAGAAGCCACTAGGTAATTACGCAGTCGTTGTATGATACAGCATAATTCTCTCGTTTTTGCAGGTAGCCGATATCTGCTTGTCGGGCTATTTTTCAAAGGCAAATAAATCTTCACACTTAACTTGAATGAAACTAAAGACCTGACACAGTTGAGTCCCGATCCCTTTTGAACAAACCGGGACTACTGAAATGTGCTGTTTTTGCAGGCAAACTTGTTAATGTGATTCTCGTCCCATAATCTCATTTTATCATTGATATTGGCTATTAGATCTTTGAAATCAAGTTGGGCTTGTGCGTAAATCTGACCATGCGTGATCAAACCTTGTGCTAGAACAGTGACACTACAGATGGGCACCATCATGTGTGGACGGCTATACAGACTTCACGTATAAGCCAAAATGAAACAAGGGTTTCCCAAACATAATTATAGCCAGTGCTTAGCGATACAAAGAAAAAATGTTGAGATATAGGCCATTTTATGCCCCAATAAAAATATACGACAATATATTTTCAATGATCTTATAAAAGAATGTTCACAACTATAACTGCTTGCTCTTTCTCACATTATTTTGAAATGACATTAAACAGACTTGTATCAAATGAGAAATGCATCCAATACTGCTGCTATATAAAATTATCAAATGTAAACGGAAAAGGTAGAAAGCTGTAGATATCAATCTGCATAATACGAGGCAAAAAACGTTTCAGACAGAAGTGTGTTAAAAAAAAAAAAGAAGGAAAAAACCAAACTCTACTTATCGTGCAGATCTCAAAAGTCAAAATCAAAACTCGGACATCATTGAGAAAACAAATCACATTGCTGATATTTTATTTATCCATCCACTTTCTGAATAACTTATCCTCAATAATATCCATTTAATCTTTGAGGCCATTCTTCCCTACTCTACTCATACGGGATGTCGTCACAATTTTCTGCTATCTTGCTTTTCAAAGCGGGATACACTCGCTTTTAACATGGTCCCAGCGAGACCTCTGTGAAGTGTACTCAGTCACACAAGGACTTAATTCCAGTTAAACCCGTACGCCGCCTTGCTGCATGAATGCTGACAGGTATTTTCACTTATGATATTGTGGTTAAAAGTTGATTTTCATATATGTGGTGTCTGCGTGGACAAACACGTGTGTGCTACACAGCCCACAATATATTAAAATTAAATCTACATAATTCAAGTGTGTGGCCATCATTAGGGCTGTGATGGCTGTTGTATGGTTACATACTCAGGTCATGTCGCAGCAATTGCATCAAGCACTTTGAAGTTATCCCAATCTTGTCAAATGCTAGTGCAAATCTGAAAGTTCTTTCTATGCAAATAATGTAAGAATTTACGCTTGTGACAGTGATTGTAATCTGTCAAGCGTTACCTCAGGCCATCCGCGCTGCCCTGTTATGATTGGCTTAAAATTCCGGACACTGCCCCAATTTCCTTGAAATTCAAGACAAGTCTGGGTCTTATCTGTCGGTGGATACAAATAAATTTGCTCTGTTTTCTTTTTCACAGAACAATTTGAGGCCTTTGCACTTTGCATACTCGACAAAATTTCAGCCTCCTTTTTGGTGTTCTTGCAAGTCTGCACGACAATAAAGAGGATACCATTTACTGTGAGAATGAGCTGAACCATTTTCTCTATTTCAGTACTCATTAGAAACCAGAGGTTGGAGTGTAACGATTATCGACAGTTTCCCAGACTCTCCATTCTATTAAGACAGTGATGACTCCTTTTTACAGTCTTCCACCAGGACCTTGGCGTGACCAACCCTCACTTTGGAGACTCGCATTCCGATGATGTGACCAACAGGGCAATCGTAGAAACTGCAAATGTCTTCTTTGTGCGAATGCAACAGAACAATTAAATAACGAATCCTCCTATCTATGCAATTCTGAGGATAACCTTACAAGATATTGCAAATGTCTTTTCTGTTTGTGTTTCATGTCTCATTAGGCTTGAACTTGCATTTTCAAGGTTAATTAGTTTGCATTTAGAAGAGTCACAACTTTGAATTAGAATGTGTTATTTCTAGTGATTTTAGTAACGTGTGACAATAAAGTGCGTCACTCAAAAATGAGTGTAATTGTGTTACATTTATTTATCAAGTAGTCAGACTGCAGTTGCTTTTAATTACAGAGAAATCATATTTTGTTCAATGTATTCACTCCTACATGCACTCAAATTTAAATAAGCTCTATAAATAAAGCTGTATTGTATAATTCAACAAAGCATAGCGCAGTTTGTCACCGCAGACAATTGCAGCATTTTACCACCTGCGAGTGGCAACTGAGAGAAAGAATTAAAATACAGAATAACACATGCTTACTCATGAAAGTCACTCAACAAATAACTGCACATTATATAACAACAAGCAAGAATTTATGATGTCAACCCAAGATGTCTAAATCTTCCTTTATTCAAAATTGGCATATTAACAGTGTTTTGTAAAATTTTGTCTAAAAAATATGTTCAAAACACAACATTTACTCACTTAAGGATCTTTTGTGTTTGCAATGTTGCAAGAATAAGATACATCTGTGTTACGACCGGCTCTGCTAGGGAAGGAGGGAAGTAACATAAACCAAGCTGTTAAATGGTGTGGAGAGAGTTTACAATTTATTTTTAGTAAAGAAAAGAGGTAGGGTTCAAACAAATGATCTCAACCAAACAGTATTAACCCAAGTTCACAAATGTGTACAAGTAACAAAAGCAAGTGTCTCGAAAATTCACAAAAGTCCAACCAAGAGACACCACGAGCGCAAGCGAGGTGAACTGAATTCTAAAGTTCCAGCCACCCTGAGCAGCTGGACCGTGGTCCTTTTATTGGTCCCAGCTGCACAGGTGGAGCTCGTTGATTGGGACGTCCATGAGTAACGAGCAGGAACGAAGTCCACCAACGGGGAACGAGCAGGAACGAAGTCCACCAACGGGGAACGAGTGGGAAAGCAGTCCAGCAATGGGGAACGAGCAGGAAATCAGGCCAGTGATGAGGCACAAGTCCATTGACTTTACAAACGAAAGGGTGGAAGAGTTACTGCAATACAACAAGGGCGTGGCCTTGTAGGTGGGCCTTAGCCCAGGGCCGTAACAATCTGTCTCGCTTATTCTCTCCCTCCGAATCAACAAAAGTATCAGCCTGTTGTAGCGCAGCAAAAATGCTGACATGCCTGGCTTTTGGGTACACTAACGAGACAAGAAAATGTTCAGAGAAAAGTTTCTTTACTGATTCCAAATTTCCACAAAGCCGGAATATAGCGGCGAAGAGGCTCCGTTTAATTAGAGTCGGGCACTCTGTGGACAACTTCAAATTCGGCCCTCACTAAGTTGTCTGGCTGGTGTCTTATAGTATTTAAGCTCAAGTTACTCAGTGACACATTGTCAGTACGTCAAGCTTTCCTCGAGTGAGGATGTCTGCTTTATTCCAAGTCTTCTCAATCCATCCCTGCTCTCTGTAGTTCCTTTATATTTTAGATGAAAAAAGACTTTTACTTTTCGTGTGTCATGTCTGCTTCTGCGTCCAAAGCCTGCTCCTCACGTGACAGGAATGACTAGACTTGGGGATTGGTATATAATTGACTACTTGATTTAGACTGGAACTAAATGACGATGAAAAGTCATCTTGTTTACAAATTCAAATCTGTATTTTAGAACAGTTTGCCTTTTTATGTTGGAAAAAAGGGAAAAAAGTGTGGTTTTGTTCATGTACGCCAACTTGGCAACCCGGTCAGCATCACTTGTGTAAAGTGGCGATCTAATCTCACAGCATCTCTCACAGCATCGGAGCAACTATGAAGATCATGAATTTGAAATAATGGATTATTTTGTCAATTATGTTGAAAAATAGCTAAATTAATAGTTTGCACTACATGGAATGAAGACATGACGACAATGTCTAACGTAACCCAAAAACCGGTAAGATTAACAGTATAGCGGGCATTACAAACACTTGTGCGGGACCATCCAAACTCCTTTTCCTGCAGCAGTGCTTGGGTCTGCTTGTTCATCCTGGACTGTCTGCGCTAGTCTCACAAATAGAAAATGGTTGGCCTCCCTCCACTCAATCAGTGAATAATGTTCTAGCCCCTTACTATATGATGAGAAATGAACTTTCAGTCAAAGAAAGTTACATCCTCAGTGGCACAGGACTAAAAGCACCACTCTCCTTATGGCACACACTGATCACACTTGCACATGAGAGTCATCAAGGGATTTTACGAGAAATGCAGGACTTACACAAACTCTACCGGTGGACAAAAATGGACTCACAAGGACAGTCATGCATCGATTCATCTATACTCTGCCAGGCTAATGATTAAGACTGCCTTGACTCTCCCTTGCCCTTTGCAAGCAGTTCCACTACCAGATGCACCGTATTGTTGTGGTATTGTTGGTCCATTTGAAACAACAGTTTCTACCAACAGATATGCCATCATACTGACAGACTATTATACTTAAGTGGCCTGAACTAGCTTTTTCACAGACGGCTACTACAGAAGACGTTATTCACTTCCTGGCATCTGTGTTCTGTTGTCATGGTAACCCAGAGAACATTCTTACGGATAATGGTTCACAGTTTACGTCTGCAGCTTTTGCCTCATTCTGAACAACAGAGGTATCTCCTATTGAAGAACATCAGCCTACTATCCATCTACTAATGGAGCGGTCAAGAGAGTCCATAGTACTTTGTGAAATTGGATTTAGATCGCCATGTGTCTATCATGGAATAAAACTCTTATGGATTATTAAACCACAACACATGAAACACCATCCATCTCACCATATGAGCTCTTTTATGGAAGGAAAATGTGCACATGTGTAAATTCTTCCCCTGCCTTCTGTCACGTCTTCACTGGACGTTTCTGCTCGCCATGCAGTTCAGAAGCATAAGGGTATATGAAGTCTTACACTGATGCTAGACGTGATGCAATTGCTTCTTTTCTTTTCATCCAGGAGAGAGAGTAAGGATAAGGAAGCCTCATCATGCCCCAAAAGCTCACCCCAAATTCATTTTCCCTGCATCCGTGAGGAAGAGGATTGGTCCAAACACCTTCCACTGAGTGATGGGAACCCTTGGAATGTGTCTCATCCGGCTCACACCCCTACTGTGATTGGACAAGACTGACACATCTAGAATATGACACACAAATGTTAGTCAATCCACCACTCAGAAAAAGCAATGTATTAATAATAAAACCAAAGTGGCACAAGGACTATGCCATGTCATTGACTGATTATGACAGCAACATCATTATTACAGCAAGAACGGTGACAATGTTCAGATTAGTGCTTGTTACTGGACGGACACTAGTTAAGGTTAAATTGAGAGTAGATTTTACAAGGATACACACTGTTACATTTTTAATGTGTGTTTCATGGCAATTTGTATTATTCTCAATATCCAATGCTAATGGCACACCAGAATATTTTCTGGTGTTTTATCTCAGAACTACAGCTCTACCTTTAAGCAGAAGAAAGTCTTGTTTTGTTTTCGACAAATTTTCACTTATTTTCTGTTCTTTAAAAAGAGATGTCTTGCCTGACTGTTACACTTGGTGACAATGTTGTATGGGAAGGAAGGAGCGGGAGTTTTGTAATGGCGACAAAAGTGAATCTAACTATTTGGCTCCACTCTGGCTATTTATTTTGCCTTCCGACACCACAGAAACGTTGGTCCCCAAAGTAAAACAAGAGAGAACTCCTGGCATACGTTACTTGCATTTTTGTGTGCTTTAATCTCTCTTTCTCTCTCTCTCTCTCAGTTCAAATAACAACACACAAATGAACCACAAACAAAAACTTTGTCAAGGTATAAACATCAAATTGGTTAACCCTTTACAAACGCAAATGAAAATGCTCGAAAATTCAAAACACTACATTTTGCAACTCAGACTCACTCAAATAATATCTCTTAAAGACCGAGTGTGAAGTAAACTTGACCAACTGTATTTTGAGTCATAAAAGTAAACTTGACCAACTGTATTTTGAGTAATAAATCTATTTTAAATGAAAACAATGAAAATGCTTTGGTTCGGCAATCTCCGATATTCTTCGAGAATAACGTCATTTACAGAACGACAACTCGCCAGTCGTCATTATAATAATAATAAATCTATTTGAAATATACTCACGTTAGTTTTGTTAATGCAAACGTCCTAGAGTCATAGTTAGACCCACAGTAACACCCCAACAACAAAAATGCTTTTGTTTGGCAATCTCCTATTTTCTTCATGGATTACGTCATTTACAGAACTGCATTGTTGATTGACCTGTGAGCTGCTCAACTGCCATTGTTGTTGCGTTATTCTGTGAAATTCCTTGACGCTGTGTGGCAATGCATTGTTCGCATTCTGGGAAACATCCGTTTAAGTGGCCAAAACAAAAAAGAAGGCCACGTAAATGGACTAATTTCGTTCTGGCAAAGAGAGAATTTTAAGACAGTGTCGATGCGTGTTTTTGCCACAACTTCTTCGTAAATCTCAGTTTTTTCAATCTGTTTATGATATCAATTTGCTTATGATAAAGGGTTCGCATAAAGGTTGGTGTGATTACGATCCATTATGAAAACCGTGTTGTATTGTGACAGCTTGTGTGTGACTGACGGCTTTATGTAACATTGTGGAGTGCGCAGGTGCTGAATGAGAACTGTGTGTGAGAACAAGGAGCCATGGAGCACAAGTGGGCGTTTGTGAAGCAGAGAGTTGAACAGCAAGTGTATGTACTGTATATACCTTAAATACCTTTCCAATGAAAACGTAGGAAACCAAGCCACTATGACGTGTGGTCTCAGTACTAGCAGAATAAATAGTAGGTAATCTCACCATGTGTCATTTACAGCACGGCAGAAAATCAGATTTAAAACAATAACGCAAAACTAATAATCCCAGCCTATATATTTTACCATTCTTCCCGTCTCGTTAATTCTAGTCTCCACTCCATGTCCGGTTTTCCACAATGTCCTGTCGTGTAAATTGTCTGACCAGAGGCTGATTTGACAGCCGCACAATATTGTTGGTCTCCTGAGCATCATGCTCGTACATGTATGGTGCAACGAACATGATTCCAAAAAGCTCCTCTTCCACCAACTCTTCAAATACCATGATCCCCTCAGATATGTTTGATTTTGCTTTGTGAGTCAATTTCTGACTGGCTAAATACGCTTTCTATGTTGAGCTCTGCCATTGTTGTCCTGGAATGACGTCACACTTTTGGGTCTAACGCTCTGCAGTGTCATGTTCTGTACTGTTGGTTTTGGTTTAGTATTTAGTTTCATGTGTTGGCCTTGTGCTCCTTTTTGTTCTGTCTCGTCAAGTCTATTGTGTCCACCTGTGTTCGTTTACGTAAGCCCTTGTGTCAACCAATCAGGTCCCTCCAACCCTTTGTGTCTTGTCCAGGTGCTTCTCGTCTCGTCAATTTGTTTGTATTTAGTTCCCTGTTTTTCGTGGCGTTCTTGTCGGTGCATAGTCGTTGTCTCTGGCCTTGTCAGATGTCCTCGTCTCACGTCCATGTTCACGCCCGTCGTCTTCCTATTTCGCCTTATTTTCAATTTAGTAAAGTCTGCGTGTTTTGTTGCTCCCACGTTTCGTTCCTTTGTACATTTATGTTTTTTTCCTGATTAAATTGCCCTCAAGTATCCCCTGCCTTGCTTTCCTGCTTTTTTTGGTCCTCCCCTTCCTCAACCCCCACGCCAAGCTTCATGACAGGCAGTATCTCACTTTGGGAAAACGTTGTCAAATACATCAAATTAAAAAAAAAAAATTTCATGCTTATTATTTGTATTATGTGTAATTACTTTACTTGTGATGCAACAAGATTTTAATTTGGTCTATTCTATGTTTTGTTTTTGCTTAATTCTTCAAGTTTCACAGGAAAATAACACCCAGCAACCAAAGAAACAAAGACAATCTGGTCGCATCGTTTCCATGATAACCTTATCATTATTGAGTTTCTGAAGTAAAAGAAAAACATTAAAGCTTCTTAAACTCATACAAAAGCAAGCCTAAAAGCATTAGATTCCTTTTTTTCTTTCTGAAGGGATGGGTTTTATTGAAAACGTTTTTATGTCCAGAACTATTAAATAAGTGCCAATGTTCAGCCAATTACAGAATCCCATTAAGAAATTTGACTTTGTAGAAATTTCACATAACAGGCAGTAGATAACAGACATTTGGCACACGTACAGAACAAAAGGGAGGAAACAGAGTTGAGCAAGTTTGCGATGATTTGATTTGAGGGGGCACAACGTTCGTTTGAGGGAGCCAGTGTCCCTCCTGCCCCAGCGTTTAGCCGGCCCTGTTCTTGGCTGCTTTCTGCTGACAGATGTTGCTTTATTTCCACGCTGGCCAACTCGTCACCCGGTTTGAAACGGCCACTTTAATTTGAATAAAAACAATTAAAATATAAGTGATCATCATGAATAGCTCTTTTTCACGGTCAGCACAGGCGATGGCCTGTCAGCTTGATGCACTGCCACCCCTGCATGTCAGTTAGAGGCCTTATCAGAGCTGGCCGCAACCTGCGATATGCACATTTCAGACAGTGTGGGCGGGCTTGGACACAGCACACCCTGACTGTTGATGATTTGAAAGCCTTACTGCAATACCGGATGGGCAGACACCTTGTGATAATGTATCAATCATTGCTTGAGTGATGTTGTGATCCCCCTTAATCCTGAATGAGCAACATCTGTTGAGCCCATCCGTTGTTCATGTGATCAAATGTATTCAAACATTTGACTGACAGGTGTGTGTTTTTTCTTTGTTTTGCTCAAATTTATTACACCATTCATTACAAACAATAATTCGAGCTAAATGGCTATCCTCTGTCTCAGATTTAGAGCAGTGTTGCACAGTATACTGGTTCCAAATTGATACTGGGGTGCTAATACATTTAAAACTATGCTCTACTAGATATGGATGGCACCGGTATTTGCCATGCAACGTTATCGCGTTGTAACTACAGTTAATTTGTCGAGGAGCAAATCGGAGGAAATAAGCAAGCAATGCGTACTGTAGCAATGCATGCAGCAAGAGGAAAGCTTGGAGAAAGCAAAGATGCTGGAAAGGGAGAAGTAGAGACAGTCACGCACGGGCACATGGAGAGGAGAATGACAGCGGCAAACGGCACAACTCTTGTAAAAACCTAGGGCATGTAGAAATGCATTCGGCTTGAAAACAAAAGAGGAAGGCGAGGCAATTAACACCACTGCACCAATGTATACATGGTGTTTTAAAATGTGCCTGGCTCAAGGCAGAAACGCCTCCAACCCAACAAAACACTTGAAGGACAAGCCCAAAGACTTGGCACACTTGAGCTCAGGGAACAACTGGTTGGCCTAGCGTGCTTTCTGGTCAACAATTTTTTTTTTTACTTTGTGCCAATGCATTGAACCCTGCGGCTTTAAATGCGATAAGGGTTATTTTTTCATTTTTACGGACGAGCTGTATGTCGCCAGCAGAGTTGGATGCAAAACATGAGGGGACGCTTACAAAGGCAACTAATACAACAATTTGTCCTGCCTTTCCTTAATAATGTCAAAAAGCATGAGTCAGTTGAGGAAGAAGGGACATAATGTTTCAAGAATAATTAAAAAATATATTTTACTCCGATAGTTGCTGGCTTAATTTTATTCTCAAATAATTGTTTGTTCTCATTGTTCTAATGTCCATCTATCCATTATCGGTAGCGCTTCTCCTCACTAGGGTTGTGGGGGATGCTGGCACCTATCCCAGCTATCTTCGGGCAGTAGGCGAGGTACACCCTGACTTGGTTGCCAGCCAATCGCGGGGCACATTGTTCCATTGTAATGCTTTTAATTCATTCTCATTATTTATATGTATTAATTATTCTATTTCACTGTTCTAAAAGTGTTTTGAGTGTAATAAGTAAATGTTAGGGTTTTGGATCATTTATATTTTTTAAAGTTGTGTGCATTAGAAAAGCTTATCTCTGTGGTATTTTATTCTGTTTATAAATAGATATGTTATTGTTCATAAAAAAAATAGCATAGACTTTTTTTTGGGGGGGGAGTATCGAAATACAGTTTGGTACTGGTACAGGAATGGGCTTGCACCAACACTTTTTTAATGTAAACCTATTTCCATAAATAAGAGCAAAGAGTCTGGTCAAAGTGAAAACATGTTCCAATTCTTCGCATATTTTTTTTCACATTTCAAATTGTACATGAAATGTAATCATATTTCTACTTGTGTCATTAAATACAGAATTTAGAATTTGTCTTGCTGGGCATTGAAGGACCATACAAAGAATTGGTGAGACAAGCTTTAACAAATGTGTTTTGTAATTATAGTTTAATTTTACACATGCTAATTGCAGACAGTTAGTGCAAGCGTGGTAAGCAAAGGTTACGGGTCAGAATCTTGGCAGAGTTTGCATGATATCTCCATGACTGTGGGTTTTGTCCGGGACTCAGGGTATTTCAAAACAATATGCTTCTCAATATGTTAATTGAGAAATTAATTACTGAATAAAGGTCATCTGCTAATAATGAAGAGTCACACACCATCATGTGCCACTCTGAAGCCTTAAGATATAAATAACCTAAAAAAACCTGTCTGAGATAAAAGAAACAAGTTTAATTGAGAAATTGGCATTTGTTTTCATGAGCCTTGTGATTGACTGGCGACCTGTCAAGTTACCAACAACCTTAACTCATTTACTCCCTTGGACGTATAAATACGTCTTTTAAAGCAATGGCGCCCTCTACCAAAGACGTATAAATACGTTTTTTGTTTTTTTTGCGTCATAGTGTACATAAGGGTCTGATGCAACCTCTGACTGAGAATCAGCCTTGTCCGCATTGTGAATCATGTAAAAATCACCCAGCAGGGGGCAGAAGTGCAGAAAATTCGCCTTGAATCTGCGCCAGAGGTACAAATGGGGGGGCGGGATCCTGGGGTAGACTTATAAGCGTGGAGAGCAGCGTGGGTAGCAGCAGCACTAGCAGCAGTCGCATTAGTAGCGTTAGCAATGAAATCCTCCAAGCAAATGACGATCGAGGAATGTTTTTTTGTAAAAAAAAGCTTCCTAAAAGCATCAAGGCTTTGGAGACGCTTTGGTTGAGAGGATGACGCTTCATCGTCGTCACAACAAAGAGGCGTCTAAAGAGGCTGCGCGTGCCTTGCGGCCTGCATCGCCTGCCTTCGGACAATAGCCAAAGCAGCCGAGAGTCCTCACCAGATCCCCCCCGAACGAGGAGGTAAGCGCTCACAAGTTACCATTGAACATGTGGTTTTAGCCCTAATGCTTTTATTGTACATATCATGCATCTTGCGGACAGAAAATGTCGCGTCAATGTGCAGTTAGACGCGAGCTTGCTCGCTGACTTCCTCGTCCGGCCGCCTCTATTGCACAATTACACGCGAGCATAACTCCTCCCGAACAGGGAAATAAACGCTCGCAAGTTACAATTGAACACGCGGTTAGCCCTTATATCCACTTATTTTACATATCATGCATCTTGCGGGCAGAAAATGTCGCGTCAATGTGCAGTTAGACGCGAGCTTGCTCGCTGACTTCCTCGTCCGGCCGCCTCTATTGCACAATTACACGCGAGCATAAGTCCTCGCCGACGAGGAAGTAAACGCTCGCAAGTTACAATTGAACATGTGTTTAGCCATCATGCATCTATTGTACATATCACGCATCTTGCGCGCAGAATATGTCGCGTAAATGTGTAGTTAGACGCGAGCATAGGAAGTGAGCGAGCGAATGTGCGCTTCCAAGCAAGCATAACTCTTCCCGAACAGGGAAATAAACGCTCGCAAGTTACAATTGAACATGTGGTTAGCCCTTATATCCACTTATTTTACATATCATGCATCTTGCGGGAAGAATATGTTGCGTGAATGTGTAGTTAGACGCGAGCATAGCTCAACTCCGACTAGGAAGTATGCGAGCGAATGTGCACTTCAAGCAAGCGTGACCCCTCCCCGACGAGGAAGCAATACTGAATGGTGTAGTAATCATACAAACTTTCTACAATTCACAGATTGTGCATCTCGCGGCAAGAAGGTTCCTCCTCGTCTTGTTGGTGCAAAGAAAGGTAAATTATAATATGAAACTTCACACGCCAGCAATAAAATGCAGCAATAAATATATATTTCCAATTGTTTATATTTACAGGTTGTGCATCAGGAAGCAGTGGTTCCGGATGGCGTCACACACACTGGATGGCAACCGAGGAAAATCGAAAAAATGTTGTGTGCCCTTGCATCAAGGCAACTGTTTTATTTTATATCACACAAAAAAAAAGTATGTATGACACTGATGTATTTAATTTTTGTACATAGTTCAACAGTTCAGTCGTTTTCTGTTATGTGCAAATAAATTTATTTTGTTATCAAAAACATATTTTTTGTGGTTTTTTTTGGTATTTTATAGAAGGCATGCATTATTTAGATGTTAGAGGTGTCATAAAAGCCATAAATAATAGTGTCAAAGTTCAAATTATGGTCGAAATGCATCAGTTTACAAAAAGCTCATTTTCTCCGTTTTTTCCCCAGGGATTGGAGTTTTCATGAAATTTAGCTATTTTCAAATGGCGATTGCTCAAGAATGGAAAAAGATAGAAACAAACTTTTTTTTTCTGTTGAAAGAAGAGAGTCTCATCTTCCTTTTGGTGTGCTTCATGTCTATATAGCATTAGAATACAATATTCTGTGGGCCTTGCAATATTAGTCAAAACCCAGGAAAACGCTGGGATTGAGCGGGTTGCTCCAGTGAAAATGGCTGGTATTTAATGAGTTAAGCATAAAGAACCGAGTTCTCCAATTAGTTCTCATTTAGGCCAAATTAATCCATAATTGAGTCACAGGAAACATTGCCTGGGAGTTTTCTTCATTGGACCAGTAGGTACTGTCTTATGCTTAAATGTTATTGTTTGTGTTATTCCAAGTACTGTAGTATTATTGCTATGATTAGTAGTGCAAGTGGATTTTGTTGAAGTAACAGATATAGATATAGCTTGGCTAGCCATAGCCAAGGTTGAGGGACAGACAAAAAAAATGCGCAGGTAAAGAAAATGAGTTCAATAGTTTATTTTTGAGTACCATTGAATACCATTTTCTTAAAGAGATGATCACTTTGAGCAATAAAACAGCAATAATTACTGATAACTTTGACATTAACCCGTAGTATTTCTGCATACTACTATCACTAACATTGATGCTGATTGCTAGAAGGTGCACGCAGCCCTCTGCAAAAAGTAAAAAAACCAAGAAATAAAATATCCAGAATAAGTGTCACACTTATACATAACTGTCCAAATGACATTCAGCATCACACACACAGACCAGACAGCTATCAGCAGCATTTCTATAACCTGACTCGAGTTGCTATTTTTAGGACTTGCGTCTTGCTTGCCAGAAACATGGCAATGACTCGTCTTGGGACTTGGTATCTCATGACTCGACCCGACTTGACTGAGACTAGAGCTACATGACTGACAAGTCATCTTGTTAGCAGTTTTAAATGTGAATTTTAACACCATTTGCCTTTTTAGGAAAGAAAGAACGAAAAAAAGAGGGGTGTAAAAATCAACAGCGTCAGAGCAACTCAGAGGATTGTTTACTTTAATAAATTGATTATTTTGTCCATGACATTGACAAAATTTGGATGGCAAAATGCACGCGCCTCACAGAAAGAAGACAACGACATCTAACTTCACCCATCATTACAAAACCCACACAAAGTTAATGCCACTGTTTAGCTAGCAATACCAACACTGGTTTGGGAGTAATATTTAAAAAAAAAAATGGGATTGTGAACATTTATGTGGTGTTTTATTTTGACGGGGACTGGTTCCTGTGCTCCACCTTGTCTGTAGGGCTTCACGTTTCCGGCTGGGCGTGGCTCTTTCCGGAGGCCACACATTCGCACCTGCATGCGATCCTCAATCAACACTGTTTAAGAGCCAGCCGGACCAGCATGCAGGTGCCAGATGATTCCTGCTCTCAAAGTGGTACCTTGGGCGACACTACAGTATTTTGAATACCGACCTACCTTGTCTTGAATTTGCTCTCCCCCTCACAGTGCAGACCACTAGATAATTCAGGAAGGGCTCCTTTTCCAGCCTCTCTCACCACGCCATTGCAAGGCCGACTCGTCTTCCAAGGATCCCTTGGGTCACCCCTCAAGTCGTCATGGGATTGCCGCCTCCCACCCACTCCGGAACTCCACCAACTCCTGCCTGCTTTTGGATTCACGATTGATCACAGCTATTGTACCATTTAAAAACCATTAAATCTTATCTGAACTCGCTCCCTGTCTCCTACTCGCACTTGGGTCCAACTTGGCACATTCCTAGCAATTTAGTTACAGCTCAGTAACAGAACTCAGTTGGGATGGTTTGTGAAAACATGTTTTCATTGCTTTTAAAACAAAAAAATAAACTTCTGCAAACCTCACATTCAATCTCCTGTGAAATTAGGCCAGAACTTCAAATTGCAGTCTGTGCAAACTCTTTAAATTATTTCCATCACCAACATTGTCCCAGTGTGACTTTAATTGATCAAGAGAAGAAAGTAGTTGAGAAAGTGTCTGCCAATTACTTCTCTCTTTCTCTGCATTTGGAGATCTCTGTATAAATCACCTGACAGTGTCAACCGGCAGCTCGGTTTCTACCAGCGGCATGGTTGTGCCATTACACAGATGTCAGCCACAATTGTGATATCATCAGAAAAAAAGCAACTGATGTACAGTATATATGGAATATTTTTCTCCGCATCCATGTACGCACGTCACATTCTCTGCTTGGGAAGGTGCCGGAAAAGGATAAGAAGGGGACCAGGGGAGTAAGATATAGTACAATTACACTGGCTGATGTGCTTTGGCCCATATTATGATGTTGGTGGATGATAAGATGGTGAAACACACACATGCGAACGCACACACTCATCTAAGAAAACACAGAGCTCACACAGACAGGAGGCCCAGCAAAGATGGATAGGGAGATGCAAGTCTACTCCTACGCAGAGAAATGGATTATTTCCTTTCCTCTCCACTAAATGACATACAAATATTTGATGATTGTGAGACATGGATGACATGAGCTCTGAATATTATTGGTTGTATAACCAATCACGCAGGCCAACACAGATGATTACACCAGGCTGAGGGGAAATTCAAGGTTAACGTGCATGAGGTTCTTTAGTTTAATATGAAACAATTAAAAACGGTACTTAGTGCAAATTACAATAGTCACTGATATTGCAGTCAGTGAGTTCTGGTTGTAGTCACTTTTCACTTCATAAGATGCGATAGGCTCTAGCTCCCCCACAAACGCTGATTAAGCTAAGCAGTACACAAGAAGAGATAGATAGATGATAGTAAATGTAACAATATCATATGCATCAGTTTAGAAAATAATTTCCTCAAAATTTTGATTTCCAGAATGTTATTTTATTTTCTAAATCGGGAAACCACAATGAGAAATTAGAACTGGACAGCAGCATGTATTTTTATGCCAATATTTTTATATCCTCAAAACCCGAGATGGGGAATTGACAAAATTTTGCCGGTCCGGCATTTGTCAGCGGCCTGATCTCCTGTCCATTTTTCCACGCCGAACCAAACTAATCGTCAGTCCGTCATCTCATTTTAACCGGGCTGCCGTCATCGCTAAGTAACAGCTAATCACAGTAATTGAGGACCATCAGGCAGTCCATCATTGTTATTTTAACCGTACTTCCATCGGCGCAGTTTGTTACAGCTAATATTTGTTGGGGTCGCTGTCCGGCCGAGGCCGGAAGCGAAGCGTGAACTCCACAAACGCTGACAACAAGAGGAGTTTCAGACCAGATGTTTATTGGGGCCGACAGAGAACAATCGATCCATACTTTCACTAGGGCATGGACTAGGGAACAATATAGATTTAGATATATATTTATAATTACAAACGCCGCGAGCAACGAGAACAGAAAACGCTGGCGGACCGAGTCGCGCCAGGAAATCAAAACGAGGTTAAACTTAAAGCGCTTGCCAAGCAAGGATAAACTACAAAACGAGAATGGTCTTACCACAGAAGGGAATGAAGAGTCCAAATAACGAAACCGAGAACCAAGGGCGAACCGAAAAGTAGCTGAACAGAAAAGTACTATGAGCGAGCAAAACAAGACACGGAACAACATGAAGCAAACGTGAGCAGTAACTATGATCATGAGCATTGCAGGAAAATTATCCGACGCCGAGCGATCCTCGGCGACGGCTTAAGTAGTCCCATTAATCAGCAGGGGATGAGCATCAGCTGCGTGGCTGGGCGCGTCTGCCCGGTGACGCGCGGCGGGGAGCACGCGGAGGGGACGCCCTCTGCTGGACAAAGAACAGACGGATCATGACAATATTACAGTTCGTCGCTGCTTCCACTAACATTTACATCTTAAGCAGGATATCTACTCTGGGAATGAAACACTCTAGGTACCGCTAAATCCTAGATATTCCATATAGTATTCAATAAATAATTTAAAGCATCTTTTTGACTCAAACATATACACATATATATACATATATATATATATATATATATCCATCCATCCATCATCTGTACCGCTTCTCCTCACTAGGGTCGCGGGGGGTGCTGGAGCCTATCCCAGCTATCTTCGGGCAGTAGGCGGGGAACACCCTGAACTGGTTGCCAGCCAATTGCAGGGCACACAGAGACGAACAACCATCCGCACTGACACTCATACCTAGGGGCAATTTCGAGTGTTCAATCGGCCTGCCATGCATGTTTTTGGAATGTGGGAGGAAACCGGAGTACCCGGAGGAAACCCACGCAAGCACGGGGAGAACATGCAAACTCCACACAGGATGGCCGGAGACATATATATATATATATATATATGTATATATATATATATATACATATATATATATATATATATATATATATATATAGACCCACACTCAGTAGGAGTAAAGGTGGTGGAGTGGATCCTACCTCATTTGGATAGCAGCTTGTCGCGGTTGAACTTGAGGTATGGAATATAATTGAAAATATAATTGAGAAACTCAGTTTACCATCATATCTATTGTGCCCTCCTTTGAACGTTGATCGGTCAGCCAAGTGGGAGATGTTTCGACTTTTCAAATTATTCAAACTTATTTTTCTGTTGGTGAAATATTCGACCTCATTTTGAGTTTAAACATAATGGTTTCTAATAGCTGTGAGCTTCCCGACACAGGTGTAGTCCTCCCCATCTGCCTCTGTGTCCCTGGCCACTGGTGTCGTCCCGCGTCAAGGGATACAGATTTTTTTCGGGGGTAAGTACTTTGGCACGACACCGTTGTGAGCGTGTGCGGACAATGCAATGCCTCATGGCTATTGTAGTTAATCGTCGAAAGCAATTATTTTGAGTTATTTTTGTTATTAAACTAAAAATTAATTGTGTTGTTTGGATAAGGACATATGCTAAAGTTTTAAACAATAGCAACTGATTCACAGTGGTTATATATAAATGGTTATCTTTGCAATGGCCAACTGTTTATGGTATATTCACTTCATTAAGAGATAACATTGTATCATTGAGACTTTTTCTTTCTGTTTTATTTCAGGTTCATGCCCTGTGGCCTTTGTTTAATTAACAAAACAAAGAAACACGAGTTATGACGTTGCATGCTTCCTGATGAACGTTTTTAGACGGTTGAAAATAAAATATCCGAAGAAGGAGACAAATAAAACCATAATAAGCCCAGAATAAAGTAAGCATATTTGAAAAGTAAATTAGCCAGCTAACAATCTTTAAATATTACGTTAGCATCTCTCACATGGTGGCGTCATGCACGGAAGCTTTTTTAAATTAGCCAGGTAAGATCTTTAAATAAACTGTTAGCATCTCTCCCACAGTGTGGCGCGGACGCTTTTCCTTTTTTTGGGAGGGGTGGGGGGCGGCGAACGGGTTCGGGGGCCGACAATTTTTATGAATAAGGCCGGGGGGGTCGAGGCCAGAACGGTACAGAGATCATGGCCGGAGGGCAGGGGCCTGACCGGCAAAAGAGGGTCAAGTGCCCAGCTCTGCATACTAATATAATTTGTAACCATAAATTTGACACCATAAAACAACACAAAGACAACAAAGAGTGATGCTCAGATGGAAGAAAATATCTCAACAAAATACTTGTTCTGTGAGTATCACACATGTAATGTGAATCATGCCAGCCTAAGTTGTGATGATCCATATTTGGTGTTTTTGGTTCCGTATTTAGTTTCATGTTGTTTCCTTGTGTTTAGTGTGTCTCGTCATGTTCATTGTGTCCACCTGTGTTTGTCTACCCAAGCCCCATTGTAAACCAACCAGGTCCTTCCAACCCTTTGTGTCTTGTCCAGGTGCTTCTCATTGTCTCGTTAATTTGTTTGTATTTAGTTCCCTCTTGTCTTTCATTTCTTGTCGGTGCATTGTCCGTATCAGATGTTCATGTCCAAGCCAGTTGTCCTCCAGCCTGTCTCACCTTTTCCAGTTATGTTAAGTCCTTGTGTTTCGTTGCTCCCTGTTGTTTTGTATTTTGTTATTTTATTTATTCCAAGTTCCTTGTTTGCTTTTTATTTCGTCAATTAAGTACCACTTAAGTTTCCCTTGCCTCGCTTCCCTGTATTTGGGTCCTCATCCACCTCAACCTCCATGCCTACCTTACATGAGTGTGCAGCTCCGTTTAATTGCGCAGGTTCATTAAATTTCCTGATGGTCACTGTTGCATAATGCGCCTCCTTGAGCACTATTGCTCCAACTGTAGGTCATTAGCCAGGGATTACGAGTCCGCAGTGTTTGATTAATGTTAACCTAGGAACACGTCTTGGTGTCAGAGAAATGGCAGGGGCATCCCCTTGCACTACCTGCTGCTGTCCCTCTTATTCAGCACAACACCAGACCTTGCCTCTCCCGCGCTGTCAAAAACAGAAGCTTGTTCTATTTGCGGGGCAGCATGGTGGACGACTGATTAGAACAATGGCCTCTCAGTGCAGAGGTCAAGGGTTTGATACCGGCTCCAGCCTGTGTGGAGTTTGCATGTTCTCCCCGTGCCTGCGTGGGTTTCCTTCGGGTACTCCAGTTACCTCCCACATTCTAAAGACATGCATGGTAGGATGATTGAGCCCTCTAAATTCTCCCTAGGTGTGAGTGTGAGCGCGGATGGTTGTTTGTCTTTGCGTGCCCTGCGATTGGCTGGCAACCAGTCCAGGGTGTACCTTGCCTTCTGCCCAAAGACAGCTTGGATAGACAGCACGCCTGTGACGCTTGTGAGGAAAAGCGGCTGGATGGATGTTCTATTTAATTCCGCAGCCAGAGCTTCTGCGTTTCTCCATGGCTTTGCCTCAGAGATTCCTACATCACTCAGAAGCTGTGTTGTTGACATTCTGATCAAACCCAAGCAGCCTACATGAGGGTAAATGGTAAATTATAGTAGCTGTATTCCTGCATTCCGCAACCTGGTCAGAGTTCAGTGCTCTTTTGTGCTTGAAGGCAGCCTACATTTCCTCCGCCCAGGGGATAGTAAACGCTATGAGCAATTCGAAGTAGCCCGGAACCACAGTAAAATGTAACCCTTGCTGATATCATCCCTCTTGCTGGCCTTGTACTAGTCATGTGGTTCTTCTCCCAAGCTGCTCTTCCAAGTTGTACTAGCGGTATGAGTGTTAATGAATTATTTAGTTTAAGGACCTATTTCTACATCTTGTCATTTTAATATGGTGCAGAGAACAAATACGGTAAAACATCCCAAAATCATTTCTCCACTGGTTAGCAGTACATTTGGATAACATAAAACATAAACTTAACATAAAATTTTGAAATATTTAATATGCTAAATCACACACCTCTTTTTTTTTGTGCTTTCAATGCGAGTGTATATATAGT
This sequence comes from Idiotropiscis lumnitzeri, assembly GCF_059441095.1. Taxonomy (NCBI): domain Eukaryota; kingdom Metazoa; phylum Chordata; class Actinopteri; order Syngnathiformes; family Syngnathidae; genus Idiotropiscis; species Idiotropiscis lumnitzeri. The sequence continues at coordinate 29,310,659 of NC_142393.1, read as the reverse complement.
AGGCCCTCATTTATCATGGGGGCTGCATCTCATAAACCCCCAGTGATAGACGAGATTGAGGGCCCTATTTTCGCACCGAGTGCAAGTCTAGTACAAAGTGCGGTCTAACTGCCCAAACTGATACAGTTTTACTTTGTTTTGGAATTTTCTTAGAAGTTGCGCAGGTAGAATTAGGCATGAAAAGGTATTTGCACCATTGTGGGTTGGAACCAGCTGACTCCAAGCCAATTGAACCGCTCCTATCATTCCCATTAAAATTAAAGAGGTAGAAGCGCACCAATGCTTGATATTGCAAAAGTAGAAATTGATTTGCCGGGGTTTGAGAGATGAGATTGGCATGCTCAAAGTATGTTTATACTGTACAGACTGCAATATTTCCCTTGCGGATGATGGAGACAGCATGGGCAATGGCAGACCGCCTTCAATGCCCGAGCCTAACTTTAAAAGGCTAGGGGGCGTGTGTTGAATCTGGAGAGGGCGGGGTCTGTCTTTGTGCTGAAGGGCCATTTGCCCCTTGTTTGTGACCCGACCCCTAAAGTTTACTGAGAATTGCGACACGCCTAGTTTGTTGTAAACGCGCATTTCAAGTGGACATGACAAGCCGAGACGCAAGGAGTGGGATTGTGTAGTTGGCGTTTGTCAGCTCAGGTTACCGAGTCTATGCATTTAGTCCCTTGGGTATTTGTTGTGTTATAAAACAATTGAAAGTTTGTATTGTATTGAGGGGGAACAACTGGTTCTAACTAGCAGTGGTTTGCTATATTTAATTAACTAACACAGAGAAGACTAGAGTCTATTTTCTCTCCTGGGGGGCTTGATCAATATGTATGGGGGCTGAGAATATATTTTAAAATATCAAATACAATGCAGGAGGGGCTTAACGAGGGCTACACTGATTTCTAATGGGGCTATTGCCACTGTAGCCCTGGTGTAGCTCCAACCATGAACAATCTTTACTTGACCACAGACGCCTCGTCATCAGTTTTGCTGTAGACATATTACACATTATATTCTCTTCTCTTTTCCTCCTTGCTTGCGCTTATTGCTACACATTAGTCTGTGTGGAAAAATGACAACCGCAAATTCCATATGTAATAAAGAGAAAATTCTGTGATACAAAATTAGATATGCACAATTTAAAAAGCTGTGATACAATGAGACTTCCAAAAGTGGCCTGTGATATAGCAAGGGATAACTTTTTATCATGTGATATGCAACACTGCAGTTGTCATAACTGGTGGGAGGAACAGTTGCTCGAGCGACTCATTTGTGTTCTACAGGTGACCCAGCTCTCATAAGCACCATGCCTCTTCTGGGCAGATTGACTTGTCTGGTCCGCTGGAATTTGAAAGTTGTTGTTTTCAAAGCTAACCATTAATCATGTTCAGCATGTCTTTGTGTTTTTTGTGTGTCATAGAAGTGATTAAGTGAGTGTAATTAGAAAACATCTTGTGGTTTGTCAATCAAATATCCCATATCCCCTGTTTTGGAAGAGACATTGTTTTCACTGCCTAAGAGGCCTGTGTGCATTGTATTGCAGTTTTATTGTTGTGGTTGTTAAAATTCTATAAGGCTGACTAGAATAAATATTGGTCGATTGTGTCAATTAACCTTTATAGATTTAAATTTTGCAATACAATTAAACACAATTATATTTATGTAGCACATTTCACAACAGCCTGAGCTGTAAAAAAATGTTATATATAATACGGTAGTCCATTTTTTTTTAAACCGAGACCCCAATCCCTCCCAACTCAAACCACATGTTTTATATAAATTCCATTAGTGAGTGATGTCTGCCCACATGCTCACGAAATTTATTTAGCGGCCGATTGTACCAGGGCAATTCTCATCATCTGAAATGAAAAGACATGTTTCCACTTTTTTTCTGATCACTCTGATTTATGTTATGTAGAACCTCACACACAGTGAGGACTAAAATCAGATTATGGGCAGCAGAATAAACAATTAGATTTCATGCTTTTTGGGGGTTTGTTTGTGTTTTGGCACTCTGTGCCACACTGGTGTCGAAGGGGCCTCGGTTGTTGGAGTTCTTGGAGATATTCTGATGATAAATGGCTGTTGCAGACAGCTATAATGAGACTAATCTTCCGGTGGTATTATTACATGCTGCCTGTCACAGATCAAGGACTGATGAAATACTGGCACAAACCAGTAATCACATATCTGATGAAAAAAAAACATGTCTTTGTGTCTTAATGTATAATTTCAATCTTCTCACACTCTTGTTGGATACATATGAAGCTGTAAAAAAACAAAACAAAAAAAACAGTTATATATTAGTAGTGCCCATGTTTCTCAAGTAAATAGTGCGTGTAATTGGGCAACCATATTATAAACCCTTATATTTATTCATAATATTGACTCACGATCAATCATTCTAACCTTTTTCCGTAAGGCATGCGTGTGCGAATCCTTCCAAAATCAAAAATGGAAATGCAGGCATTTCACAGTCACTCAATATTGATCACAGCTCAAACCTTTACATAATTTCTTTCATTTATTAGTTCTAAAACATCATATTATCCCCCCCCACACACACACACCAAAAAAAATACATCATCCATCAATCATCTGAACAGATTTTCCTCATATGGGTTGCGGGGGTGCTGGAGCCTATCCCAGCTGTATTTGGGCCGTAGGCGGCGTACACCCTGAACTGCTTGTCAGCCAATCTCATGGCACACATAAACAAACCATCCGCGCTCAGACTCCCTCCTAGGGGCTGTTCAGAGTGTCCAATCAACCTGCCTGCATGTTTTTGGAATGTGGGAGGAAATCTGAATACCCTGAGAAAACCCACGCGAGCACGGGGTGAATATGCAAATTCCACACAGGAAGGCCTGAATCGAATCCACGACCTCTGCACTGTGAGGCCATCGTGCTTATCAGTCGTCCCCCGTGACGCCATCTGAAACAAACAACCACATGTAAATATGCCTCTATAGGAATATATCTGGATTATGTACAATCACAACGGATAATGATCCATTACAAACAGGACGTTTTACAAAATAAGGGTCATGGAAAAGTTTTGCTCGAAAGGGATATTGTCCTCTCTAACGTGAACAAAAATGTGCTGCAATCATGCACTGCTGCCATCAATAGATTATTTTATCACCCGCTTTTTCTAATTTTGAGGGAAGACATTGGAGTGGTGAGAAGTCAACAGGTGACAGGTTTGTGGTTGAGGTATGTTGGAGGAGGTAACAAATGCAGGGAAACGAGGCAGCAGTAACGTAAAGTATTTAATTGAAGAAACAAAAAGCAAACAAGGAACTTGGAATAATTTAAAATATCAAAGTACAAAGCAATGATGATCAAATTTACAAAAAAACATTACAAAAGGAGGACTAGGACAAATAAAACACCACGACAAAACATGAAACTTGAGTTAAAAACCTAAATCAACAAAACAGATCAGGACAGGTGATGCTGAAAAGAGGTTTCCAGCCCACTAGCAGAGATTTGGATTTTAAATACCCAAGGAGGCAGAGGTCAATTTTTGGGAATAAAAAGCAGGTTGATATCATGGTGGGAAAAGGTTTTAAGGGGGAAAAACACAACAGGTTAGACTCGGAGAGAAGTGTTGAAATGAGCTGTGCAGATTGAAAGGTTACTGGACAAGTGTGTTCTGAATACTTATATGTACTTAATTGTGTAAGTCGGGGGTGTCAAGATCCAGTCCTGGAGGGCCGCTTTGCTGCATGCTTTCAATCGCTCTCGGCTGTAACACACCTGATTCAAATGATCAGCTCATCAGAAAGCTCTGAAGAAGCCTGATAAGTATCCTGATCATTTGAATCAGGCGTGTTGAAGGACACCAGGCCGCTAAGACTGGCGTTAGACACCCCTTGTGAAAAAGTGAAAGGCATCCATCCTTCCATTATCTGTACCGCTTGTCCTCACAAAGGTCGCGGGTGGTGCTGGCCCCTATCCCAGCCGTCTTCGGGCAGTAGACGCGGTACACCCTCGATTGGTTTCCAGCCAATCGCAGAGCACACATTGACGAAAGTGAAAGACAATTCCCTTTGAATCCTCATCATGCTCATTATGCTTGGTTTCTGACACCACTCTTTTCATCATAAAACATAAACCTGTGCTTGAAAGATCCAAGCAATTAAAAAGATGTAATTCAATAAATGCCTAAGAAACCACACAGTCAAATTGAATGAGGGAAGTTGTGCTCAACAAAATAAATGACCTGAAAGATGGATTAAAAAAAAGGAGAATTTATCAAATCAAGCCTTGCACACTGAAAATATGAAATGCATCAATGCAGCTACTAAGGCAACCTCTCTTTGATGCAGAATGTTTTGGAAGAAAACTTTAAAAAGTAATCTCAATTCCATCAAACACCTTTGAGATGAGCTGAGTCAGGCCCTCTCTCAGGTCCAACGTCAACATGGCAAAAACGGGAAACACCTTCGAGAAAGGATCCTTTTTAGGCCCTTTTTTCTTTTTTTGACAGAGAAGTGATACTGCTTGCACAAAACAGGATGTGTGCCCTCTCTCTTCTGGCCTACAAGCCAGAGATGCATGTGCCTGTTCGCACATGGGCCAAACATTTGACCAATATGACAAATTTTGAAAGGCTTACTTACACTCCAAATATACAGCATTTGTGCACTGTAAATTTAACTGGATCTTATTGAGATAGTTTTTTTTGAGAAGTATTCAAAGCAGTGAAAATGTGGTGATCCAAATGCGTCTGTCAGATGTGCTTGTTGAGGATCATGTAGGGTTCAAATGAAGGAAGACAGCTGTGGCCTACTTCGCAGGCCAAAGGCTAACACTGACTTGTAGGCATGTGACTCATGATTAGCAACATCTAGTGCATGTTTTCTCCCATCCTACTGGCTTGTTGAAAAGACACAGTAATGGCTTTCACTTTATTTAGCACCCTGTGCCTCAAAACACTTTTTAGAATGTGTTCTTTCTGTCGTGTGTCACTGGAGATAAATTATCATGACAGTTTCCTTGAGCCACATTTGTCAGTCAGCATCCAATGGACCAAGGACTTGATATCAGCTACAGATTGATGGTTCTGTACACCGTCCAACTGGCTTATGCAGCTGAAATGGTGTAGGTGTCATTTTAAGAGTGCTCGCTCTTAGATGACATCTCTATTTCCTTGTAGGGTTGTCACCTTTCATAAATAAAAAGAAGGGATGCACACCATGGTATCTCTGGGTCATGGCTGCATATAAAATGTCAGCGTGTGTGTATGTAAGGCCATAGCCCAGAATTTAACCCACAACCTCTGCACTGTGAGGTGGATATGCTAACCCGTCGACCACCGTGCCATCTACCATAAGTTTATAACATTTATTTTAAAATATTACTTGATTTACTCTTGGCAGGGCATGGTTAAGATTGGCAATGAGAAAAACTAAGTAGTACCTCTGCTTTGAGCAGCTAATCTGTGTGTCCAGATGTAACTCCGTTGCTCGCCCTAATTTTTTTCACCATTCTTGACAACCGTGGTCTCTCCTCTGTGTGATCTTACTGCATGACTTCGGCTTGTGCAGTCAGTGATTAATTGACAGTTGGTAATTGACAATCATGTGTGGGCTCGTTCAGAACATGAGAACAGCTCCCAACACACATCACTACTTTTCACGGTCAGCGTTTGAGTCACAGTTCTGCTATTCAATATTTGATAATAGGCACCAAATATTAATTACGGATGTGAAACCGCTTAATTTTATCCATATATATATATACACAAACTTGACCAACTGGTTTTCATTTTTAGAGCAAGACCTGGAGGTGGGGCTCGAGCATCTGGCGGTCGGGCCTGCACACATCTGCACCGTCTGAGAAGGCAACGTGGGTCCCCCTTCCCATGGGCTCACCAACTGTGGGAGGGGCCAAAGTGGTCGGGTGCTTTGAGAGCTGGGCCGCCGCCAAAGTCAGGGACCTTGGCAGAAGCTAGCTCTACTGACAGGGAATGTCACCTCTCTGGTAGGGAAGGAGCCTGACTAACTCCTACCAGCGGGAGGCAGGGGACATTGAGTCAGAGTGGGCCATGTTACGTGTCTCCATTGTTGAGGTAGCCAGTTGGAGCAGTGGCCGTAAGGTGGTTGGTGCCTGTCATAGCAGCAACCCTGCTTGAGGACACCGGCGGTAAGGGTATCGGGCCTTTTTGGTCTCCAAAACACCGGTGGAAGCTAACAGATACCGGCTGGCTAAGCGGAATGCGGCTTTGATGGTCAACGAAGCAAAAACTCTGGCATGGGAGCAGTTGGGCGTGGTCAAACGACTTCCATATGGCTTTGAGTAAATTCTGGTTCACCATCCGGCATCTCAGGAGGGGGAAGCAGTGCACCATAACACTGTGTGTAGTGGAGATGGAGTACTGCTGACGTCTATTGGGACATTGTGAGTCAGTGGGGAGAAAACTTCCAATACATAAAAAAAAACCAGTGCATTGGAGTTTAGGAGGGCTGGTGCAACCCTTTTGGGGGCCCTAAGATAAAAAGTTAGATAGTGCCCCTACAACCGGATGTTAACAATTTTTTGTGGCCCAACATTTTGTGCGTGCGTGTGTGTGTGTTTCCACATGATCAGTTTGTTAAAGTTATAAAACAGAAGTTCACTTCACACTACCCACGGAACCCGTCTCAGACACACACGCTCCTTGACAGAGAAATGGCATTAACTTAAAAAATGTGTTTGTATTTTTTCCAATTTCCAATTACATTTTTAGCAGATATTGTGAATATGCCATTCAAATAGTAAAGCTGTGGATAATTTGTAATGGGAATTGGCACTAGCATGCTAGCTCTCAAAGTTAAGCTTGGCTCACAATGTCAAAGTGATAGATATACAGCAATAACATTGGAATGTCATTCAGACCAGATAAATGTGGGTGAATGATATCAAATTGAGGGAAGATGTTCACAACCGAAGAGATGGAATAACCTGAAGGCAGTATAACAGATGTGCAGAACAGCCACAAATAACTTGGAATTCAACTGGCAAATAGCAACCATGAGGAGGCGGTTCGAAGGGCGGCCACAACCAAATATCTAAGGAGGGTGAGGCATATCCTTAACAGTCAAATGAGGTCCCAGGCCATTAACACCTATGCCCTGCCAGTAAGCAGATACCCCATTGGCATAATCTGGCCACTGGAAGAGATGCAGCCGCAGATATCAATGCAAGAAAGTTCCTCACAACAGGCCTCGAAGAATGCATTAAGATGACGTCCCCCATGGACGACCTGGTGAGTGAATGCCTCAGGCATCAGAAGCCGAATAAGGAGAAGGAGCCACATGGGCTGTTGTGGAAAGACAAGCCCCTGAATGGCATGTACCACCAACTAAATTAGAGGCTGACATTGAGAAAGCATCCCAGTGGCAGTAATTAACCTAATAGGTGAACCAAACAGGAGAACCCTAACCATCAAGTCAGTTACTCTGTTTATTCCTGAGATCAAATTTTTATTTTGTAGAAAATATGAGCAAGATCCCTTTTTCCTATGTAAAGTTACTGGGGCATGCAGATCTGCTTCATTACATTTGTATATGTTGAGGGCTGTAAGTGTGTATATACATGGGGATTTGTGTATATACGTATATACTCTGTATATTCGCATAGGTTTGCTTTTTCTGAATGTTTGCTGTTAATGTTATACATTAACGGCTACATTACGCCGCCGCCTCTGTGTGATCTATACCTTTGCTGCTGTAACATTGCAATTATCCCCATAGTGGGACTAATAAAGGCCATCTTTATCTTTGAATAATCGTGATTAATCACAAAGACCTCATCCGATTGATCACGATTAAAAACTTTAATCGTTGTCCAGCACTACGATCCGTTTATTAAGCTTGACTCTGACGAACTGAACAGCACATTTGCATAATGTTATGAGTTTAAGAACAGAACGTTATTCAAAAGCACCCTTTGTTTCTTAACGTGGACGAGACTGGTGAGATAGAACAAGAGAATATGATAAGTCATTGCAGCCTATCAGCTCACGGGATAAATCCACTCGTGCTCTCGTTGGTCAAGCTCCTGCTGGTAACCATCACATGCTTTGTATGAGTGTTCATGTCATATACAAAGCCTCAGAGTCAATTCATCCCTTTGAAACAACTATATATATATATATATATATATATATATATATATATATATATATATATATATATATATATATATATATATATATATATAAACATTTGCAATAAAAAAATACTTGTACATACATTGGGCGCTTCGCATTTTAGGCAGCTCATGTGTATCCTCCAACTGCAAATGGTTGATGAATAGTCAGTATAAAGGTGAACTAGGGACAGTTTCATTGGGTTACTGTGATATGTTCCCTAATTTCATTGGGCATATGTGATGATACTTTGGGTCAATCTATTGAGGGCTGGAGGCTTGTCAGCAAAAATTCGTAACTAAACCATTTCACATTAAAGGGCACGTGGTAAAAAGCGTGGGGGAAAAAGTGGCAGATTATAGTCTGGGGCATGTATATATCCACGCATGGTTGTGAAATGGCGCTGCATGTTTTTTTATCCATTGACCTCTCTTGCTCAGTCATCATTTTGGTTACAGATCTAATGAGAATTAAGTCTAGTTTGGCTGCAAAACATGATCTCATATTCTTATTGAGATTTCTCAGAAATAGGAAAGGTGTTCCTCGAGTTTTCGGAGTGGGTCAATTCAATGTGAGGACTCCGTCCTCATGAGGCCGGATCCCCTTTCCTCATGAATAACATTGACAGATGTAGGTCAACTGTCTTTTTGCGCACATGTGAATATGTGTATATGTTGAATTTGTGAAAAAATGAGAGAGATGAGAGGTAAAGTGACACCCATTATGTGGACATTTATGTCTCTTCCTCCGTATGATATACTTTATCACAAGTGTGAATGTATGCTTTCCATTTACAATGAATGCTCTGATTCCCGATTATTAGAACAACTTTGCATTGTGCTCACACACGTTTAATTTGTGTATCTAATGTGATAGATGCATATACTTCACCACGAGGAAGCACACAACCCTCACTGGCCTTCAATGCAATTAGGTTAAATAATGATGCTATATACATTTCCAGAGGGAGACAAATGCTCCCCTGCCCGTGTCGTCTCCTGAAATTATGACCAAGTCTCCTCTAAACGTAGGTTGAGTGGTAAATGTGGTTATTTCAGAATGGTTTGCATTGTTAAATTTCATCGATCATTCCTCACAACCAGTCACATTAATATTATGCCACATGATGCCACAGGGCAGTGTCAAAGCATCACTATTGGACAGTTATCTGTTTACGTATTTTATTTCCATTATACATCGCTAAAGGACAATAAAGTGAAGATTATAGCAAGGCAAGCTATAGTGCAGGCATCACCAAATGGCGGACCGCAATCCGGACCGACAGATGGTTCGGACCGGACCCATGACCAATCTATGATGATTTTATTTCAGGGCGCATTCGCAAACCTTGACCCAGAGCCACATTTTCTTGAATGTGAAATAAATTATATATATATTTGTTTGACTGGCAAAGGTGTTTAATGGGAACATTGCTAAATATTTAGGATATGAGTGCGCTCTGTTGTAAATGACTAAATATTAGAATTAGAATTAGAAATCCCTTTATTGTCATTGTACTCAAGTGTGCAACGAGATTAGAGGGCTCCCCTCTCCAGTGCAATACAACAATAATACAGACAAATATATAAATTAGATAAATAAATTTAAACTATATAAAAATGTTGACATCGACTAGACATTAAGGGAAGTTGGACTTTGGTTCGGACCTTTTAATTGGAAGAAATTTTAGGACCTCTGTGACTTTTAATTGAATACCTCTGCGATAGTATATTCATTATTATCAAAAAACAAATGTAGAATATGCTATGAATAATTACATTTAAACAAGAAGTGGGTGCGTTAGTAAAATTTGCCAGTCCTTCATTCACATATATATATATATATATATATATATATTTATATATATATATATATATATCGGTGGAGGGCCGTGCTTTACAGGCCTTCAGTGAAGCCCTTCTTAGTCCGACTTGTATAAATCCCCTCATATTACAATCATTTGTGACATCACGGCTGGACAACAAAAAATATACAGAAACTCACTTACACAGTACTGAGTAAGTGTTGGACGGCCTAGCTTCTCTTTAAAGGTGAAGGTCTTGAAAATCGCAAGTGTATCTGCAATTAAACCCAAACTTTTCCCTCCTTCGGCCATTGTTGTTTAAAAAAGCAAGAATATATTTTAGATTTTCGAACGGTCGTCAGTTACGACTTCTGGGTGTGTTCACATTGCACTTCCTGCTCATGAGTGAATATCAAATCAGAAAACACATTCATCACCTTCAGGGTAAGGCCAGCAAGAAGGCTCACTGTCACCAAATCGTGATCTGATTAGCTATCGCAACGGTCTATCAACTGTAATAGCCCCCTTGAGACACAGAACAGGCGCTCTCACGGCCTCGGACGAATAGTGCATACTGCTGGTATCATGAAATCTGCCAGGCAACAGGAGCTAGCTGAATTCTGATTGGATAAAAATTCCCACCTAAAAATACAACACTAGGATATAATGTGAATTCAATGTAATGAATATGATCACGATTTCTTGATTGTTAGGCCAGCAGAGAAGGCCTTGACCGCCCACCACTGATAAATATAGTTGTTTCAATGATACAGGGTATACCCAGCCTACTGCCCGCAGACAGCTGGGATAGGCTCCAGCACGCCTTATAAGGAAAAGTGGTGCAGATAATTAATGAATGGACTTTTCGTTTGGACTATCATGATTTAGAGGATCTCACAAAGTACTGTCTGCACCCAACTGTAAGAGACGGTCCCTATATTTGTTGTGTTCACTTTTGTGATTTTTTTTTTATTTGGGGCATACTTGAAATGGGTGATCGCAGTCACACGGACAGTCAACTAGGGTAGGCTCCAGCTCGCCTGCGACCTTATTGGGAAAAAGTGTTCCAGAAAATGGATGAATGGATAGCGATACAATACAACTTTATTTATATGGCGCATTTCACAACAGCTGGGGCTGTGACAAATCGCTTTCCATGTGGTGTAATATAAATTAGCAGGAAATTAAAACACAAACACATACATGGTAAATACCAGAAGAACAGCAGTACAGCAACAGTTTCATGTTGTGTCAAAAGCAAAAAAAAATAAAATAAAAGTGTCTTCAAACGAGTTTTAAAAGTGGACAGAGAGGGGGCTTGCCTCACATTCAATGGGAGGTCATTCCATAGAGAAGGACCGGCAACAGAAAAGGTCCCCCATAAGGCTGCGCTTTGTCCTCTGCACTTTTAGCAGCATTTCCGCAGTCCTGAGGCAGTGGGTGGGTAGGGGTGGAGGAGCTCGGAGCGGTACACTGCGGCGAGGCCATTTAAAGATTTAAAAACAAACAGTATCTAAAAATAAACTCTAAAATGCACTGGGAGACACGAAGGATAGGCCAGAATTGCGGTTATATGCGCCCTCTTCCATGCTCGAGTTACGTGGCAAGCGGCAGCATTTTTGACCAACTGGAGACATTTGTGGGAGGACTGGCTGACTCCAAAATAAAATGCATTACGGTAAGCTAGCCTTGATGTAACAAAGGCATGGATTACTGTTTTTAAGATGCTGAGAAAGAAAGGGCTTCACTTTTGCCCATTGCCTAAGATGAAAGAACCCAATTCGAGACTGTTGGCTTTAGATATGATGCCAGGGTTGAAAGGAGAAGGGCCACTGGGAACGAAAACCATAACTTATGTCTTTTTTTTCTTTGCAATTCAAGAAATTACTTACAGGACTACTAATAAATAAATAAAAACAGAGTGTTATCAATAGCTTCCGCGATTTAAATATTTTTATTGGGGGCCCATAATAAATCGTAAGATGCTACTAAGAAATGCACTTACATTGAACCTAAAAAGCAAAAGGATGATAGCCTCTTGCGGGCTTTGGCAAAGAGTTACCAGTTGCAAAAAAAAAAAGAGAGGAGGATGGTAGGAGCAAAAGGGTGATTGAGAGCAAGAGAGATATATGTGGATACTGCGAGGAGGTCAGTTGCATGGCAACCAGTCGAGCGGGCCTCTGCTGGGTTTAGAGACGAGCGAGAAAAGATGCAAGCTACAGTTGAGATGCGTCACCATTTATCGAGGCAACGATGAAAGCGCATGATTGATAAAATCATTGTATTAAAGTAAGTATTGAAATACATCAGTACAGCTTAGTGTGTCCCCAGCTACCGGCTTCATCGCTACAATGGCAAAGCTGTCTCATTTCAACAATACCAGGAGAGCAACAAGCTTTCACCAGCCTCACTCAGGTTAATGTTGTCAGACTATGGACACACAAGGTCATGTACTTCAGAAAGAAAATGCTGCACCTCCAAATGCTGTAGCTTGCGTGTGGCTGTCTTTTATTGCTTTGCTCTAGACATCATCCGTGAAGAATCACGTGACCTGACAGTTGGAGGAAATCTACCCAGGATTTATTTGCCGTGTGCACCTATTGCTTTTATGGCTTAGCCGACCACATAAGAGCAGGGTTGGGCTGGATTTCCTCTGTTTTGATTTCCATAATCTAAACCTAATTGTGTACTGTCAGAGGAATTATGGATGACATTTGCAGAGAAGTAAAGGACAACGCTAACAGCCAACAGGGATGGTATTTTTTTGGCTTCTCATTCCTGCTTGTATCTGAGCATCCATTCGCCTTTTAAAGTCAACACATCATGTTTAAATATGTGGCCTGATCTTGACCCTTCCTGTGTGCAATTTGACAGTGAATCTCCGCATCCGTCATTTGGAGGTTGGATCAAACACATGCACCGACACACACACACACACGCCCGTTCCGTGATTTGTACCTAGATTGTCAATTTAATGCAGTTAAATTATCACAACATTATGACACTATTTAATGCACGTCTTATTACATGACGTGCCTGTATGTGAAATGGATTATCATACATGAACCACTGTATTTTGTAGAGGATTCAAGCACCTTTACATAAGAGGCATGAACAAGACTTGTTTTACCACAGTTTCTCTTTCCAACATGGAACAATTTGTGGCAGGCGTTGAGATGGACCTGGGCCTTCAGTGAGGCCTTAAATGACCTATTAAAAAGAGCATCAGATCACAAAATAATGTACAAAAATTTATACTTTAATATTATTTAAGTTATATTTTAAACATTCCTTTTTTATGCTAATTTGCATGCATTGTTTCCTCGAAAAGCACCAAGCCAGCCACCACACTTGCACTAAATGTTTTTCTGTATTGTGTTTGTGGATGGCTGCAGCGTTAAACTAGGGCACAGAGACAAGCATGGCAGCGGCAGCAAGCAACTTCGATATAGAGGACTTTCCAGCTGATTTAAAGTCACTTGTGTGTCAGCATTTTGGCTTCCCTGTGTTTGCAAAACAAAATGACAAGAAAACTACGGACCAGACAAAGACTGTGTGCAAGCATTGGAAGAGGCTGATAACGTACAATAATTGTACGACCATGTCACAACATATTAGCCGACACCACAGTGAGCTTTCGGCACCACCACCTGAGCCAAGATTGGCGAGAGGAGAAACAATACTGATGAGCACATTTGCACTTCTTTTACCTCACGCCACTGCAAGGGCTAAAGCTATTACACGGTCCATTGCTGTTTATATTGCTAAAAAGAATTTAGAGCCGAAATACATTATTCCGGCACGCCCGCACTTAAGCGGGGTGGGGATGCCCGAACTCTACATGCAAGTCAAAGCTCATATTGTCGAGGTGCTCGAAAAGGCTGAGCGTTGTAGCGATTTTGACTGATCGGTGGATGTCTCGGGCAATGTAATGTTACAATTACGGCCGAACGAATGGAAGATGGTTAGCTTTGTGCCTTAAGCGCATCCACTTTTTTGAAACACAGGGCGACAAATATAGCGCTCGTACTGAGAGGTGCTGCAACAGAATGGGAGCTGGAACAACCAAAGCATGGCATCACTGTTGTGGCGGGTAATGCATGAAACATGGACGTTGTCTTAAGAGAAGCTGCACTTGGGCCTCATATTAAGTATTTTGCTCATACTTTGAATTCCGCAAGTCAGACAGCTGTTTAAAAAAAATCTAATTGAATCAAAATTGGAAACTGAAATTCGAAAATCAAATCCAATCGGGGCTTGGGTGAATAGGTACATCTCTAATTAGTACTAAAGTAAGAACAGTTACCTTTACTGTCATGATTTCTGTTTGTTGTTTTTGGTTTGTTAGTTCATTTCATGTTTTTTCCTTGTGTTTGGTCTGTCTTGTCATGTTCATTGTGTCCACCCGTGTTCGTCTACCCAAGCTCCAGTGTTGACCAATCAGCTCCTTCCAACACTTTGTGTTTTGTCCAGCTGCGCCTCGTTGTCTCATTAATTTGTTTGTATTTAGTTCCCTGTTTAATTTCAGTTCTTGTCTCTGCATTGTCCCTGTCAGATGTCCTTGTCAGCATCCTTGTCAATGCCTCATGTCCAGTGTTTGTTGTTCATTCCCCGGCCTGTTTTAGTTTTCATAGTTATTTTGCTTGCATTAGTTTTGTTACTTGATTTAGTGTTTCCCAGAACCTTGTTTCCCTTCAATTAAGTACCATTTAAGTTACTACTGCCTCGCTTCCCTGCGTTTGGGTCCACCTCTTTCTCAACCTCTACGAAGACTTGACATTACCTTCCAAGTTCCAAAACAACTCCAAACCTCTACACTACAATATAGCAGTTCACGATCAATAGTTATCTAATAACATGACAAAAATATGTAATATAATAATATACAATATAAATAACGTTATACTTACCATAGATGCTGATGCAAACTTCGTTTCTTTGCACCTGTCTGTGTGTGGACGATGGTTATAGTTCTCAGACAGTACATGCAGCTCTAAAAGTGCCCCCAAAAATATCATTTTATGGGTGGAAACAACAATCAATCAGTCCTTGGTGAACATATTTAACAGAATCAATCAAAGAGGTATAAATAGAAGACAATTTTCGCTGAAGCAACCAGAGGATGGAAAAAAGCAGATATTACTCAAAGCCAATTCAAAGTCGCAGTAGCGATGGAAAATAAAAACTATTTATCCTTGAGGAATGCTTTTGGGACTACAAAAAAAAAAAAAAAAAAACTTCCATCAAGCATGATAAAGGCAATGGGGTTACATTTGATGAGGGGATGATGGTTCTTCCTTGTAAAAGCGAGCAGCCATCAAAAGAGGCTCTGCGTGCCTTACGCGGCCAACAGGTTGTTCGCCAGATTTTTCCCGCAAGTCGACGAATATAAGCCAGATTTTGACCCTGATTTGTCTGAAGAATATCTGGCGTGAGTGAAAGCAACAATGAATTGTCACCGGAGGCACCAGAACAAGTAGCTCAGTAAAAATAGCTTGCAAGTTCCCATTCAAAATTTAATCACCCTCATGCTCTCATCCATGAATTTTATGCACATCAGTATGCCCTACTATATACTATGAATTTGCCAGTAATACCGGTAATATATGTAGAGATCACGCGTCCTGTACATTTGGACAAAATTTGTCATGTACTGTGCGACGCATACGTTCGATAAGTGGACTTGCTCTGCTAAAACTTATTTGTTTTTTTTCAGTAAGTTGCACGCTGCTTTCATCTATTGCTCATTTTATTAGTCCGTGTGCTAATGTGCGGAAGGGAGAGAGAGAGTGAGAGAGAGAGAGAGAGAGAGAAGGAAGGGATGTATGTAAATCTATAGCAAGAGTAAAAGAAAAAAAAAAGTGTTAATTGTACATCTTTCTATATATTACACATTTTGCATTGAGCAGCCAAAGACAGAGGTCATCACTTCTGATGGCTGTCTCAGAATCGGGATGCACTCCAATTCTTTCCCGTTTTTAACTTGTCTCTGATGCGTGCTGCTGGTCTCATTCCCTATTGCCTGGTGTCTTTTGTCCAAACTTCCCTTTCCCCAAACTAGCTTTTCCAGGGTGATCCCAAGTTATTCCCAGGCCAACGGGGAGACAACTCCAGCGTGCCCTG
This sequence comes from Idiotropiscis lumnitzeri, assembly GCF_059441095.1. Taxonomy (NCBI): domain Eukaryota; kingdom Metazoa; phylum Chordata; class Actinopteri; order Syngnathiformes; family Syngnathidae; genus Idiotropiscis; species Idiotropiscis lumnitzeri. The sequence goes on along the minus strand of NC_142393.1, from coordinate 29,294,595 downwards.
GGTTCTCCCCATGGTTTCCTGCTGGTGGGATGTGCCTAGAACACCAGGGAGGCACACGGGTGTCATCTTGAACATATAACTGAGCCCCACCTCTAGGCCTTTCTCCAGAGGGGAACCCCAGTGACCCTAGCCACATTGTGCAAAATTCACTGTGCTATGTCTGCTCCCTCACGTAGTAGCTCTTTGCCTTGGGTGACCCTGCCAGGGCCATCGGGCCCCAGACAAGTTGGCTCCTAGGATCACTGAGACAACCAAAAACCCCTATACCACGATAAGGTGAGGGCTCAGTTGGGCCATCCTTAGCTATCTCCTTCTTACATAGTTAAAGAAAAAGACATTAACAGACTTTTTAAGGTAAATTTTGTATTTAATCTTAGTAGTAAACTCGATTCACTTTGTCCTTTGAATCATCACAAATCACAAAAATAGATCACAAGAAGTCTCAGGGACATTTTCACTCTCTTTTTCTGCTAGAATTTATGTGTTTAGCAAGAGCTCCACTGCCTTCCTCTCAAGATCAAATCAAAGCATTTTAATACAGGTGTACAAGCTGGGTTGGAGTAAGAAGCCTTTTGGAGTCCAGCTATGTTATGAAAGGAGACAAATTCCTCTCTATTGTAAATATCACACATAAGCCCAATGCAAACAACACAACCTCATCACAGGATTCTGAGTGTCATCTTTTCACATTTACACCAAAATAGAGGCTGTGTCTTGCTTACATATTTTTATAGCAGCAATATTCAATTTGTTTTCTTCATTGGCATGAGGACCGTCTTTCCTTTGACAGGAATCACTGTCGCAGTGTGCCATGTCTAAGCTGGGAAGAAAACTAAATACCTTGGCTAAATATACTCACCTCTACATTACAGAATTTTATTAATTTAAATACAGTACGAGACAACAATGCCAAAACCTGTTATATACACGCATGTCAACACTTTTTTATACAGTTCAAAAAAAGGAAGAAAAAAAACATAAAATAATGATTGCATTTAATTATGTTTCATTTTAGTTTTGTGGTATATGCTTTACATTAATTTTCTTTTCAATCCAACAATTATCAATTATTTCCTCATGTAAATAACTGAATTTATATTTCCTGGTTGCGTGGACAGGAAGTCAAGAGAGGCATTCGACTAAGAGCATCCATTGACCATGCACGCATGAATTGCTCACGATCAAACATCCCACATGTACTGCACATGCTGCCGTTCAACATTCTGTCCAATATATTTCGTGAATGTGTGTGACGTATCGGCTGCGTTTGGTTATCGACCGTGCACCTGCTCACTCCTACAGTTCGGAAACTTAGAGTGATGTTGAAATGTAATGTTAGTGTGCACCAAAAAGTTGGATTGTGGAGTTTTACTGAGTAATGAATTCCAAAGAATACATTTGGAATTTATTTCACGCTTTAAATTGACTTGCATATGAATCTAGAATTTATGTAATGTTCGGACTGTGCTCATGACTGAATGTATTGGAGCTGTTGCAATTGAAAAAGCAAGTAAGACGACTCTGTTTTGCAAAGCAAGGCTTACTACCACAGACTCGATTGATACATTTCTATATATTTCATGACTGGCTTGTGTCGAATAAAAACAAATGATTCTCAATGTAACTCACCATTAAAATGAATAAATTTTTATGAGGTCGCTTTCAGAGCCACCTGGATGAGCAAAAACACGCACCGCTAGATTTGACGGGGTCGCCCTCATTTAAATGTCGTTCTACTCAGAGTGCGTATATAAATTTAATTCAGGTGCGTAATTGACACAGTTAAATCGATGGAAGAATCTGCGCAGCCCAAAAAGTGCATTGCAGTGCGCCTTTTCTTACTTAAGCATACGGGAAAATAGGCCCAATGGTGCCCAGTGCGTCAGGCAGTACCAGATGCACATGCACGTGTGTCAGAATGAATTTCTGAATGTGCCTTTAGTCACTCTTACGGCCAGAACAAAGCGACACCAAGTATACAATGGAGGCCAGAAAGTAACAATGCCGCTGCTAACGTGGCAGTGCTGCGCTCCATTAGCAGAATGCGGAGAAGAGGCCCAAAGTACGGTGGGCGAGAAAGGTCACAGCAATTGGAAACTCTTCAACACAACAACATTGAAACTACAGCGCGATTGCAAAACACAACATAACATAACACGCAACATAAGTGCCCGAAACTCCATCGGGAGTTGGCTGGAGATGTGCCCATTTGATTGGAAATATTATCATAAAGGGTCAATAAATTAATATAGAGGGTTATTCAGTGAACTAATTACTACTAATCAAGCCAAACAGGTTTTTTTGAGCAAGTACTCCAATAATTAATCAACATTGAGGTTGTTGTATGCAAATAAAAACTCAATTATTGACCTTTTCTACCACACCGTGGCTCACACACTGTCTATGCACACTGGAAAAGCCACACGTTTGTGTGTCTGTCTGGTCCACTCGTGTTTCTCTGTGTGTATTTCAGCAAGGCGTGACGTGTGCATTTAGGGATTTAAGCATCTTTGTGTGTGCGTGTGAGTTGTGAATGCTGCAGACAGGCACCCTCAGGTCAGCTGAGCTTTGTGCTGGGATTACTTGCCTGTTGGCAAAGTCAGAGCCTCAGAATCACTTTCCCCGCAGGCTCTTTGTCACTCGGCCACAAAGTGAGAGACAGCTACAGCGACAAGCAGACGGCATGGACCCATTTTGGTTCTGGGCCATTTCCTTGCCTTCTTTCTCCTGACACGATAGTACTTACTCACAGCCGCTCCATGAAAATGCTCTTAATTCAAATTTGGAGCATTGCGCAATAGTACGATGTAGTATTACCAACTTCAGTGAGCATGATTTCAAATAGACAATAGAAAACCCTGCCAAGGAAAATTCATTCTATCACATTCTATTTATGTAATTCATAAATAGTTAGTGTACTTGCATTATTGTATCCTTGCACAACAAGGTGGCTTAGAGTAATAATCAGTCAGTAGAAAATTGCGGCATCCTTCCAACGCTGCTCACTGATACCTGCTACTTAGGTTTGGCAGAGGTGTGCATGTCAGTGCTTTAGTCCATCTGTGAGATCTCATCAGTATTTCAGGCTCGCTCAGTTTGTCCGAGTCAGCCAAACCGCGTCAAGAACGGATTTACAAGTACCGGATCACACGCAGGTGCCACAGACCTGACATGCAGCCAAATAAATAAAAAATACGAGTGTTGTATTCCTTTCAACCCCGTAGAACTCAATGACCTGTGTCCTATATTATATTTATTTCACCCATCACCACACTATGCGTGTGTGGGTGTGTTGGAGAGCCTAGGGGGTGGACTGTATAGGTGATTTGGTTCAATGGGGGTATGCTCTTTTCACCCCTGGGTGTCGGTCAGAACACAAGGATGAGTCCAAGATGTGGGTTGGCAGCTTTAATTGTATATCTTCGAATCAACATGCAACAGCACAGGCAACAGGCGGACAAAACATAGGCACATGGGAATGAGGTGATGGGCTCAGGCATGCAGGATGCATGTGAGCTTGTGGCAGTGAGCTCATGAAGCAATGAGCGGGTGGCAAGCAGTGAGCACGTGTGTGCCAAGCAGTGGTCACGTGTATGTGTGTGTGTGTGTGGTTCTGTAACAAAAGAAACATCACATAAATATATAGCTCAACTCAACAAACAGCAGCTATAAACTGTATTTGCATGCGCAATTACATAAGCTCAAATGAGACATCAACTGCATCAAACAGTTGCCAACTACGGCCGTGGACGGCGCACAATGGCGGCGGCCATAGGAATTGCGTACTACATAGGTTACAGCAGACGTACTACCTAGGTTGCAGCAGACCTGACGCACCTAGGTGTATAAACTATATAAAACTATACAAAGGAGCGCGCTTTAGTGGAGTACAACCTCCTTGTATATAACTAGCACACCGCGGGGAACATTTAGGCATTCACACACCGAGCGAAAGGCACATATTCAATGACGCGGCGAACTTCAAAGGCAGCTCGGCGACGGCGCATGGCAAGAAACATGGCGGCGGCGCACAACGACATACAGACTAGACGGGAGTAGACATGACGATGCACAGCGGCGCGATGAATGAACGCTGTAAACAAATAAATACACCGATGTACTCACTTGCGGTCAGGAACGCACACAGACACTGAGGCATCGAACACGTCACATACTAGTGGTGGTCGGCTGACAATTGCTGCGCTACAGGCATTTGCCAGTAACCCGTATGCGGGCGCTTCTCGCGAGAGCTCGGCACCGACGCGACTTCAATCACACAACAAGCACACAATCGATGGCGACATTCAACCTAGGAACCTTTTTAACAGCCGCCCCCGAATGTACGAAGTACATTCGCTCCTAAGAAAGGTGATAGAGTCTCGAATGTCTCACGGAAGGCTGGTCTTGATTGTAGCGATGTCCTCATCACCAGCCGGGAGAGCTGGCAGAACGACCAACCTGGCCACTGGTCTGGTGTAGTTGCGCTCGCCGATCTGCACATCAACGGAGCGGACGTGGCCATCAGCGCTGGGATGGACTTGGGTGACATGGCCCACGGGCCACATCGCTCTTGGCAGCTGGGGGTCCACCAGCATCACGACAGCGCCCTTGATGATATCGGCTCTGGTGGATTGCCACTTCTGTCGTGTCTGCAGGTTCGGTAGGTAGTTACGCAGGAAGCTGGACCAGAAGTGGTTCGCCAGAACTTGGGAGTGTCTCCAGTGGCGACGGCTCAGCAGGTCAGTCTCTGGATACACAATCTGGGGTAATGATCCATCCGGCCGCCCCATCAGCAGGACGTTGGGTGTCACAGGATCGAGGTCATTGAGGCTGGATGAGACGTATCCTAGTGGCTTCGAATTGAGGATCCCTTCCACTTCAAGCAGTACGGTCCTTAGTACTTCCTCTGGGACTGGCTGGGCTCCCACCGTGGTGTACAAGGCTGCCTTCACTGAACGTATCTCCCTTTCCCACGTCCCTCCGAAGTGGGGTGCAGCTGGTGGGTTGAAGTGGAAGCTGATTTTCTGCTTGGCAAGCTGTTGCTGTAGATCTGGGGACAGGGTAGCGAACGCCTCTCGCAGCTCTCTTTCTGCTCCTCGAAAGTTGGTTCCCTGGTCCGAATACAGCTCAGCGGGTGTCCCTCGGCGTGCAATGAACCGCCTGAGGGCCATCAGGAACGAGTCGGCGTCGATCGTGTTCAGAAGGTCTAAGTGAACGCCTCTGGTGGTGAGGCACTTGAATATGATGCCCCACCTCTTCTCCGTGCGTCTTCCCACCTTGATCTGGAATGGCCCGAAACAGTCCATCCCAGTGGAGAAGAAGGCTGGCTTGAAGAGGCGTAGCCGAGCAGGTGGCAGGTCCGCCATCTTGGGGACAGCAGGTCTAGCCTTCCAGCGTCGACATTCTGTGCAGGTGTGTTGGTAGCGGCGTACTGCTTCACGGCCACGCAGGATCCAGTAGGAGCGCCGTATCTCTGCGAACACTCTCTCTGGTCCGGGGTGATGCAGACGGCTGTCGAAGTCTTGAATAAGGAGTCTAGTGGAGGGGTGGCTGGGATCCAGCACGATAGGATGAACGGCTATCTGGTCTACATCTTCAGCGTGACGAAGCCTACCTCCAACACGAATGACCTCCTCTTCATCCATCTCAGGAGACAAGGTGAGTAGGCGGCTGCTGGATGAGACAGGCTTGCCAGCCTTCAGGAGCCTCAGATCGTCTGGGAAGTTGTCACGTTGGGATCGCTTGAGTATGAGGATCTCTGCCCTGCGGTAATCTTCAGCAGTATGACCGCTGCTCTGATCTGCCGCCCCCTGCAGCTCCTGCACTGTAGCGTGTAACAAGTCCTTCCAGGTGTCATATCTCGTCGCATCTGCGGTGCTGACGGGGATTGTCGTGACTCCACAGAAGGCAGACCTCCTTAGCTCTGAGGTATCGTCGTTTTTATCAAGCTTAGGCCGGACTGGCCAATCTTCTGGGGGTTGGAGAAGGAATGAAGGTCCTTGGCTCCATCGGTTGGGCTTCACAAGGTCTAGCAGTTTCTTGCCCCTTGTGATATCATCCGCAGGATTCCTCTCTGAGTCTACATATCGCCAGGCATCAGGGCTGGTGAGTTCCTGGATCTCTGCCACTCTAGTGCCGACAAAGACCTTGAAACGGCAGGACTCCGACTGCAGCCATGTCAGAACCGTGGTGGAATCAGTCCACAGGATTGTCTGGGTAATCTTCAGCGTGAGCTCCCTCCTGACGAGCTTGGCGAGTTGGGCTCCTGTGACAGCTCCGCACAGCTCCAGTCTGGGCATAGAGAGGAGACGCTTGGGTGCAATTCTCGAGCGTGCAAGAAGGAAAGACAGGTGGACTTGCCCTTGCTTGTCGCTTGTTCTCAGGTACGCCACTGATCCATATGCTTGTTCGGAAGCATCCGAGAACACGTGAACTTCATGGGTGACACTTGATGAATCTACCTTGGCAGGTAGGTAGGCTCTTGGTAGGGTGACTTGAGGGAGGAACCTTAACTCTTCTTCCCAGCTGTTCCATGCTTGTAGGAGGTCTTGGGGGAGAAGAGGATCATCCCAGCCTCTGTGCTTCTCCCAGAGGCGTCGGACAAGCATCTTGGCTCTAGTGGTGTATGGGATCAGGAACCCTAAGGGGTCGTACTGACTGCTCCGAGAGTGGGTCCAGGCAGCAGTGAACCGTTCAGGCTCTGGCCTCTATACTGATAAGAGCAGTTGAAGACGATTCTGTTCCTGCCGCGATGGCTCACCATGTGGTGCGGAATATACCACTCTTCTCCCTCTTGGTTAACTTCTTGATGGCTTAACTTGGAGACGGAGCCTGCATCCACCAGCTTCTGGATCTCGAGGCCATAGACCTTGGCACGCTCTGGATCTTTAGCCAGTCGACGTTCTGTGCTCCGCAGACTCGGGATGACGGCTTCTTTAGGGGCGCGGAGAATAGGCATGTCTCGTTTACGCAGAAGGGGGGTGGCATAGCGAAGGATCCCGTGCACCTCTAAGCGGATGGTCTTTTCTTCGAGCAGGGCCACGGCTGCTTGATCCTGCTTTGACCTCGTCACGATCTTCTCGCTTCTGTAGGGAAGAGTGTCGAGTTGCCAGAGTCTTTCGACGTGTCTAAACAGTTCTGTATCGACTGGGGATACTGATGTCAACAAACACTCTTGTGGACGTAAGGGGTCCTGGATGACCTTCGCCGGACCCTGGAGGACCCAGCCTAATCTGGTACGGAGAGCTACTGGTCCGCCTGGAGTGCCCCGTCTGATTGGCTCGACAGCGGTAATCAGGTGTGGGTGGTCGGACCCAATAAGCAGCAGTGGCCTGGCATTGTGAAAGGGCTTGATGGGTAACCCAACCAATTGAGGGTACCTCCGTTGGAGTCGATCCATCGGGTAGGACTGGTCTGCCAGACCAAGGCGCATTGCAGTGAAGGCTTTGGAGACTTTGAAACTGGTCTTGGGGTCAGCAGCGGGAGAGATGCGGAAAGACACCGTCGAGCCACGGAGTGTCTGAACATCCTGTCGAATGGTTCGCAGTGGGAGGTCCTCCCTCGTGCCTCGGATGCCCAGGTCCCGGGCAGCTGCTGACAGGAGCATTGTCCTCTCTGACCCGTCATCCAGGATGGCATAGGTAGTTATGGTGCGGTTGCCGTGATGAAGAAGCACTTGAGCGACCTTCAGTAAGACCCTGTTTCCCTCTCGGGGGCGGTCGAGGTACAGGACTTCAGTAGTGGGGCTCACTTGTTGACTGGTTTCGCTGTTCGAAGGTCTGTGTTGTCTGTCGTTGACTTCATGAAGGACCTGTAGATGCTTTCTTTGACACAGGCTGCAGGGCTTCTTCAGATCACACTGGGCTGCTTGGTGATGCCTTGCACAGCGCCAGCACCTCTTGTTGTTCTTTATCCAATCTGTGAGTTCTTCTCTGCTCAGCTTGGTTACTTTGGCGCACTGACTAAGAAAGTGCTCTTCATTCTCGCAGAAAGGGCAGTAGGGCTTGGGCCTCCCCTTCTTCCTTGGTGAGTCCCTCACCGGTGCGCTGTGCTCTGTGCTCTTGGCGCCGTGGAGAACGGCAACAGTTCGCTGTCTTTGGCGGCCCTCGAACTTGGATGCTTGCTTCTCCTTTGCCCCTTTGGATGCTGTTGGCCCATCGAAGTCCAGGCACCACGATTCATATTTGAGCCACTGGGCCAGGTCAAGCAGAGTGGGAATGTTGCCTGCTTGTCGGAAGGTGGACCGACGGAAGTCTGCTCGCTGCTCTGGAGGTAGTTTGCTGAGCAGTCTCACCACATGAGAGGAGCAGCGGAGTTCGACGTCGCCGGCGGTGCCCAACGTCCTCAGGAGACCGACCAATGCTTGGACATGAAGGGCGAACCGTTCGAAGGCTGCGGTGTCACCACGACGAACATCGGGTGAGTCGAGGACACTTGCAATTTTCTTGAGGGCTATTTGGTGGGGCTGACCAAACTTCTCGTTGAGGGCTAACATGGTGTCTGTGTAAGGCGTAGGTGAGTTGATGTTGGAATCTGCAATCAACTTGGCCTCTTCTAATTTCAGATGATCAACCAGGATTTGGTAATTGAAGAGCTCTGTCCCTCCCACTGGTAAGAGGTTCTCCAAAGCCATCTTCAAGCGTGCAAACTCACATGGATCACGGTGGCTGAAGTAGGGTATGGAGGGGCGTGGCCCTTTGTAGCTCTGTTCAGTGGTGGCGGGTGGATCCTGGTGCCATGGAGCTGGAGTCTCCCAGCCTTGTCCTGGCGTCCCGTAGCTTTGCTGTGTGGGTGCTGGCAAGTGCGTTGACTGTTGAGGAGTACAGGTCGCAGCATAGGATGGACATCTAGGAGGTAGATGCTGTGAGTGCGCAGGCGGGTGGAGGTTTGGAGGCTGCTGAGGTGCATAAGCTGCGGCATAAGGTGTAGCCCTAAACGGTGAGGGTTGGTACGCAGGCTGGTGCTGGAGTTGTGGCGGTGGCGCCGTAGCAGCTGGATGCTTTGGTGAGAATCTATGACTCCACTTGTAGTGCTGTGACGCAGTGGAAGAGGAAGCTAGATGAGGGTGGCCGGGCTGCGCGCTCAACTGCTGGGATTGGCGGCGCAACGGCTGACTGCTGACCTTGACTGGCGACACTTCGCAGTGGCTAGAGGCTTGTCTCTTCATCCGATGTAACTCTGAAATCAGCTCTTCTATTTGCTCAGTCATCGTTGGAGTCGGCGGGTTGTCACAGTCTGCTGTGTCAGGCCATGGCGGGGGGTCAGGCCAGTCCTCTTCATCTTCATCTACCGAGTGGAGGGGACGGAGGTCATGACTGCTGACGGAGTGTGACATAGCTTGTTGAAGACTGAGTACTGTGTTGGTGAGCCTCCTCATTTCAGCCTGAACTTCTTGGAGTGCAGCTACGTCGGAATGAAGGGCTTGCTGTGGTTGATGTAGCACGACCTTCTCTTTATGGATGTCCTGTGTGCCATCTCTCAAGGCGCGTTTGTGCAGCACCGGATAGGGGGAGTGTGGCTCTCGGACTTCCTCCCTGGGATCTCCCTCTGGACGCTGCAGGTGGGCTAGCTGGGAATCCGGACTGTATATCCTCCGCACTGGGTGGTACAGGTCCGCCTCATGGAGGTCAGCATCCCGCCTGTGGTGATCCGTATAGGGAGTGGGGGAGAATTGAGGGAGTGTCATCTTGGCTGCTCCCTCTTCGTGAGATGGCCACTCCTCTTCGTACCCATGCCTGTCTCGCTGCCTGTGCCCGATATATTGGACATGGTAGTTGTCTATGTGGGTGGGGGGCGTGTCTGACGCGTCGGTCGTGCTCCACAATCTTCAAACTCCATGTTGATCAAGGGTAAAGAGAGCATCCGGCTCGAAGGACCACAATGTTGGAGAGCCTAGGGGGTGGACTGTATAGGTGATTTGGTTCAATGGGGGTATGCTCTTTTCACCCCTGGGTGTCGGTCAGAACACAAGGATGAGTCCAAGATGTGGGTTGGCAGCTTTAATTGTATATCTTCGAATCAACATGCAACAGCACAGGCAACAGGCGGACAAAACATAGGCACATGGGAATGAGGTGATGGGCTCAGGCATGCAGGATGCATGTGAGCTTGTGGCAGTGAGCTCATGAAGCAATGAGCGGGTGGCAAGCAGTGAGCACGTGTGTGCCAAGCAGTGGTCACGTGTATGTGTGTGTGTGTGTGGTTCTGTAACAAAAGAAACATCACATAAATATATAGCTCAACTCAACAAACAGCAGCTATAAACTGTATTTGCATGCGCAATTACATAAGCTCAAATGAGACATCAACTGCATCAAACAGTTGCCAACTACGGCCGTGGACGGCGCACAATGGCGGCGGCCATAGGAATTGCGTACTACATAGGTTACAGCAGACGTACTACCTAGGTTGCAGCAGACCTGACGCACCTAGGTGTATAAACTATATAAAACTATACAAAGGAGCGCGCTTTAGTGGAGTACAACCTCCTTGTATATAACTAGCACACCGCGGGGAACATTTAGGCATTCACACACCGAGCGAAAGGCACATATTCAATGACGCGGCGAACTTCAAAGGCAGCTCGGCGACGGCGCATGGCAAGAAACATGGCGGCGGCGCACAACGACATACAGACTAGACGGGAGTAGACATGACGATGCACAGCGGCGCGATGAATGAACGCTGTAAACAAATAAATACACCGATGTACTCACTTGCGGTCAGGAACGCACACAGACACTGAGGCATCGAACACGTCACATACTAGTGGTGGTCGGCTGACAATTGCTGCGCTACAGGCATTTGCCAGTAACCCGTATGCGGGCGCTTCTCGCGAGAGCTCGGCACCGACGCGACTTCAATCACACAACAAGCACACAATCGATGGCGACATTCAACCTAGGAACCTTTTTAACAGGGTGTGTGTTTTTTTTTCTTCATTTTCTTTTCTTTATTTGGTCGCGTGTCTGCTTATGCAGCGCCTCCGTGGGAAATTATATTCTCGACGCTGATTGGTTGTCGCAGATGAGACGGACAAGGCCGTGGGTCGACCTGAAATACTGACGGGAACTACATGACGGACTCACAATGCCGATTTGTGGGGGTTGGTGAGCATACACCAAGTTGGATTTTGTCAAATTTTTGAAGATTTTGCAGCAGATTCAATTCCATCTACTAATGGTGGCGGTGTCATTTTAATTTGCGGCATCCAATCAACTCTGGGATTAAATGTGTGCTGCCAACACGTTTCCGTTTATTAGGGCCAGTTTATATCCCGATAACGATATACCACAATAAACATACATTAAATATGCAACATATTAAGACTGCTTACTTTTATTCACTTTTTTTTAAGTGACATTAAACAGACCTATATCATGTGAGAAATGCATCCAGGTGTGCTTTCTGTGAATAGTGCAGCACAAGCATGCACTGTTCAGTTGATCCCGCCTCCATCCAATAGAAAAGCAACAGAGGGCGTGTGGTGTGGGGCTAATGTAAAAGTGGAAAAAGGCATTAATTCTTCTGAAGCTGTGGAAAATTTGCTGTATTAATTCAATGGCAACACCCAGTTGTTTTTATATTTAATGTTGAGGTTTCAAGGATTCAAGGAATGTTCCTTTCAATAAAATTCAAGGATACAAGGACTTGAACTAACACACATTTGCACATGACACGGCACAGAAAACAATATTTACAGTTTGTGCTTATGCATCAAACAGCAGTTCAGAGTACCCACCCTTTATGGAGTCTTTAGCGGGTGTGCGTGCTGGAGTGCGCTCCCCCTGGAGACTCCCAAGTTATGCTGGGGAATTTATATGCTCACGTGGGTAATGTGAGACCTGGAAGGGCGTGATTGGGAGGAATGAAGAATCCCCTGTCAGAAAGAGTTTCAACTCTCACCTCCAGCAGAACTTTGCCCACATACCGGGAGAGGCGGGGGACATTGAGTCTGAGTGGACCATGTTTCGTGCCTCAATTGTTGAGGCAGCCGATCGAAGCTGTGGACGTAAGGTGGTCGGTGCCTGTCGTGGCGGCAACCCCTAAAGGCTCGTATGTTGTGGGGCTGTCATGGTTGACACGCCTCTACAACATTGCTTGGACATTGGGGACAGTGCCTCTGGATTGGCAGACCGGGGTGGTGGTCCCCCTCTATAAGTAGGGGGGCCGGAGGGTGTGTTCCAACTACAGAGGAATTAGACTCCTGAGCCTCCCTGGTAAGGTCTACTCAGGGGTACTGGAGAGGAGGGTCCGTCGGGAGGTCGAATCTCAGATCCAGGAGGAGCAGTGTGGTTTTCGTTCTGGCTGCGGAACAATGGACCAGCTCTACACTCTCTACAGGGCCCTTGGGGGTGCATGGGAGTTCGCCCAACCAGTCTACATGTGTTTTGTAGACTTGGAGAAGGCGTTCAACCGTGTCCCTCGGGGAGATCTGTGGAGTGTGCTTCGGGAGTACGGGGTACCAAGCCCATTAATACGGGCCGTTCGGTCCCTGGACCACCGATGTCAGAGTTAGGTCCGCATTGCTGGCAGTTAGTCGGATTCATTTCCAGTGAGGGTTGGACTCCGCCAAAGTTTTAACCTTTATGGACAGAATTTCTAGGCGCAGTCGAGGCAATGAGGGTAGGTTTGGTGGCCTCAATATTGCATCTCTGCTTTTTGCAGATGATGTGGTACTGTTGGCTTCTTCAAGCCATGATCTCCAACTCTCACTACACCAGTTCGTAGCCAAGTGTGAAGCGGTTGGGATGAAAATCAGCACCCCCAAATCTAAGACCATGGTGGAGTGCCCTCTCCAGGTCGGGGAAGAGATCCTGCCCCAAGCGGAGGAGTTTAAGTATCTTGGGGACTTGTTCACGTTTGAGGGGAGGATGGAGCGAGAGATCGACAGGCGGATCAGTGCAGCGTCCGCTGTGATGCGGACGCTGTATCGGCCTGCCGTGGTGAATAGGGAGCTGAGCCAAAAGGCGATTTACCAGTCGATCTACGTTCCTATCCTCACCTATGGTCACGAGCTGTGGGTCGTGCCGAAAGAACAAGATCTCGGATACGAGCGGCCAAAATGAGTTTCCCCCGCAGGGTGTCCGGGCTCTCCCTTAGAGATAGGGTGAGAAACTTGGCCATCCGGGAGGGACTCAGTGTTGAGCCGCTGCTCCTACACGTTGAGAGGAGCCAGCTGAGGTGACTCGGGCATCTAATTATGATGCCTCCTGGACGCCTCCCTGGTGAGGTGTTCCGGGCATGTCCCACCGGCAGGAGGCCTCGAGGACGACCTAGGACATGCTGGAGAGACTATGTCTCCTGGCTTGCCTGGGAACACCTGGGGATCCCTCCAGAAGAGCTGGAAGACGTGGCTGGGGAAAGGGAAGTCTGGGTTCCCCTGCTGAAGCTGCTGCCTCCGCGACTCGACCCCGGGTGAGCGGCAGAAAATGGATGGATGGATGGATATTATCAAAAAATATGTAATGATTCGTACAGCAACAGAAATTCCAGGAAATGTCACCAAATTCCTGCTATTTTGGTAACATTTGCAATGAATTGTGGGTAATATGCTTCGACTAAGGGATCATCGATTCAGACTCAGCCAAAGTGTGGAACAAGGCGCAAAAAGGAGCGGGGCAACACTTTGGAGAATTGGGACACCCTACACACTCAATTAAGTGGTGCAAGGGTGGAAATACAACTGTTTGGACAGGGCCTTACATTCGTCCATGCACTTTAGTTTCCACACACTTCAGATATTTATATGCTCAAATCCCATTCACATATTTATTGTTAAAGTTAGTTCTTCTTTACAACAAATGATTTGATTTGATTTTTTTGTGTCCCCTCATTTTACCACAGGCTTTGAGGCCTTTGACCGTCATTTTGCACTTAACAAAAAAATAATATAGTGGTCAAGAATAAAGTGTTCAACATGCAGGGATGAATGGGCATGAGGCTATGATGCTTGTATTGTGTTGAGATTTAGTAGTTTTGAAATCAAAAATCATTTTATTAATCCTGATTTCAATGTCAATAAAAATAATCAGGAATATTTATTTTTACATCCGACAAGCCCTAATTATATATTTAATATCGTATTATTTGTTTACTACCTCTACTGGTAAACATCTACTAAATGTGATATTTTGAATTGGCCTTTGTACAATATGGGGGGCCAATTTTGGATCTTATCATTTTGAGCAAAAAATTGTGAAAGCAAGGGAAATTAAAGTACCTCCTTATTTCAATCTGCAACCTTACAAATTGTTGCTGTGGTTTACATAGCTCACGGAAGTTTTCAAAGTTTCTGTGTCTACAGTATCACCTCAGTAAAACTGTAGCTGGAAATGGAGAAGAAGACAGTGTAGAATGGAGGTCAATGGCCGCAGTCCCAATACTGGCTTGAATAAAGGTCACTATATCTCCCTGACTCCAGAGAAAGCCATAGAGGAAACCAAATAGATAACAGAATGAAGGAAGCAAAAAAAGGTCATATCTCGGGTCACAGTTGTGGTACCTGTCCTCATGGGATCTGGGCACGGGTCACTATTCTGTTTGCTGAGAGAATACATTTCTGTTTAGTTTGCTGCAGGATAATGATAAGTATCGATTTGTGCAGTCCAGAAAGTACAATTGCTAGTATTCAGGTGGATGTTTGTGCTAACATTTTATTTTGTTGGTGTTGCCACTTCAGCTCCCCATCCCACACACACTTCTCTTATCGCTCTCAGACCTTAATATCCGCTGCCTGCTCTTGTATTTGCAACCACAGTCCCCCTTCTCTGCGGTTATTCTCCCTCCCATGGTTCTCACCATATTTTCCTTCTGTCCTCTTCGCTTCAATGTTCTAGTCCTCGATCCCATGTCATGGCCTATGGTGAGGTTAAATTTGTCTTGCTACAGAAATTGGTGTTTGTGTGCACAAAGTACTCGCAATTGGTAAGGGGCAAAAGGCTTGAAAACCTTTGGACATGTACAATTACATAATTGCATGGATTTTTTCACATCACAGACCTGCATTGAAGTTTCTTTTTTTAAACTTTAGCTAACAGGCTCATTTCACCCATACCTCTTCAAGTCTTCCTCTTGTCCATTGTGTTTGGGTGTGAGGGGTAGGGGTGGTGCCTGCGGTGGGTGAAGACGCATTAAATATTAACAGAAACTCATGGGATATGAGTATGGAGTTCATGACAGTTTGAGGGCTTTATAATTAAGCAGGCGGGGATTAAAGACATGGAGCTACACTTGCCTGCCGCTGAAAGATGGCTGGCTTGTACGCAAGCACACAACTACACAGGTCTGAAGCTTATTGCACAGCTGGCTTTGTCGACAAAACCAAACTATGGAGTCAAGAGTCATTAACGGCTTGATGTGTTCCAGGGTGCACGCCTACCATTGCATACACACAGGGAAGGTCAAGGCTCGTAAATCCACAGCGTGTTGTCTTCACAGATCATTACGTTGGGTCCTTGGTCTGTCATGCCAAAAGGGCTGATTTGGGCAAGTATTGGGTCATATTGAGTATTGCAACTTGGGATTCTTCAGAGTAATGGTCCATGCAATCCAAGAAGTTTATTCAAGTTTGGAAAATATATATTTTATAGCTCAGACAGGTCACCATTTAAACATTTCAACCAGCTCCAACAGCGAGTGTAGGCCAAGATAGTGTAGTCATTATGTTCCCCTTTGAGCTGGTTTTCAAAACTAGGAAGACTGGGTGAGAAAATGTAAGATATTAAAGAAAATTAACAATTTTATGTTTCTTGGCATTCAATTAGGTACACATTGAACATTTTGTGAGAAAATGAATTTTTTAATGTTTTATTTAGTATGTGTCTTTTTGCAGACCTCAGGAACCATCTTTGTTTCAATCTGCATCAAAGATGGAGACCAACCAGCCTAGTGTCAAAAGTTTTACACCTTAACCATAATCCTTAAGAAAGCACAGAGGCAACGTCTGAATGAGTCCATTGAAGTGACACTCTTATAGACATAGGGAATATTTTCAAAATATTTGACGAAAAAGAAAAAAGCACAATGGTCACTGAAATACATGAATTTAAATTCAAGAAAATTAATATTAAATACAATTTCAATGAAATTTAACGAAGGAAAATGAGCATTGCTTGGTCCAACGGAATTTTATTCAAAATTAAAAATATTAAATTAAATTAAAAAATTTTAAATTACATAATTGCCCTGGACAAAAATGTTGACCAGCCCAGAAAGTGACAAAAAAGGGAAGTGCCTGCAATTATTTGAAAATGGACTGTATTTTCTCTCACAGACTTTGAAGAATTCTGTTTGTGATTTAGTCTACCGTAATCCTGGATCAGTGTACGGGTGGCATAGAGGAGACGTATCTCCAAAGACATATGTCACCCGCCCCCATGTTGACAACTTTGCTGAATAATAGAACCAAAAACAGATAAAACTGTTAGCTAATCTGTCACTGCAGCCCTGTTGACTTTTTGGCTTTATCATAAAAGTGCTTCCGTCTAGTCCAACAGTCGGACTACAATTGCCATCTGAAAGTGGCGGATCTTCTCCTCTCCAATATGCCAAGTTATAGGAAAGGAAAGTTAGTGTGGAGGTGGGATTAGATAAATGAGTCCCTTGCGTAGGTCACAATTCAGCAATTCAAAAACAGCTTGATAGCAGTAACATTTTCAAATCTATGCAGCTCACCAAAGAATTACTTAGTTGTTTAATTTCACACTTGATGAGTCATGAGTGGGAAATGCACTACGCCGCCCCGTCCGACCAACAGACTTTGGCGCATGGCTGACATCCACAGCTGCCGCCGTACACCGTCCCCCAGAGGGGCTGTCGACCACAAATTGCTAAATTTGCACTCTGACAGCACGTGACGCCTCCTATGTCTGACACTTTAGATCCCGCCTTGCTTCTCACGGTCTGTGATTTGAATAAGTGGAAGTTGGGCTTGATTCACACGGCAACCAGTGACTCCACATTCAATGAGAGTGGCTGACAGTTGGCAATGCCTGATTCAGACGGGACTATAATATTAAAGGAAACATGATTTTTTTTCATCCAGTTCCCAGCTGCCTTATTAAAGAGTCTCCTGTTTTTAGGAGAGTGCCTCATACAAATGCAAAGCACGCCTTTTGTTACCATGATGACAGGGTGCGGAGCAAGGTCATGTGATTGAACAGCATTGCAATAACAGCTACTTTTCCTCTTGCAGCTATTTAAAAAAAGAAAAAAAGTGACAAATACAATAACTTCAAACGGCGTTATTGAGTCTTCCGGAGACAAATGGCAAAGCCGTCATTGGATAATTTACCCCCCACTATGGCTGTCACAATGAGGGATCTAAAAGTGTAGCTGACAAATAATTTGCGGAGAAACATGGTGTGTTGTGGCTACGATTACTATTACTTTAAAAATGTATTCTGATGCAGTTACTTGTTACCTGTTAAAAAAAAATGTAGTTAGTAACGTAATCCAAATATCCTAATATAAGAGTAATGCCATTACTCCAATTTTGTATTACTCCAGCACCAATTATTCTAATGAAGAAAACTAAAGAAACTACACTAACTAAATTATAATATAAATGTATTTGGTCTATAGTGTCTCAAATAATTAAAATAAATATGCACAATTTTTAACACAAAATGTAAATCAGAATTAAAATTTAAAACCTTTGAAATGTGAGGCAGACATGCCAACCACTTCTTCACTGTGCTGCAGATTTCTAGATAAGTAGTGGGTGGATGGATGGCTTGATTGAATGATTAAAGGCCACTTGAAACAACTGCTTAGGCGCGAGAGGAAAGCTGTTTTTGCTATTCTGCTATTATGATATATTTTTTCATACATGTCCACATACATTTTAGTGACACTCGGACATGATTTTTTTTTTTGTTCAATTAGTGACAGAATGTTGCCACTCTATAAAGCAATCTTACTATGTGACTATCTAATTTTTCTGATTTAACAGTCTAGTGTACAGCACGCGTGCCGTCACAGGGTTTAGGGAAAGTGGAACAAAATGTCCAATATGGCTGTCAAGTATGTCATTGTTTTGATACTTAAATCGGCTTACCGTATTTTTACAGCCATAAAACACGCTGCATCAAAGGGCGCAACTCCAGTTGAGGGTGCTATTTCCATATTAAATGCATATACTGGGCGCACCGTACTACAAGGCGCTAGCTCAACAGCTCACTCATGCTAGCTCAGCTGATGCCAGCTCAACGGGACTCTCTCCCCTAAGGGATTGTTGCCAGAGATATCACCCTGTCTCAATGACAGACATCATTAAACTATTAGAAATCACTACGAATAACAATGACTCTAACCATTATAAGGTATCTTGGCAATAGTCCACGTCAGGGGAGGGACTTGACTGATCACCATACTCCTTAGAGTCACGGTTTCAAATCAAAACCAAAAAAAAAAACTCAGCAAACAAGCAAACAATGAAACAAAGAAATAAGATTAACACAAAACACGTATCTCTCATGCCATCTATATACCCAAAAGAAATAAAAATAACACAAAAAGATTATAGCAATGGCTTCTTGGGAGCCACTCAGACTCACATGGCTCTTTAGAGAGATGTGCTGTTGTGCTTTGGGCTTTTTGCAGTCTGTTGTCTAAACCTGGGACGTTTCTTGCTTGCAATAACATAAATGATAAGACAGACTACAACATTGTGGACAGCTGCCTTTTTGTCCAGCTTTCTCCTACACCATCACCCAAACACCATAGTCACATAATGTATAAGTCACGGTCAATTAGAAGCATAGATGACTCAGACTTTGTCCAGCAGGGTGTGCTAACATGCACTCCAAACAGCCCAATGTGTAAAAGGGTTGATGCTCGCGAGTGGTGCTTAGTCCATATAATGGGCGCAGTCGCTTTACAAGGCGCTTTGTTTGTTTTGGGGAAGATTAGGGACTTTAAAGAGCGCCCTATGGCCCGGAAAATATGGTAAACCTTTTTTCAGAAAAATACGGTAAACCTTTTTTCAGAAAAATCACACGCCATTGACGTGTGCACTTTTTTTTCCTAATGCACACTGATGAATCGAATGCTGGAAAACAAATATTGACCAGTCTGTTCCGTTAACTGTTGTATTTGAGCTTCAGTTTGGTCAATAGAGGGAGTGCAATAAGAGAAATCATGCATTTGGTACTCCAGACTTCAAGCATTTTCAAGCATTCATTTCTTTTCTTTCTTTTTTTAGACTTGTCTCAGGACAAGTACATGATAGACACGTAATAGGTCTTTCAATTTTTATTTTCCAATTATTCCAATGACCCACACAAACTCCAAACCTCTACTCTAGAGTACGCAGTGGACAAAAAACAGTTCTCTAACATTGTGTTCCTTGTCCTTTCTGTGCGCCTGCTGCAACATCAATTTCCTTTTCAAAGACAAAGTGTTTCAGATTGACAGGTCAAAAATATGAAAATTTAAATGCCTTATACTCACCTGAGATTGTTGTGATTTATAGAGAAAATCCATTCATCTTTGCTAGTTGTTGCTACCATGCGAGTGGCAAACAAATTCCTGTACAAGTTGAAATAAGAGCCAGCTACAGTCTAGTGTTGGGCATCCTATAGAGCATCATGGTGTGCGGGCTTTCTTGAAAAGTTCATTGTGAAAACAAACTTTTAATGTCTGAAATTTGTTCTCTCTCTGCCACTCAGTCAACTGTGTCTATTATCAAATGGTTTTGAGCAGCTTCGATCGGCCAATCAGAGAATGGAAAAATGCAGACGTCTCTTTTTGACTACATGAAAACCTTGAGTGTTGAATCTAAAATGTGTTTGATTAAAAAAAAACAAAAAAGAACCAGTTTTTGTGTGTGTCTAGTCAACGCCAACATTCTGGATTTTGAAGGCCTTGGGTAAATTTAAATAAAAAACAAGTGCAGAATCATAAATTTCAGATTTGAGTGAGAATAAATCATAGCATACTGGTGCCATGGGAATATTTGGATGGGAACACTTGCGTGCGTATGTGGGGCATGCACGTTGCCATGAGCCACACGCTCTCCAAGACCCCACACCTGGAAGCATTGGCTCATGTCTGGCAACGTTTTGGAGGCTAATGAGCATTATATTGAACTGTGAAGCAATCAGGTAATAAAGCCCATCCAGGCGGTGTATCAAATCCGTTGGCATTACTTCACTGTTAGCCTCTCACGCCGCGCGATCATGAAGGGAGTTTTGCAAACTTGAACGCTGGTCCGGAGTGACACTTAGCTTAGCGTTAGCTAGGGTTGTACAACAGAACATGGATTAAACTTTACCAAAGTGGAAAAACACCTGATTTTCTGCCATTGGCCAGTGTACGGCTAGGAGTCCTGAAAGTTAAAAGTTATTGAAAAGGAACAACTTATTCATAGGTTGACTATTTAAAAAAAAAAAATGTCAATGAGACTTGGTAAAGCACTTTGGACAACAAATGATGTAGATAAAGCGCTGTATCAGTGCACTCCATTTACCATTATGATCAAATTGGACTTTGAAAATTTTACACATTTTTCAGCCAATGGTAACATGTTTTCAATAAAAATACAACAAAAAAAACAGCATTTTGTATGGATTAAGCATTCAGTGGTAAAATGGTCAACAAATATTGAAAACGTACATTTGGCAGGGCAACACACAGATGCTGAAATATGATTGGACAAAATAAAATAACCCATAAATGCCTGGAAATTTGCAGCCAAGACATGCTGTGAAATGAAAATAATAGACTGTTGCGGATAAAAAGGAATACACTCCATCTGAGTTGTAAATGTAGGTCAGTGCTTCTGATAGAGTTTGGGTCAGCAGAGAATGCCTTCAAGGCCCTGAGTAAAACCCAATACCTCATTACTTGGTTCTCTGTAGTTTTAAGAGCCACAGGCTTGCATGATAACACAGTGGAATTGACTCTCTTTGGTCCATTAGAGTTGAGCTGGAAGATGTAGGGAGAAAAAAAAAACATTCACAACCAAGATCACTACCTTTAAAAAGAATTTATCATACCTGAATTCTCCACCAGACCAAAATTTAAGTAACAATTTAAATAAAACATTATCATTTACTCTGCACTTGCGTCTACAGTACTTAGACACTAGTGCAGGGTTATTATAGTTTGGGAATTTTAATTATAGTTGTTTTGAATTTCGTTTTGAGCTATGCATTTTAAATTTAGTTAGTTTTAATCAGTTTGCATTTTGTTTTTATTTTTTTTTTCCCAAAACACAGTTTTAGTTTTGTTTTAGTTAGTTTTAGTATGTCTTTGTTTTTTTTTCTCGTATTGTTAAAAAAAAGCTTTTTACAGGTGAAAAAGACGAGTAAAAATTAAAGAAAATATTATTTCAAAACATTTTGATTATACAGGGTAAAGTTTCCGGTTTTAACATTCCACAGACTCAATCGCAATAAGTGCCACTTCTAAAGTTAGACGCAGGCATGCATGCTTGTGCCTTAGTTATAATAAAGCTAGGATGCCTTGTTTGCCATGTTGTCAAATTCTAAAGTTGATTCGTGGGCTGAATTCCTGTTCAGATGTATTAAACCTGGGTGTACAGTGTTCAGTTTGTATACTGTATATATTTTTTTTCCTGGATGACGCAAAAAAGAAAAGCACTTTTTATCGACCGTTACGTTTCCGGCTGAGTGAAATGTCAAGAGGAGGTCAGCCATTTAAAGTAACGCCACACCAAAACTCGTCTCTTAAGAAAAACATTTTTTAAATGTTTGTTTTTGTTAATTTTCATTTACTAAAATAACCGTCTGTCATGGTCTGTTCTTGTCATGCCTTGTGTTTGTTATTGTCTGCTCATCTGACGTGGGGGCGTTCCCTCCAGCACCTGTTCCTGTCTTGTCGTCACGGCTGGAGAGACGCGCCCACCTGCCACGCACCTGTTGCCCATTGACTTCAGTGATTACTACGCTACTTAAACGCGCCGCGCTGACGTCTCAGCGTCGGATTATTTCTTTGCTCATGTTAATGACCCAAGTGTTGATTCTCGATTCCTCGTTGTTTGCCTCACGTATTTCTCGATCTCGTTTCTGGTTAATGACTCCGCTCTCAGCTTTTGTCCTTCTCGGTCGCGTCCGTTCCTCGATTGGCCTGCCTTATCCTTTGGTGGTAAGCGATTTTCGTTCCGTTCTGTTCCTTTCCTTTTGCAAGCGATTTTGGTTTCGTCGTTATTTTCCTGGTGCGGTTTTCCACCAGCGTTTTTTGTTGCACTTTTCGGTATCGCGTGATTGTAGTTATAGTTATAGTGTACATAAGAATTTTTGTTGTACTAATAAATACCTTTTATTGAGAACCCCAGTTCTCTGTGCCTGCGTTTGTGGAGTCCCTAAATTGCTTTTCCGGCGGCTCTGGAAAAGCAAACGCCAACACCTTCAATTCTTTCAGCTTCTCTATTTGAGTGTTTTCTTCCAAACTAAGAACCCCACCACCACTGTCCTCTCCTAACAAACTTCAAAAAGTTCTGTCCCACTTATCATATTGTTTTGCATATTGGCAAACATCTTTACATGCACATTCTTTAGATTCCCGAGTTTTACCCCTGTGAGGTCATTTGCACTGCAGACTGCTTTATCTCCATCTTTGAGAACAAAGGGGATGAGAGACACTGATTTGCGTCTTTGGTTGTCTCATTGCAAGCATGCTTTGGGTCGTGCGTTTCTGGCAGACCTCTGGGGCTCGCGCATGTGTCAGCCTTGGACCAGAAATTTGCATTCTTTAATTAAAGCATTCACTGGCGGTGGCAACTTAAAACTCTGGTGCTGACGGTTTTTGAGTCTCACACACACACACACCAAAAAAAAAAAAAACAACCCTAGAGGGGATTTTTGCTTTTGTTCTTTTTTTTGTCTGCAAATGCTGGAAAAAGACGAAAAAGCAACTTGATTGGGTGACATTTGAGAGAGCATTTGAAGCAATTGTCTTAAAAACAAGCTGCATGTCGCCAAGGGCTCTTGTTCGGAGTGAGAAGGGGTGGGGGGGTGCTGCTTTTTTCTCAGCAGTTACGTTTGTGTGAATGGAAGGTGGCACCAGGTGTCAGGTTTGGTTTGCGACTCAGGAATGTATGGCTATGATGTATTGATTTCCTTTGTAACGAAACAAAACAAGTAAAAGCTCGGGGAAACTGGATTTCCATTTAATCTGTGTCAGAAGAAAACGTGAAACTGCATGTGACAGGTCAGCGTAAAGCATTGCTGCAGTTCTTTTCTGCCCTCAAAATGTCCAATTACTTCTGTACAAATCACAGCACATATTTACTTTGAACAAAGGAACAGAGGTGTTGTAGGCACTGAGGCAACATGAAATTTTAACTTCATCTCAAAGGCTTCTTTGTTTTTGTTCAGATCAAGGTTTACCTGAAATGTATTATGTGAAAAGAAAATGAACTTCTGTGTAATGTTAAATTACTTTTTCCGTCTAAAATAACAAATGTATTCAATTAATTCTGGTAGAGGGCAAGGGAAATAATTTATGCCCATTGTGTTCAAGCATATGCTTCTAGACCCAAGTGAGACTGATAATACTGTCTCAAGATGGTAGCTACAGTACAATAAATTTCCCATTGCTGAATGTTGCCAAACGGCTAATATTAGGTGGAAAAAAGTATCCCCGAGAAAAATTCTGCACATTTCCTGGTGTCAAATACTGTAGCTTCTTCTCCGCAAGAACCCACTTAAAATGATCTTGTAGTTTCTGTGCTTTCTGAGTGATTGCCATCACAAGTGTGTGCACTTGCACTGATTGTATGGAATGGTTCCAAAAAAAAAAAAAACCTTTAATGAGCCCACTCTGTCATAATTTTTTTTTAAGTTGATGACTGACAATAAGAATACCAGTAAGACAGAAGCATCAGAATTTGCTTCATTGGACAACTACAAACAAGTTCCGCTCGATGAAATCTGATTGATGCATTTAGGTAGAAAATTATATATTATGTAACTTTTTTTTTCTAATATATGTGGCAGTCTAAGATATTTAAATTTTAATCGGGTGTGTTTTGTAGTCAGGAAATTAATGTATATTTCTCTGCCGATGTTGCTGTTTGGATATGAACTGTCCGCCACCCTCATAGAGTTCTTGTTTGAGGATGATTCAAATGTTCTCAGTAGGGTTTAGGTCAGGAGAGAATGGGGGCAACACCATGAATTTCTTCCCTTTTAGGTCACTATCAGCCAATGATGCAGAGGTATTCCTTGCAGCATGTCGTTGTTTACTGATGAGTGCCATGCAACACGGGATCATCCAGACGGACGGAGCAGAGGATGGCTACCATATCCCAACAAGGCTGCAACATTGCAGGTAGGGAGCTGAGTCATGTTCTAGGCAGGAATCAAAGAGAAGAAGCGGGTCGGCCCCTTACGTTGACCTTTGAAAAGTAGATGGCATTCCTGACTGACTACATTCTTGTATGGCTAGAACCAGTGTACAGCAGCATATTGGTGACATCACCAAAAGCAGGCAACCTTACCCACTTGCACACAGATCCACAAGCAGCAACATTCACACAAGCATGGACTACCATAACATGCAACAGGTTCAGTGGTGACCCTTGAGGGACTTTTTAAGACCCATTTGGGATGTTTGCAAAAGTGACCACAATAGACCAACAACCTAAACATTTTCATAAATATGAAGTGACCAGGACAAAGCAAGTTATCGTCCATCTTGAAAACTTGCATTAGCCGAGGACATACGAATGTCAGGTGGAGTGAATGAGACAAATCATTGTCATATGATATTGTTTTCTTTGGTGAGCTACGTTTTTGAATTGACATTATAGTCCAGGCATGTATCGATTTACTTATGTTATTCCACACACAAAATACAGTAAAGGCTTTTAATATAAGATTAAGTGTTCGTGTTTATTTCCGCATTCTTGGTTGGCTCACAACCGTCTGTGGTCAAACTGGTTTGGTACAGGTAAGAAGATTTTTTTTTTTCCTCAGTGGTGGAACTGGATCTTGGATGCAACAATTTTTCTTTCATAGTGGGGGGGTTTCAGAATACGAGCTCCAAAACTGGGTGATTTAGCCGGAGAATTTGATAAAAAATGTTCAACAAAATACACGCAAGACCGACAAATTACAACAAAACACAACCAGGAAAAAGAGAAAAAAAAATTCAAGGATAAGCTAAACACCTTGCCATTAAAAAAGGCTTGATTGCCAATACACAGAAGAAAAGAAAAATGTAGCCAAAAAAAGCACTCCAATGCAAAAACAGAGCAAGAGCAATACAAGGCAGGAGAAGAGGAGAAAAAACCAAAAAGGGGGCAAGTGCCTATGGATGATTCAACACTATAGCGAAGGTTATGAACAAGAAGAATAATCCGACACTGCTTGTCGGGATGACCGTCCTTTCATACCGGCTGATTGTGAATGCGTAGCAGGTGCAGGGCTGGATTGGAACGCCCTCCACCCCAGATGACGAGATATGTGACAGGTGTGCTGCTGGAGGGAGGACCTTCCATTCCAGCTGGAACAGAAAACAAAAACTAAACAGACATGACACTGGGTGGGAGCAGATAATAAACTGCTGATTAAAACATTCATACAGACGATGGAGAAGCGCTCATGAAGATTTATAATCATGTTTTGAATTTAGTAACGTATTATGCCGACAGTAGATGTGGCAACTGCGGTGATAAGGCTTTGGTGAGAGTGGCAGCTTCCTCGCCGCCTAGTGACTACCGCTGTTTTTTCGATGTGGCCAGTCTTGAGGTGTGTCCATAATTTATGACTTACAAAGCAATGAATGAAAATGAAATAAGTGGATCAAATAAATGCAATTAAGAAAACTCCAATATCTCTTTACCATACCCACCCACAAGCTAGTATCCTGAAACAGACAAAATATAGCATGAAATTACCATTTTTATATATTTACACACAGCATTTTACACCCATAAATCCCTAACGCTGTTCAATATGTTAGTGTTTTATTATTTCCCATATTAACCATTATTCATGTATGCAAACCCGAGTTCCTACAATACATACATCATGTGATTATTGTGGTGTTGCAATCTTGGAGAAGACCGGAATATTTTGTTATTTTGGAGGAATAAACGATCCAAAATGTTAAGAATAAAATAATGACACTTGTCCCACTACAAGAAGAAATAGCAAATAGAGCTCCTTGCCTGGCTGAGAGCAAAGTTCTCTTCCCCTCGTCAATTCAGTACGTCCAGACGATCCTTTCAAAAAGTAACAGGGTCGATGCTGTTAGTCGCGTGTCAGTTCAATTTCAGCGAGATAATTGTCTCAGCATTTTCAGTTGCTTGTAGATTGCAAAGCACGCCAACAAAGAAAATTGTATACATTGAAACATATACTGTAGACATTCTTCCATTATGCTACATTTTTCATGTTATCAATGTTATCCTTTTTTTCATAATGCTTCATAAACATAATCGTAGTGAGAAATTAAAATTAATAAAACAGTTGATTCATGTGTTTTGTGTGAATTTATCGTCTTCGTTCATTTAGGTCAACATTGGATCATTCAGAAATCCTCATGGAATTTCTGGAGTGAGTTGGATTGTCCAGAGCAGGACAGCTTCGGCGAAAAGCTTAATTCCTTGCAATTCGCCAGCAAGTTCAACATCTGCGTGATTTGTACGGCTAGTGGCAACTGAAGTAGATGAAAATGGCCGCTGTCCCCACCCTTATACACATGCAACTTTTTTAAAATAATGTTGCATTTCCCATTTTTTTCTTTTTAAAAAAATAATTTTATTGGGAAAAAAAACAGTTTGAAGAATTGTATGGATTTCATTCCACTTCATGATTGTGTCCCTTTGGCGTTGATTCTTCACCAACCCCCCACACTCAACCTATCAGTCAAACAAAAAACACCTTTATTCTTTATGTCTGACATCACTCAACAGTAGCATTTCTTAACACAAAATAGCTATTGTAATAAAAAGTTTATTAGCTTAGTTTTTAGAGATCTGTGACTCAAGTGTTGCACCAGCAATGTGGTGGGCGTGCCTTGCCCCGATGGCGACGAGTCTGTTGTACTTGAATGTGTTTTGCAATTTTTCTTCTTGAAACCATGACGGTGGATGGTCTGACCATTAATGATGGGTATTAAATTATACTACCACATTGTGGCAGAACATTATGCACCATGACTGCTTTTTTTTAACCACTAAATGGTTAGGTTGAACCTTTTGGTGTTTAAATATACACTGTTTCAATTGTTTTAGTTTTATGTGTCTGGCTTAAAATAAATAATTGCTTATTTTGACAATGAAGCAAGTTAAGAGTGCCCCCCCCCCCCACACACATACATGAACACATGCACACACAGCCTTAGTCATGGCAGGTTATATCCCGGAGACGATGCTTATGTGCTGGTATGATGGGTTTTTTGGGAATGGCTGTCAAAGGTTTATGTTGCAGCCTCTATTTTGCATGCATCTAGGTTGCGTGCACACATTTTGTGGATTCACCAATGAGGGCACTGTCGCCAGGAAGCACGATCCAAGGCAGTGCATTCCCAACTCTGTACGGGCACAACTCAAACTACAGAGGTAGTCGTGAAAACAACAGACCTGCGTGTGATGATGGAAGAGGAGCAAAATGGCTTCTTTTCTCATTTTGGAACCGTCCAACAGCAGCACTCATCTAATCCAGCTCTGCCTCCACCACAACAATGTTCCTGCACGACTCTCGTCACTGGAAAGAAGTACGATGTCAGGCTTCTGGGCCAGATGGAGGACATGGTGAGGTGTTCAGGGTGTGTGCCTTCAACCTCTCCCTGAACCAGGCAGCTGTCATCATCCCACTTCCTAAGAAGTGAACTACCACCAGCCCAAACGACTCTTGACTTATGGCCCTCACTCCAGAGACTGGTTCTCCAGTACAATGATTGCAGTATTTGGCACCAGAGTTCAACCCCAACCAGTTTTCATATCACGCAAACAGATCCTCCTCATTGAGGTGCTTGAGCAATCTGAATCAGTAGCAGAGTGACGCCCGGGTGCGTTTTGTGGGTCACGACATAGCTTTGAATGTAATCATCTCATGAATTAATCACCACACTGGACATTCTCGGCTTTCCTTGTCTCACGTGAAGGACCCACAGACAGGAAACAGGCAGAGAGTCTGTAACCTTTTCTACCCCCGCTTGCTGAGCACCGGTTCCTCACAAGACTGCGTACAGAGCCCTCTCCTCTCCTGTCACTACACCCACGGTTGCAGTCCGGCCCACATCAACAACTTCATCATTAAGTTTGCTGATGACACCGTCGTGGCCGGACAATCTACAAAGAGGAGGCCCTGAAGCGAACAACTCCTTGGAAAACAATCTGGCTCTGAACATAGATTTCAAAGCTGATTCTAGGGGAAAACCTGTATTTTGGATCTGAAATTAATATCTATATTTTGTGACATCGGACCGGCAACATTTCTGACATGTCACAGTTCGAAGGAAGAAAAGTGTGTGTTTCACAAACTAGACGCAAGGGAAAAGATAAAGGAGGACAAAATTGGCCTCAGCACAAAATGATGCTCCACTAATGATGTAATATGTTCTTGTTGCTGCCGGCAGAAATGCTGAGAAAGTGGCACTGGCTTGTCGCTGCAGCAAGTCAGCCTTTAGTTTGCCACCCGACACCAGCTTCAGTGTTTTGTTTTGTTTCGTTGGAGAGTTTTTTTTTCCAGTTAAGTGGAGTAGAATGTTAATTTGTCTGTAGATAGAAAGCATAAACCTTTTGCTCTTCTATTTATTTGATTTTATTGTCTGTGACATCAAAATGTCCTTAGGTGAGGTGGGATGGACATATCAATATGTGTCACCATGTGCAAGATAATCAACGGGAAAAGTCGTCGGTTAAGTTCTATCAGCAATTTCTCGGTTGTCACTTGGCACCCCCGAACAAACAACCCCTCCACCCTATGATTCCGCTGACAAAAAACGGAAAAATGTCTATTGTTTTATCACTTGGCCACACCAGGGAGGAATTCGATTGGCAACTAGGATGGGTGACATTTCTGTTCTTGTCTCTGGGGATTATAGGTCATTCCAAAACCGTGCAGAGACTAACATCTTGATTTAGATGGCTTTGTACTTGTTCAAATGGCCGATGGTCTTAGCATACATTATTTGACAGAAATCCATCATCATTGGATAAGTACTTCATCATATATCATCCATGCAGCATACTGGAGGCATTTTCCTGTTTCGCATGAGATTTATTATTTTTTTTACGATTTTCAGTTTATCTAAGATAAGCAAGGGTCAATTAATCATTTCGGCTATTAAAGACATTCAGTGCATTTTACCATGTCATTAGATTCATTTGCACGAGCAACATACAATTTTTTCTAGAGGAAGGGAACTGTAGCCCAGATTCCTCTTTGTTGTGCGAGATCATTGCGACAGCCAGAAAATATAGGACACATCAGAAACTCATTTATTTCAGTCAGTGTTGCTGATCACTCTAGTTTTTCGTTGACCATTGCATGACATACAATTTTAGTATTTAAAAGATCTACTTCATATTCGGCCCAAATTGATTGGACAGCTTGAAATGTGTTTAATTCTAATTATGTCTATCGAGCAGAAGCGGCACTTTCTAGAACCAAAGGAGAAAATTATGGCATTGGATGTTTGACTCATGGGTATGGTCGGGGTACCATTATGTTCTCCAGCATTTTATCCATACATCACAAAACAGGATGATAAGTTAAAGTGCATCGGCATTCCAGCTGCGAAAGATGAACCTGAAAAAGGAGTCTGAAGGCTTTGCTTGGAGTTGTGGAAATAAAGCTTTTCATCTGTCAACTTGGCCCTGGATGCACAAGAGGTCAAGGGGCAGATTAGAAGGAAGGCCCCACTCAAACAGCAGGTGAACTCAAACATGTCAGCAGCTCTGCTGGGCTCACTACGGATTCTGAGAAGTCAGAGGAAACTTTAAGACCTGACGCCTTCTTTCTACTTGACAAAAATGTTCCGGCTGAATCAGCAGTTTGGACTCCATGCTTCCTGATATGAATGCAAACAGGCTTCTTTTGAGGACACACAAAGGACGAGTTAACCCGAACACACTGGGACAGGCGTGCCTTATACACAGTCACTGCTCCATTTTCCAGACTTGTTTGGATACCCAACTGATTTTTGAGGTCAACACCAGCTAGACTCGTTCTGAAACAAACGCACCCATCTAAATTAAAAATCTATCTCCAAATCCTTCCTGACATCATATCCCTGAAGATCCGTTAATCCCCGGTTGTTCCAGTCACGGATGCTCAAAGTAAAGAGGAAGCATTTGCTGCGCTATTAGCAAAGATGTTGCTCAGTTCAGGTGAATTCTGGATAAACTGACATCAATAATTACCATTTTGATGGTTTTCATTTGAACCATTTCACCTTTGCCCTTTGCATTATAGGTTTTGTAACAAAAAATCAAATTTCAATCTACCGTGCTTCTTTTTTCTTGATTGACATCTTTGCATCTCAGTTTTACTGACGAGACAATTTATAACGTTTTTGACAAACTACGGCCCGGGGTCCACATGCGGCCCATTAAACATTTTAATGCGGCCCGACAAACTTGAAAAAAATCAAATGAATGAGCCTTGTTAATGTTTTAATTTCTAAATACTTTATATAAATATTTTTCAAAGACATATATATTGTTGTAATGCTTTTGTTCACTTTCATTTAAAATTAAATGTATTGTTTTTCTCTGATGAGGTGAGGTTACCAAAACACTCCATCCATCTGCTCCTGGTCCGGCTCCTATGTCAAATTTTAGAACCCATTGTGGCCCGCCAATCAAGAAGTTTGCCCACCCCTGATTTAAGGCGTCGTCTCACGCAAGTAAACTAGTTCCACAAGGCTTTTGACCATGTCTTTGTTGCCTAACCACTGTCCCTTTGTACTCACGACAATAACTTATAGTAACAAGTCGTAAATTACAATAGTAGGAGGGAACTTTGGTGCAACACAGGCATTTTTTCAATACAACAAGACACACATTTACTGTCACTTTAAAATGAAATTGCCATTGGTTAACATTCACTCCCATTATTGTTGGTTCTGGTTGGTTGGTTCTGCGAGAAGTTGAAAAAGATGGCATAAGCAAAATGACAAGACGTCAGAGGTGACAGCACTTTGTATTTAATTTATTTATTCGAGGTCATCCGCATGTTGATCAACTTTGATGCCAGTAACGTGTTGCAATGTAGCGCGTGATTCCAATATGTGTGCATTTTGTAATAACTATTCATCTAACGTGGTTCTTTCATTTGTGAAGTAGGCCAGTCAACATTTGCTACCATTTCGTTCAAAAAGAACAGATCACTTCATGAAGTGATTTGTTTTTTTCTCAGTTCACTTGAGCTCAGCCATGCTTTTGTTATCAATCTTGTCAGATGGAGGCGGGACTTGACTGAACATACTGCCACGGTATTGGTAGTCAAAGATGAGTCAGGGAGGTAACTTCCTGTTCGTGAACAATTCATGAGTGAACATATTGCCTTTCCCGTGAACGATTCAGTGAGTGAATGTGCTGCCATTCTCGTTCCAGTTCATTCATTGCACGGGTTGTCGTGTCAACTCCGAGCGGTCCGACAAGTCCCTCCCACACCGGGCCGGGCAGGGGGCAGCTGCCTCTTTTTTCTTCTTTACCAATGAACCTTATATATATTGGTGTATTGGTGTCACGCAAGCTGTGCTTACAAAATTTATAGCCCTCTTCAGGCCATCATATTTTCTTTCATTTGTAATTTCAAAATGAACTTAAATTTTTCTTCAATTTAGCCATTTGATAGCTTAGCACATCACATGTCGAGGCATCAACCAAACAGTCATTGCCGCCATATGCTCAGGCATCATTTTTTTTAGACATCCTATACATTTTGATAGTTGAGGTTTAAGGCACTTGCAGTGACATAAATGATCCTCATGGTGGTGATGTTGCTCTTAGAGTGTAAGAGTTGAGCGCATGTGTTTCAGTATTTTCTGAGTGAAAGGGGAATTTTCGCATTAACAGGCCTATGTATGTATGGTGGTGATTTTATGGGCAGGAGATGTATGTGTTCGACCAAACTTGTGCATCTTGATCCCGCACCTGTCTGTTCGGAGTTTTTCGAAGGAGCTAACCTGCCGCCGACCTTGCGGTTTTCAACACAATATGCGCATTTTTTATATCCAATTTACGCATAATTTATGTGTGTGGTGCTTGAAGGAGTTTTAACTGGTCCTCGAACAATTTTCGTATGTGCGCTCTGTGAGGCGCTCCAAAACAATTTGGACTTTTGCATGCTTGCGGCGTTTGAACAGGCCTACCTACTAGTGTTGCAGGTCGTGTCTCTGTCCTTGGTGCTGATCAGCACGCTTTTGTTTTTGTTCAAACTTATCTAGCTTTATATTATTTTACATGCGTTGCGTACTTTAAAAGCACCAAATCAGAGACCGCAGGGTCTTGCCACGAGCGATTCATTCACCAAGGAAGGAACCATTGACCGAACCAGCATCCTTTTTATGCTCGTGGGGACAACCGTTCATTGGCAGCCATTTCTCCAAGCTTAGGCAAGCGCATGAAAAAAGGCAAGCGGATGACAGAGTGACACTTGCCAGTACATGGTGGGGTGCACTGATCATGAATGACGTTGTTGGGGAAATCTTTATTTGGAAATTTAAATAACACACATATACTTATACAATCAAATATTATTATGCCTCTCTGTATACTGCAACTGTTATGTGGTGCTATCAACATTACGCAGTTTTGCATTAATTGTACTCTTACTTCAAAACTTGTTTGTATTTTATTAATTCTTGCTTCTATTTCAATGAAACCAAACGTTTAACAACTAGACATAGTCATCCGCTTTATTTGACAAGCCTGCACATTGTAACATATGAATAAGGGCGCATGGCTGCGGTATGTTGGTGTCCCAAAAATAACAAATCTTAATCTATGTAGGCATACCGTCTCCTGTAATTATTATTGTTGTTTAGTATTATCATGATTAATATAATCTTGATTTGAAATTTGGTTTTAAGTTCATTCTATGTTTACATTGAAACTTGTTTCAGAGTGTAAGACTAAACACAAATTGAACTACTTGCCTGACGTGATTACAGGAGCCAACATCAATGCAAATAGGGGGAAATTCCGACAGAGCTATGCACTGGATGTGGAAAATTGCGGTGAAATTGATTTGAACTGTGTATGCTTGGATGATGACGAGAAGACAAACACCACACTGTTTAGCGTTTGCAAGTCGGTGCGACTGCTCGCAAAATGGGAGAAAGAAATGTCAATCGGGGGCAGGAAGGGCTTTACCCTGGAATCAGAAATGCAGCACCAACAACTAACCACAAGGTCTTCACTAGAAAGGAGAAGAGCAGGATTTGGACCCAGAAGCAGACATGACTATGTAAAAGTTTTTATCTAAGAAACAACAAAGTACCTACGGCGAGCAGGGCTGGATTCAGAAGACATAGAAGTAAGATGACATTCTAAGCAAAGCATAAAAGGACCTTAGTAACTGCATAGCAACTGATACATCAGGAAACATCAAACAACAACCAGTTACAACAGAAATATGCTACAATAGAGGACGACTCATAGATTGCTCATTAAAATTAAGTTTGTAATTCCTAAAGCCTTGAGAAAACACTTCTATTGTTCTCTACTTAAGTGGGCCCAGTAACTGTCTCTTGTTTCTCTCTTGTGTGTGGACTAGTATGCTCTTGCAAGGTGGCCTTGCGAGGGAAGAGTGTGTGTATGGCAGTTTGGACATTAAGAAGCGTGAAGAATGGAAACATAGGGCACATTCGAAATTCGCCTTGATGCACATGTTCAGAGGGGGAGTGTGCTCTGCTCCCATTAATTTCCATCCATCCATCATCCAAGCCACTTCTCCTCACGAGGGTAGAGCCTATCCCAGCTGTCTTCGGGCCGTAAGCGGGGTACACCCTGAACTGGTTGACAGCCAATAGCAGGGCACACATAGACGAACAACCAACCGCACTAACAATCACAACTGGGGGTAATTCAGACTGTCGAAACCACCTACCATGTATGTCTTTGGAATGTGGGAGGCAACCGGAGCATCCGGAGAAAACCCACACAGGCAGGCGCGGAGAAATGATGCAAACTCCACACAGGAAGGCTGGCGAAGGAATCAAACCGTGCGACTCTGTACTGTGAGGCCATCGTGCTAACCAGTACAAATAAAAACGAAAAGAAACGGGGCATTGTTTCGTGTACTCCCTCGAATAAGAGTTAAAAAATATAAAATAAACGTAAAGAACGTAAAATACGTTAAGTATATCGGCCAAATTCTGTGCAAGCGATCATGTTTGGCAAATCCGAAGCTAGCGTTAACCACAATGAATGAAATGTGCTATGCATTATTGACCCAACAGGAAGCTCGTAAAGATGAGGAAATAAAGGGAGGAATACAACACATTGCAAGTGCAATGCCGCCTCCATTAATTTCCAAAAGTATAAATGAAGATAAGCCTATTAATTAACTTATTTCAAGGTGAACTTTATTTCAACCTACAACCAACCAACAAAACTGTGTATTGGTTCAAACTTTATATAGGCAATGCAATGCAACTTTATTCATATAGCGCATTTCACAACAGCTGGAGCTGTAACTTACATAAAGTAAAATATTGTAATTATTCATAACTAAACTAACCTATGATTGTTTTTTCTTTTTATTTCTTTCTTTCTTAAATAAATGTTGACAATTCGGGTTCAGTAAATAATAAAAATAATAAATTGTTCATTTGGCCAGAAAATAATACTAAAAAGCCCCACAATAATACAAACAGAAAAAAAAAGGTTGGAAAAGCTTGAGAGGACAAAATATGTCTGGATGGCCTTTTTAAGTGTCCACAGTCTGAAGATTGCTTAGATCGGGGGTCTCAAACTCGCGGCCCGCGGGCCATTTGCGGCCCACGGGATGATAGTTTGCGGCCCCCGCCTTATTATGAAAGTTTAATGTTCGTGCGGCCCGCGAATTTGATATTGATATTGATATTACAGTGTAATTAAAGCTTTATAACTACAGAAGTAGGCCTTAGCAGAAGTAGAACTATGGTTTATGCTTAGGATCTCTGCTATTTGACAAGATTTTGATTTGATTGACAGGAGACCCATGCGCGAACAGGATGTGCAGTCTGACGGAGCTTTGCATCAGCACTAGCACAGACGGGACTAATTATAAAATGTAGGATTACCTGGTCACAGTGGATAAAATTGAACCGCGGATTATTGTTGGGCACATCTTCAGCTTTAAAACGAGGGTAGGATTGTAATTTTTTTCCGATGTTTTAGTAGGGGTTTGATTGATGAATGTTCCACTCATGTTCAGGACAATTCATGTTCAGAAGAAGATTAAAGAACTGTTAATACAGACATTTGACTCATTATTATCATTATTATTATTATTTATTACTGATTAATTTTCTTATTAATTCCCTATTTATTTTCTTATTAATTCCTTATTTTTTTTTTAATCTTATTTTGTGTTAAAAAATAAAAATAAAGACATTTGAGAAGATTTGATTTTTTTTTCTTTTTTTCTTGGGGAAAACCTCATGCGGCCCAGCCTCACCCAGAGTCTGCCTCTAGTGGCCCCCAGGTAAATTTAGTTTGAGACCCCTGGCTTAGATGTTCAGGGAAGGTGTTCAAGGCGTGGGGTGCTATTGAGCTAAAGGCCCGGTCTCCCATGGTTTGGAGATATGTTCAGGGCTTGGGTGAGGGTTGTGCCATGAGACCGGAAGTGCCAAGAAGGTGTTTGCAGGGTGAAAAAGTCTTTGATGTAGACTGGGGCTTTCCCATGGATGCAGTGGCCAGTGAAGAGTGCAATTTCATTGTTAATTCTGGAGGTTATGCGTAGCCAGTGGAGGTTCTGAAAAGTGGGATTGACGTGTTCATATTTGCAGATTTTCCTAAAAATATGTGGAGTACTGTCTCGGATGAATTGACGTTCTTGGATTCTTTTTTGGGGAATGAGCAACCAATGAGCAGACTATTGCCGTAATAAAGGCTCGGCGAACCAAAGGCAATGGGTTTCTCAGGAAAGACAAATGAGAGAGCGGAGCTGGGAAATGTGATGGGGAAAAAACAGACAGGTTTTGTACAGATGCTCTATGTGATTCAGATGTGGGTCGAGCTTTAGACTAAGATTGGTTACTGTGGTTGAGAAGGGGATATCTTTACCTGGAAAAAGAGATGGTGGTTATGTTGGATTATTGTACTTGATAGGGGTTAGTGATTAGGTCCCATGTATTCAGTTTAAGAGCTGTTGAGCTGGAGAAGGTTTTGGCTCATCCACTCCTTTATCTCCTCCAGGCAGTTGGAGGGAGAGGGGAGTTGAGGTGAGGGGAAAGGGGTAGATGAGGGTCTTGGGTATGTTCAAATACAGCTGAATGTCATCAGCATAGCAACGGAAGGATGTTCCTGCTGATGACATGACCAAGAGGCAGTAAGTATATGATAAATGGTACGGGTCCCCGGACAGAACCTTGAGGGACTCCGCAAATGACATGGGCACTTTTTGGACCGGGCTGATTTAAGGCTGACATACTCGATTCTCTTTATAACTGCTGTTTTGAGTGAATGGTTTACAATTTAATAAGAGGACAGATAGGTTTAATTTAATGACCACATTAGGAAAAGTATCCAGGGGCCAAGTGGAAAACTTCATCTTAATAATGAGGCCCTCGATTTCACTCTATGAAACTGTGGTAAAGGCACTGAAAGAAGCAGGTTGAATACCAACAGTTGGCAGGGATGAAGCAAGGCAGTTGGAGAGCTGGATATGGCACTTATTTTTTAACAATGTGAGGAATCTTCTGCACTGATCTGCTGTGGAATTCGTGTGGGATTGATTGTGAGGGGTGAGCAGACGGTTTATATCAGAGAAAAGCTTTTGGAGTTTACTGGACTATTGTTGATGACGGTGGAGTAGTAGTTTGAAAGTGCTTCTTTAAAGCTAGCTGCATACAGTTTCCGGTGATCTTTATAAGCTAATTTATGTGCCAGGAGGCATGGCTAGCAGGCTTCATCTTGTGGAGTTGACTGCCGAACCACAGGGCAGAATATTAAAAGTACACTGTTGTGGAGGGGAGCGTGTAACTCCATGAGGCAGCAGAGAGAGTTGTAAATAGTGAACTGATTTGTAGACTGTTGGTGGATGAACAAAATTCGGAGGTCATTGTACAAAACTGCAGGGTTGATGTTTTTTTATATTGAGGAAGTGAATATCACGTTCAGGCTTGGAATGCGACAATGGACAAGAAACACCCATACGCCCACACCCTCATATTCCAGAATATTGTTACTCGCGGCTGAATCCGAAATAACAGCTATGAATTTATCGCGTGAGATTAAGACAGTCCAGTATGCCCTATGCCCTCAAACCTTGGTCGGATCTCACCAAAATTTCTGTGGACATAGATAACAATACACTAATGATAAAGCCTGAAAATGTCTGAACAAAACATGCAAAATTTTGGACATTATTAACAATGAAATTACGATGTGACCAGTTTCAGTAATTTTAAATTGGGAAGTCTTTTGATTGGTAGTTTTGTTATGATAATCCATCATCTACTTAAAGACATAAAAGCACTGCTCGTTAAGATTTCCAGCATATGGTTCAGAACTGATTGCAAGCAGTGCATCCTGCTGCACAAATCCAAAAAATCTAATGAGGTCACCAGCTTGAATCTACCGTAACTCATATACTGGGAACAATGAGTCAAAAATAACACCACTGTATCATGATGACAACGCTTCCCTTTAAAACAGGTCTCCAATTCAATTTAGATGGGGGCCGCTGGAAATAGTCACGGTGTATCTGGGCCGCCGCATAAAGTATTTCATAAAAAAGTGCTCAGGTATTAAAAAATAAAAACATGACTAATTCAATATTTTCAATCATTATTGATAAATTATAATAACAACAAGCCAGAAATTATTCAGGGGCGTGGCCAGGGTGAGACAACGCATCAATGAGGGGTGTCCATACATGTGCTGACATCGTTCACATTCTTCTAACCACCATTGTAACCGTGAAATTATTGTATAGCGCACCATGTCCAGTCAAGGTTTAAAAAAATAAAATTGCTTATATGGGCGATCAAATAATCTAGTACTTCTAATCTACTAGATAACAGCCACCCAACTGTCATTGATGGCCGACGCCATTTTGCATTATGTGACATATGACTCATTTTGAAATATCTAAAAAGCAGAATGACACAAAAATCGCTTAATTTTTCACAATCGCAAACATTGCTTATTTGTTAGTTTGTTTGTTTCTGCTTATATTATGAGTGTGTTGAGCAAGCTTGGCATATGTGTGTAATTTATTTCATGATACCATGACTGTGGACAGTATGATAAATCATGGCTTTTTGGTCGCCATGTTGTCTGTATGCTATGGTGTGAAAGTAATGATTTGATTGGAACCGACCATACGAATTGAGTGTTCTTAATTGAAGAAAGATTAGCATCTAATTTAAAGTTACTATAAATATACTGGTCTAACAAGGGGTGTAAAAATGTTGCATCCATGTGAAAATGGCATTAAAAGTAACAGATTTCAAAATCTTTCCCAAGATTTGAAGGTGGTCAGAGACTGACAAGATTTGGCCGTGGCTGTGTGTGGAAGCAAGTATACACTGCTCTCACCTTCTCAGCGCACACACATTATATTTCAATACTCATTCCTTCATACCACCTCAGTTTCAGGTCCAAACAGGACACCACACCATTTCTACTTCCCTTAAAGTTTCAGTTGCATGACTGAGGGTGCACACTCAGTTTTACTTCTAGTTTGAAGAATACTTACACACATACGCTCACACTCACAAATGACGAGACACTGCAGGTGACATGCCGATTGTTCCGTTCAGGAAGTCCAAACACAGGCGTAGTTTACGCAGCCTCTTAAATGAGGCTCTTCTGTGTGTTCTGCAGGGCAGGTGACTATAATTTTTTTGTTTGTTTTATTAAATGACATATTTTACATTATTTATGAGTGGACAATGCAGAACCATATTTATACAGATTAGAAAATAAATTAAATCAGCTAGGGCTGATTTTTTTTCATTTCAAAAATCTCTATTCAATGTTTTTTTCTCTTTAGACATATAGGTGGTTTTACTTTGCCTGCCTTGTGCATTTGATGTTGCTCACTGTGGTCCAAGGAATGCTCAGGGAGTCAGATGCATGGAAAATTCGAGGAAACATTCCCCTGGCCACCGTGAAGCATCACCCCTGATAAATGGTTCTTCAGAACATGAACAAGATTGGTGGCCTAGTCCGCTCTTTCATACTCTGCTTTGCATACTCCATAGCATCAGACATGTCACCAGGCACAGCCTTATGGGGGTCACATCAAATGCATGAGGGGCCTAATTACTATTAATACCCTACAGACAGCACATACTTTGCACCATATACTAGCGTAGTACTGCCGCTCTCAGTCACTACTCTTGAATGGCACCCATTTTCGAGTACCGCAAGCATTATAATAGGCAACATTTACAGTACTCATACTATTGAGTCAAATTGGATGTGCCAAAGTGAAGCAAATTGTGACGATGCCTCGTTCACTTGCTCCTTGGAGATGTATCCTCAAGTAAGAACTCACTGGATTATTACAGAATCATTGCTTTTGATTGCATTACATCATACTAACTAAATTTTACTTTATGGTTACAGATCCAGTATAGTGGATGCGCTGACATATCACTTCAACCGGGCCACCCAGTTCAACTGGTGCCTAATGTCTGCTACAGATTTGAAATGAAAAATGGAAAATAATATGTATCTTCTTTCAAGATCATTTCAGAGTTTGTGGCTCCAGTAGGATCTTTTAAGAAACGGTTCAGAATACTGGACACTAATGATCCTCAGTTACCATACAGTGACGCATCATGACAGTCTACACGCGTAATTGACATCCCTACTTAAGCTCATATACAATACAATACAAAATCAACTTAAATCATAAATCATGCACAAGTTATCTGGAATCCTCAGACAAAACCTTGAGGAGTTTTTGGAGGACACATGAGTATAGGTGTCTATTACTCAAAATTTATCAAATAAATGAACAAGTGTTACCCATTCATTTTAATAGTCATTTATAACCCACCTAAATATTGCGACATTTTTTATGATGATTTAAATTGTATTTGATCAAATATTGACAGAGAAACTGAATGTATAATCATTTTAATATGAATTGGGAGGATAAAATGGATAAAGGAATGTTGAAATATTTAATGGAGATGTTTGGACACAAACACATGATAAATTATCCTACTAGAATCACAAGACATGGTGAAACATTGATTTAATCTTTACAAACAGATCAGAAAGAATAACAAAAAAATTATGATTTCATTGCAAGGATCGCTGATAACATGATTTTAGTTGTGAGAAAGTTAGTAAAAATGTCTTATCACAACAAAACAGAGAAGAAAATCAAAAGTATAGGAATCCTAAAAGCAACAAATGAATGATTTTGACCAGAATTTAAACTAAATTGACTTGGAATAGTGTCGCTGCAGAGTCTTATTTAAAGCTGAGTGCAATCAAATTTGTTCATACATTTAAATGATTTAATTAAAAAAAAGCATGCAAAACTTTGTCTACTAAACCTGATAAGCATTCTCTCGTGGTTCAATGGGGACATTTTGCATCTTATGAAAATTCTTGACCTAAAAGTAAGGAAAGCAAAAAAATAAATAAATAACCTGGGCCAAGATTGATCATGTAATCTGTACTGGTCTCAGAAATAAAGTCAATAGTGAGTTACGCAAAGCTAAAATAAATTATTTTACAAAAACGATTAAAGATGACAGCACGTCCAAACTATGACATCGCATAAACAAACTAATCAACTCAAGTTAAAAAAAAAATAAAATAAAATTAACTACAAGCTGTTTTAAAATTGAAAATTATTACAATTTGTGTTAATTAATTTAACAGATTATTTGTAGAATCGGTTCAAGATTTAGCAAATAACTTCAAGGGTACACGATCTTCTCAGAGGGAAGTTGAGCTCAAGAGTAGTACCCTTTTCCAATTTAAAGAAGTCTCAGCCGACAAAATCAGAAAAAACATTTTAAATCTAAAAAATAAAATCAAAATCAAAAAAATGATCATGACATTAATCTAGAGTGAATCAAAAAGCATTTAAATCCTTTTGATCACCTTGTAAATCCATCAACACAAACAATCCTATTCCCACAGAGATGGAAAATTGCTGTAATTACACCAGTATTCAATTCAGGCAAACGTGGACCAAGTGAGTAACAGCAGTCCTACTGGCATCCTTCCTGTAGTATCAAAAGTGCTGGAAAAAAATTCACCAGCATCTCTTTGGGTGGGCACAGCCCCCCATGGCCCTCCCTTGGTGATAGGCTTGCATAGTTTTTTTACTTGAGTCATGACGCCTGATTTCTTGAACATCGCAACTTTCTCTGTGCATTCAAGGCATGACAGAGTGTTCTGTGCTCAACAAAACGGGAAAAAAATCTTTAAAGATTAGGACAAACCTATTTTTTAAGCACTGAATATAGCATATTGTCATGAACTAGGTTATGCGTTTTATTATGTGTATCCATTGAGCGCTAGTGGCAAATAAGTCATGTTTTGTTACTTT
Source organism: Idiotropiscis lumnitzeri (assembly GCF_059441095.1). Taxonomy (NCBI): domain Eukaryota; kingdom Metazoa; phylum Chordata; class Actinopteri; order Syngnathiformes; family Syngnathidae; genus Idiotropiscis; species Idiotropiscis lumnitzeri. Next base: position 29,252,932 of record NC_142393.1, on the reverse strand, counting down.
GAGTGCTGCTATGTCCGAGTTCATAAAACACAGCTGTGCGTGGTCGCGAGTGTCAGAATGGACTGGAGCGAGACTGTGAGGTAGAGCGTGTGCTGTGCTGTTCCTGTTAGATGTCTACCATGGGCATCCAAAAACTGTGTTTTGGTTGTTAATAAATGTGACTTCACTGACTAATGCCTCTGTAATCCATAGTAGATACTACAATATGTTTGTGTGCACCAGGACATCGCATTACATCAAACAAGCACGGTAGCCTGTGTGTGCTAATGCTAGCTCCCAGACATGACTTTCCCTCTGTCTGAACTGAAATCAGACATCACCCACAACTTTTTATACGCCATGAAAGGATGGTTTGCATCATAAAACATATTTTGTGTAAAATGCTGGCTGTTGTTAAGAGGATTCTGTTGCTCACAGAGGTCAGTGGTGAATCTGCATTACTTCAGATGCTTCTGTTTACAACACGGATGCTCCGGATTACCACCACTGCACAAATGCATCATAGAAAAGCTTAGAGCCAGCGAGAGATCACGAGGCAAGGCAGTTTCGAAAAGAAACAAAGCCTCAAGTCAATAAATACCTAAAGAAACGACTCGTTGAAGATTAACGGATTGAGTTACTGTATGGTAAGGCCCAGGGAGGCCGCGCCAACATTAAACTGTGATGTCTACTTGGAGACACAAAATATCATCCTGCAGGCCAGGAATGGCCCCAGGGCCGCGACTTTGAGACCATCGCTTAAAACTGTAAAAAGAAGTTCCATGTTCAACTTACATACTTTCCAAGGATATTTTCTTTATTCTATTCACAGAAACCTTCCCACTTGTAACCACACAATTATTTCTGAAAGGTCATGAGGAACATTAGCATGTGGAAACTTCAGCATAGAAGACAAAACATATTGAGCATCAAATATCCAAGAGTAAATGGTACTTTCTCTCTTAGACTGAATATTGCTTTCCAAACAAACCAAGTTTTATGAGTGGTAACGTCCAGGTATTTGCCTTTCTATCAAGGAGCATGGAATTTTGAATGCATAGTCATGTCTGTGATGTTATCATTCTCAAAACCAATTTTATTTTACACTGCACATCACACATGTGCAAATAGAAAACTTGGACTTGGGGGTTAGCGGGGGTTCTCTGTATGACGAAGGCCACTGCAAATCAAAGAAAGTAATCACCGTAAAACTCATAAACATTTTCCCTGAGGAATGTCAAAAGGAGACATATTGGTGAAAGCAAGGGCCGGTACTCTTACTGTGAGCGTATGCGTGTACAGTATTGACCTGACACACATGAACAGGATCCCGTTGCCCAGGGAAATATCTGCCAAATTGGACTCTAAGCAGGCTACGTGAGTGTGCCTAATGAGGCGCTAATCAAGGGTCCACAAGTGAAGCTGTATGACAGAATGGAAAAATAGTTTATAAAGGTTCCCAGTTTCGACATGGTGAGCGATTATTATCGGCTGTCAGTTCAGCACCAGAGATGGGCAGTTTAGGTCCCCTTGGGTTGGGAAATAAGAATCATAACAGGCCTAGGCATCACCTTTTCGTTCATTAATGTCTTGCATTGTAGACAACATCCATCCATCCATCTTCTGTACCGCTACTCCTCACTAGGGTCGCGGGGGGTGCTGAAGCCTATCCCAGCTATCTTCGGGCAGTAGGTGGGGGACACCCTGAATTGGTTGCCAGCCAATCGCAGGGCACACAGAGACGAACAACCATCCGCACTCACACTCATACCTAGGGGCAATTTCGAGTGTTCAATCGGCCTGCCATGCATGTTTTTGGAATGTGGGAGGAAACCGGAGCACCCGGAGGAAACCCATGCAAGCACGGGGAGCACATGCAAACTCCACACAGGATGGCCGGAACCGGGATCGAACCCACGCCTGATGCTGTCTCTCACTGTGAGGCCATCGTGCTAACCAGTTGTCCACTGTGCCGCCCTTGTAGACAACATTCATCACTAAATTGCATCCGCGCTAAGACAAAGTAAACCTTCCACCACCAGTTCAGGTAATGTGAGGCAGTTTCTCAATATACTGGATAGCATTAAGATAACCCTTTATGGCTCCCCAAACAAAAGGTGTATGCTAGAAAAACATCCTCACACTTCTTGCCATCATGTTAGTTCTCCTATTTCTAGGTCAGCTCTGCTTACAAAGTAAATATATACTCAAAAGTTTGAAATTATATTATATGCATTTTAAATCCATGGTTTAGCGCAGGGGTGCACAATCGATGGAGAGTGGGAGATGCGGTGGTGGATTGCCGGGATGCGCATATGTCGAACCATATTGTGTTTCTGTTGCTGCGTCCACCCACATTAGGAATCAAACCCGCACCCTAACCACCATATATCTACGTGCAATGTATATGTATTAATAGAAAACAGTGAAAGCTTAATAGTTGTAATTTCAATATAGAAACCCATTTTGTTCACACGCTTACCTTCAATGGTGCGCGTTGGAGCTCACAGGAAAAGAGCCAACTCCCACACTTGTACTTAAGGACACCTTCTTCTACTTAGGTCTTCAGGGTCTGATCACACAGAGTCAGTCAATCAGTTGGTAATGCACAGATACAGTGGGAAACATCTCTACTCAGTTGGAAACTTCCTCCCAAAGCCTCATTTGCAACACACTTAGCTTCGAACCACTCCAGCGATAGTTGAAGATAATGGCTTGATGAATCCAACTGCATGACATCAAAAGCAAAAAGCAGAGACGTCGCACTGAGGTCTCCCAACCGGACCCCCTCGTCGCCTGTAAAATATTCGTACATCGAAGTATTGAGTAAAATGTCAAATGATGGGTGACAGAATATAAGCATATTAAAAAAAATCTTATTTACTGTCAGCAATGTGGATCATACATGGACCGAATGCTCCATATAAAGTGTCTGTTACCCCATATTCCATAGCTCCTCGAGGAAAATAGACAAACACCTCCAATTCCAGAAAGCCACTGGTTGTGCGATCTCCCGTGCAACCTCCATGATCTTGCTGAGGGTAAAGAGCTGGTCCATTATTCGACGGCCAGTACAAATAAGACAATGCTCCTCCTGAATCTTAGATTGGACACAACCTCCACTCCGGCACTCCTGATTAAACCTTATCAGGGAGACAGAGGAGTGTGTTCACCCTGCGGTTGGATACACACCTCCTGGTCCCTTTTTTGAAGGGGGGACCACAACAATCCAATCCAGAAACACTCACCCCACTGTTCTTGTGATGTTGCAGAGGTGCGTCAACCGGGACAGGCCCATGAACATAAAGAGCTTCGAGGAACATCCCTCGGGTCATCCCACCAATGTGCTTTTTATACACCTCACTTCAATTTCAGATATCAATGAAATTGAGGAGATCTTCAAAGTTTTCTCCCTACCGATTACAAAGTTGAGATCAGCAGGGCCCCATTCGCACTATACGAAGTGTTGCTGGTGCACTGTGAAGCATAATGTGTCAGGGCGAATTGAGGCCTTAAACTACTTTCACAATTACCACTGAGAGTCTGTGTGTGGGATAGAGAGGATTTAAATTCTTTTGTCTCCTCTGATGACTTCTGATGCTGAAGCAGCTCTATCAGGCTGAGCTGCCTAATTGTATCTGACAATTGCAAACAGTCTAGCCTTGCGAATAATTAAGCCTGGCAATTTCTAAGATTCATGGGACGTAAGCCGAAGGGGAAGCAGAAGACTACTCTTTATTTTTCTTTTATTCTTTCGGCCGAACCTCACCTGAAGGTAAAAATCACGTATGAAAAATACAAGAAAGGTTCACTAGGGTTTGTCGACTTTCCAACCATGCAATGACGTCACTCAATATGTGTTTTTGTATTCAGGAGGCAGAGCCGCTTACAGCAACAAATGAACGCACTGACTGAAATTAGTCCATCATCTTAATTGGTTTAAATTGTTTCACCTTCTTTTCAAAATGCTCAGCTTTGGTACGTTAGCGAGAACCAGCAAAAGGGAAAAAAAAAGTCTCGCCCATGATTTTGACTTTTCAACTCTCGCTATCAAAATGGAAGGATACCACGGAGTAATGCAACCACACACAATGAGGTTAGTGATTATTTCAAACCTTTTAAAAAGGGATGCGTCACGATGAAAATTATTGTCCGAACCCAAATATGAGGAAACCAAGGCCAAGAACTGATACACGGAAAGTATTGATTATTCTCGCTACATAAATCAATAATTGCTGCAATCTACCTTCAATAAAACCAGATTACGGTGAAGCCCTACATGACCTTGCTCTCTTTCTCAAAACCTGTATCACTGTATTGGGCATGAGTTGGATAATGTTGCTAACATCATCAATAAACTCTTTCCATTCATCAGCAATTAGCATTAGTTTAATCAAAATTCCAATTCCAGGAAAAAAAAATAACTGAGAAAATTAGCTTTTTGTAAAAGCATGCATTTCAAGCATAATTTCAGTTGTGACACTACTATTTTTGCTTTTGTGACACCTCAAATATCTGAATAATGTTTTAATTCTATAAAATAAAAATTTGCAGTGTGATATTGAAATTGGTTTGAAGAAATTAAAGCTTTGTGAGCGATAAATATGCAAAAAACACAGAAATCAGGAGAAGGGCAAAAACTTTCTTTTTTATTTATTTTTTTGCTTTTCCCCTTGAAATCACATTTTTCATCTGTTGGACTATGACGTGTTTTTTGAGGGACTGACGATAGACAGAAATGATAATGATAATGATAGAAACATGCTTGAAATAAAATGATGATATATAATTATATTCAATATAAATAAAATGTTGGACTGACCGACTGGCAATTACAGTTTGGTTCGGCTTGAAAAAAATGACAGACTGACGATCACCGACGGGTGCCCAGTACACTGACAGATGACGAATGACGGACTAGCAACATTTTGTAAATTGCTATTCCTGTGAAATCTTTTAATTATCATACTGTACTAAAAAATATCCATGGCATCATCACCAAAGAGAGGATTTTGAATTGACTTTCATCACTTTAGTTTCAACTTGAAAAAAATGTAAACCCCGACCACGCACACACAATCCTGCAACCTCCCAATAAATTAGCCTTCACACGACAATCTATTATGTGGATTTGAACTTGCGGGGGCTAAAGTCTTTTCTTCCTGTTTGGAAGCGCCTGCCTCCCTTCCTGAACTGCACTGTGGAGTGAGGACTTAAAAGGGCCACTGGGCTTTTCTCCACTCACCTTTGCCCTGTGCAGAGTGCTGCCAACACATGCAATTAGACCTACTCGATGTCACTCGTGTCTGAAGTCCAAATTCTTAAAGTTATTCAACTATTTAAGGTAATTACTTAGATGTAAAACACAGCTACATAGTCCTGTTAATTTTTATGATAAATGTAAGTAAAAATATAATTAACCTTTAAATGCAAGCCATCTGTATTATTATTATTATCATTATTATAAGTTTGTTACTTTTTAAATTGTTTTTATTTTGAGCTTTTTAAAGCTTTAACCTTTTGTAGAATAGTAAAGACATGTTCTGAGCATTTTGAGCCCATTGAATGAAAATCCAACAAAACAATGCTAGCAATAAGAAATGTGTGTAACTGTTGCTCTGCAGTGGTTGAGCAAATGGGGATTTTCTTGCACTCAAAGTACTTTAACTTTGCTCATTCACCCGATGACACAGCATCAGGAGCACCTGGGGTTTCACTATCTTGCTCAAGGAGCCAGGTATGGTAACAGAGCCTGAGGATTTAACCCTCAACTTTCTGTTTGGCAGACAGTCACTCTACCACCTGAGCCATGACGACTCACACAAAGTGCAAAATCCTGACTGGGGTCTTTGCAGACAAGTGCATTGCATTTCATTGCTAATTTTGCAGTCTCTCTCTTTATTTGGCCTTTCTACTACTTTTTTTGTTTGAGTTGTAAGTATTGTGGTTTTTGTTACTCCACACCTTCTCATTTCCTTATTGACCATTGGCATATTCAGTTAGCGGCAACCTTCCGCTTGTATCCATGTATGTGGTATGAACACCCCATGGATTAAAGTTCTCAGTCGTTGTGACGTATTTCAGTTTTTTGGAAAATGTGAGGTGGTGGGGGGCTGTTGACTTCACGAGTGTTTAGTTTAGACCCATCAATAAAGTGACACTGATTTCAACAAATACAGCTAGTCAGAGGGCAGAGCAAAGGGCATTTAATACTTGTCAATGCGGCATAGGGCGAGTACTGTTGCAATTTCTCGCAAATGGAATGGTCTCATCTGTGGATATACATTACCAAATAAGGACAGCTGGTGGGTGCTTTGTGAGTGGTTTTAACGGTATCTTTTTTTCCCCCGTAAGGCTTTTTAATTGTGTTTCTAAATGTACTGTTGAAAAAGGGGTTATCCTAAACACAAGCTTATAGGGCGAGACAACCTTTATGTAGTCTTAACTTCGTCTTTGTGAATTTCTGGAAGAATGTGTGATAGAAATAAATTTTGGAGACCATGACTGAAGTGACCGTGTTATGCTGTACTAGGTAGTGTTAGTCAGCGGCCGGCTTGTTTTTCGTTGAATTTTGTCAGCGGTTGTACCGATGAAATCACAACTGTCGCCCGATGATGTAGCCAGTTCTTACTATTTGAAGATGTTTTTCAGGTTAAGCAAATTCATTATACCAGCATGGATGCACAATTTGTTTTAGGAGATCACAGCGTTTCGACCATTGACAAAATTGTAAAAAAAAAACAAACAAAAAAACAAAAAACTCAGATGGGCTTCGTTAAATAAAGTAGGGGAGAAAGCTTGTTTGTTACAAAAAAATAAATAAATAATTGTTGAGTATGTGCATGTCTGCAAACAATGCAAACCCTATAATTTATATACATTATTTATTTTATTTATTTATATACAATTTATACAGAGTTTGAGAGATTTATGTTTAGATTAACACGAAAACAACATACTTTTTTTCCTCTTGTTGATATTTTGGTTTTGCATAATATTCCTTATAACTAAACTATATTTCCACTCCGTTGTTACTCCAGAAAGCTCATGGTCTCAACGTCTCTGTGTAGGCCCTGGGCGATGCAAAGCATCATATTTAGGATGATGTCCTGCTCCTGCTTCTTTAAAAAAAAAAACCTAGTGGAAACACTTGACTGCTATCATAGTCCGTGACGGCAATAAAGTATAATGTGTGCCTTTTCAAAATCATTGTGATAATATTTCAGTATGCGCTCTGCTTTATCTGTTGATTTTTCAGGTCAAAGCAAACTGATGTAGCACAGGTTTTCCCTCCAAAAAAGGCCCATTGCAATTGTAGAGGGTGCTGGATTCAGAGAAATGATTTAAACCTGTTGCCTTCTAGACACCACTTCACAGATTTGATGGAAGCAAAATGAAAGGCTACTCTTGAAAATAATAATTGCAAACTCAAAAATCACACTCACCACTGATTGTTGGACAAGTGCCGCCACCGAGACGTACTTGGGAATAACTTGCTATTTTCTTAATGAGAAATGGACTATTACTTCATACATCCTTACCACCATGCGATTTTAGGGATCAGGATCAGGCCAAAAGCATTGCTGATAGTGGAAAAGACGGGCATCTCCTTCAGCAGGGATATCAAGGCTGTTGTCATGACAATGCTGCAAATATTGTGGCAGCTCTAAGAATCCTCAATGAGAGGCATGGAGTTGTGTCACACAGGTGTTCTGGCCTCACACTTCAGTTGGTGATAGGACATGCCCTCAAGAAGGATCCCCAAATAAACAAGATCACTTGTAGAGCACTTCAAGAAGCGTGAGCTGTCCAGCAGCAAACTATAGAGCAAACAAAAAATGCATGGGTGTTGATGAAAACAAACTATTTCAGGATGTCTCTACCCGCCTTCTGCGGCAGCGGTGGTCAGTGACTGCAGTCCTGTCAGACCCAGATGCCACAAAATGGGGGAAATCAATATCTGGACTTGAAGACTGGCTGTTAGGCCTGATTAGAGGAACTTGAGGTCGCTCTTAAACCAACCTTCCTAAGTGTTATGTCACAGTCTCCACACTACCTCACCTGGTGAATGGTCGACAGAAATCAACGCAGAACAGATCCTTTGAGTGTGCTCCTATCACCTCATTTCAGGCAGCCGCAGAAGAGGAGAGAGCTTCAAGGTGGACCAGCGAGACCACATTCACTAAGGAGAATGGTCCAGATGTGTGCCTCCTTGCTAACTGCCCTTGACTCCAGGTATTTTGACTTTATTGTATTATTTATTGAACGATACCAAACAAGGGTAAGAAGTCTCTGTTGGACATGGAATAATATAAAAGATTATTCAGACAAATTTGAAGGAAATCCGATTGGATTGGAGATTTGGTATTATATTGAGAAATAATTATAAATTCTTTATCAATATGGATGAACGAACATGAAAGCTGAAACGACGACTTAGTTATTGTAATGTTCCCTTGACTATCACACCAGTGACAGTGTCTAATTGGGATTTCACCTCAGTTAGTGATCAAGCAAAATTAAATCAATTATTTGCGTCTTCATGCACCTCGATCAATTATTTGCGTCTTCATGCACCTTGCAGGCGATTACGGGAGAGTTTCCTCACACAGTTAAGTCTGCTGAGTAAACTGTGCACAATCACTGTTGTGATTATTTCTCTGTTTTCAGACCACATTCAGGGTGTAACAGACACACTAATGGACTCTGACTCAGATGACTGCAGCGATGACAATGAATGGCCAAGAAAATGATGGTGAAATGTTGACGAAGGATGTACTTTGAAAAATAGTCACTTAAGCAGTATAAGACCCTCAGCTGACTGCGGTGGTGGAAGGACAATGAAGAGAAGTTGTCCAATGTGGCTCAGCTGGCCCGATCGTATCAGGCCGGCCCCGCAACTTCAACACCAGGGGTCTTCAATCCTGTTGCTCGAGGGCCGGTGTCCTGCCCGTTTTCCACCTCTCCCTGGTGCAACACACCTGAGCGATCGTTATCTAGCTTCTACAGACCTTGCTGATTATCGGATCATTTGAATCAGCTGTGTTGCAGCAACGAGAGATGGAAAACCTGCAGGACACCGGCCCTCGAGGAACCGGATTGAGCACCCCTGTTCAACACCATCTCAGCATCTCTTCCCGGCTCTTGGAAAATTGTTACAAAAAAAGCAAGCCAGACACCTGACCATGTCAACATGCTTGCATTCCTCCACTTTAAAGCATCTAGACTCTAGATGCTTTAAAGTGGAGGAATTCTAGAGAACAATATAGAGGTGTGAAATTGTGTTAAGTCACTGACGGTGTAGTGGTACACTCGCCCGAGTTGTGTGCGGGCAGCGTGGGTTCAGTTCCCACTCAGTGATGGTGTCTATGTCTGCCCTGTGATTGGCTGGCGACCAGTTCAGGGTGTAGTGTGCCTTTCACCCGTAGTCAGCAGGGATAGGCTCCAGCACCCTCCCGCGACCCTGTACAGGATAAGCGGTGTGGATAATGACACGACAAATTGTGTTAAATCTTGTTATAAAGTTCTGCTCGTATTCACTTGGATGGTTTCAATATTTGACCTCATTGGACTTTGTGTTTATTTAAGAGTTAATTATTTTGTAGTTATTTATTCTCGTTAATTCTTAATTTGGGCTGCTGCACATGCGCTTTTACATCGTTTCACTTTAATGCATAGACACAAAAATACCTCATTCATGTTCACATGTCATGATGAGATGTGACTGTTCATTCAATTTAAATTTTGTTTCCCCTTAATAAACAAAAAAAAGTAAATAAGTGTTAAATAACTGTTTTTGTGAATTAATAATCGAAAGCTTAATAAGACTAATTGACTAATCATACGAATAGTTGAGAGAATAATCAAGAGAATTTTTATTTATTTTTTTAATGAGGAACTACAGGAGATTAAACTAAGAGAAGCTGTGAAGAGCCCCTCAACCATTACGGTAAGAAAGCGAACGAAAGCTTCCTCCTTTTCTGATACAAAAAACTCTAATGCTGCTGTCAGAACCCCACAACTCCAAAAGCCAATGCCTCCCAACCTGCCACAGCCTCAGGATCAGAATCACATTTATTGGCCAAGTATGTAAAACACACAAGAACTTTGTCTCCGGCAATATGAGCGACAATAGTGTTGCAGGAACAAGCAATTATGATATACAAAAACATGACATATAAGTATAGAATGTCTTTCCTTCTCTACAGTTGGAGTTAGACCCCCATAACTGGTCAATCAATCAAACTTCATTTGTAGAGCGTTTTTCATACATCAACATGCCATTCAAAGTGTTTCACATCGTTAAAAAAATGAATAAAATAAAATACACAATAGCACAAGTTAGTAGCTCATTCAGATAGTCCCCAGAAAAGGGTGTCACTGGAGGCAGAAGAGGAAGAAATAAGACCAGTAAGAAAAAGAAGAAATGAGACCAGTATTGTCAGAAACGGCACCCATTTGCTCTTATTTGCTAATGTTATAGTGTTTTTTTGTTGGCGTTCTGTAAAGGGATGTTCAAAGTGAAACACATAACTTGCAATTAAAAGTTATGCAGATGGTTGATTATTTGTATTCCATTCAACAGACCTCAGGTCAGCCTCCCCAAAAGTGTTTTATTGAATAGATTTTAAACATTAGCATAGGCGAATTACAAAAGCAATGTAACAAGTGATTCAAAACCACTTCACCTACTTAAATGTGTCGATCTTGGGACTCTTAAGAGTGAAAAAATCAAAAATGTTTTACAACTCAAATGCTTTATTATAGGTCACGTACTCCTTTTCCTTAAAAACCTTTGGGAAGTGAAAGATAGGCAGGCAAAAGAAGGCCCTAAATGTGTGGCATAGTAAGAAAATTCAGTCAAAAGAATTTCTTTTTTGCATTAAACCACGAGAACCATCGAGGATTGATGATACAGCTCTAGACTTCAGCTGTAAAATAGGTGTAGGTGTAAAAGTTTTGGCAGGATGATGACCTGCCCCATGGTGTATACATCTCCTTTAGTGTGGTTTATTTCATACATTAACACTTTATTATGATGCATCATGCTCAAGAGCACAACAGACTTTTCTTTCTTCCTGACATGAATGAATTTGGTCTGGTTGCTAATGAATTCCAAACAGTGCTATGAACCTCCAAGGAATTGGAGGCCATCACCAGAAAATATATGGCGTGTTCTGTCAGAGTCTCCACAACAATGAGATTCATCCAATACTCATAAATAGAACAAATATGATGAACACGTACACACACACCAAAATTGATACAAAGAAATAAGAATCTAACACAATGGTTATGAATGACATGCACCTATCTGCATGCACAGTTCTGGGAGTCTGAGTAATGTTAGCAAGCTAGCTATTTTATCTTAACGGGAAACTCTGCCAATTTGTTGACAATGACACATAGGACCTTATTTTTGTAACGGGCGCAAGTCTAGCGCAAAGCGCAGTCTAACTGCGCATTTTGGACAATCCTTAAGCCATTTCCTTCCTCATTTGCATTGAATACTGGGCAGCACAGAGCGCACGCAGGCATAGGTAAGCCATGCTTGAACGTTGCGGAAACAGAAGTTAGACTCGCTGTAGTATCTGCTTGACATTGGCACGTAATCTGCAATATCTCCCCTTTCGGAAGATGTAGTCGGTGTGTGTGACGCGCAACTGACGGGGTGGTATTAAATTATTTTTAAGATGATAATGATTTCCTGTCATTGAATTAATTTATTTATACAATGATTCCATGGGATTGTTCCACGCTAGTATCATATTCATGAACGGAGTACTACGAGGTCCACCACGCACATCTACAGAGCGCTGATCTGTGCTTTGATTAAATATATCACAATTGCGTTATACAATAAGCGCTGCAAAATATATCTCCTTTTAGTCACCCTTAAAATGTTGCCTACTTTTTGCCACCAAATTGTTCAATGAACTAGAGCATTGCCTCAGTATGAAAAGGATGATGCACCCTTTTTTACGCCGACTGCAGACTACTTTCTGTCACCAAATTATCAGTTGCGTCGAGGCCAAGACCGCTTTGTGTGCTGTCATTTCCAGACCCTTGCAACGCGCCCCCACACATGCTAGACTGGACTTGTGTTGACATGAAGATTAATTTACGCTCGTTTTTACGTCATTTGCCAGTCTACCAAAATAAAGCCCATACATTTCTACACAGTTGCCGCAAATGTAATGTAAACACATTTTTAGGTCCTAATTGAAGATAATAATTACGTGAAGTGTCATTTGTGAGTAAAAGATGTTGTGTAAGAAGTGACACGTGAAGCAGTCTGTGTTTGACAAAATCCAAATTCCTGACAGTCGTAGCGGATAAAAACAGAAGGCTGCCATCAAATCCCATGGGCAATAAATGCAGATTATTTTTTTGACCCACTTATGGAAGCCTGGGGTAGTAATACAAAAACAAAAATTTTGGAAAATGTGCAATAAAGAGGTCATTAAAACATTTTTTGGGAAGAATACCTAGAATGTTAAATGACAATTTTTAATCACAGAGATATTTCAAGAAAGAAATCTCTCCAGGTCATTTTGACCCAGTTGAGATGAGGCTTGTCACTACCCACACACAGTTTTCCAAAGGTGGCATCAGCTTGAAGTTCAAAAGCATGGTATGGCCACCGTCCTTTCCTGAAAGTAGCTGGCCGTCTGTTCTTCCAGGAGCGAAATATCATCCTAGAGGCAGCAATACATTAGCATCCTATTTGGCAGCCATGAGTGTTAGATGCAGGCATCCACCAAAGGTTGGAGGCAATTCTGTATTCAGAATTTTTTTTTTTTTTTATGTGTCTGCGTGGTAGGTGGTACGGTGGACGCCTGGTTAGCATGTCCGCCTTACGGTTCAAAGCTGCATGGTGCGATTCCGTCTCCGGGCTTCCTGGGTGAAGTTTGCATGTTCTACCCGTGCCTGGGTGGGTTTTCCCCGGCTACTCAGTTTTCTTCCCAAATTCCAATCCTTGTGAGGAAAAGCGGCTCAGATAATGGATGGATGTCTAAGGTGTGTGGAAAGAGAACAAATGCCAGCGCAAGGAAACATTCAGACAAGTATGTGTGTCTGCATGTTTTCTGCAAAAAGCAGCCTGCAGATCTTGGGCCGTATGGTGCATCATGGATAAGTTCAAATGTTTGACTACCTACCGAACAATATTCAAAAATATCGGGAAGCTACGAAGAAAGCTGTGATTTCGATCATTTAAATCGCTGGAAAGTTGATGTTTTTTATTCAATCTATTTTAAAATCCATTTTTAGTTGACCAGTGGCTGGCCTTGACTTAGACGTAGGCCTTCACACTTTTCACAATCTCAAAGTTTTCTTTTCACTTTTTGAAGTCTGCCTTGAAAATGTATTTCAGTCATGTGAAGTCATCCAATTCAAGCAGTCAGAGCACAGAAAAGTGAACTCAAAAGTGAATGCAAGCTCTCCTATACTGAATCTGAAATCTAATTGGATCAGATTCTTAAAAAATAAATAAAATAAAAAATAGAAGTTTTTTTTTTTACAACAAAATAGCAACACATAGAAGCTGAAATGTGTTTTGACAAAAAAGGCAGTCATAAAACCCAAAAATAACTTTAAGAGATGCGATATTGAATGAAGACAAGGCTGCTGAATCTAAATTCATACACTCTTTTACAAATGTATTTAAAGTTTTAAATGCAGGTCAGTGCTTTTGCAGGCCTTGAAGGCCCCCAACGGCACACTACTGCTGTTTACTGGGACAGACCTATTACACTGACAGCCCTCTGCTGGGACACAAGTCAAGCTTCGTTCAATGGTAAATGACATTAGGCCGGATGCTTGTATCGGACTGCTTGCCAAGAAAAGGAGAGTTCAAAGAAAAGGAGATGGGACATGCAAAACCGAGGTGCTTCACTGGGATGTGAGGAAAAGACAGGTCGGACATTTCTTCAGTGAGAGATCAAGGGGCTGGAAGCAGGTTCTAAATGACCGGCTGCAGTTCGTCTTGTCTCACCAAAGCATTTTGCAGCTATTTTTCCTATCTGACAAATTTTCTCTTATGCCTTCAGGCTGACGTTACGATGTGCTCCAAAGGAAAACTAACCATACTCAAATACCTTCATTCCCACTGTTATTAAAAGTGCCTAAACACAGACCATGCTCATTTTTAATGGTTTTATTAAATAATACCTGTTTTTAAAAAATATCTAGCAAGTAACTAGTTGACAGTGCCTCAACATCACCGTCATCTTCTTGTCTTTTCTTAGAGGCCAGTGATTCTGCTGCCCTCGTACAGCTGCAGTCGGTGTGCAGTGGCCCCCAAGATGCTCCCTTAGCTTGAGGGCCAATCTGAGCTGTAATGAGCAGACAGCAGATTTGTGTTAACCGTGACGCTAATAGTTCTCAACAGTTCAGGAGACCAGGAATGTGCATGAGGTCTTAACTCAAACAGGGAACAGAAACATGTTGGGAGCAGACAGCCAAACAAACTCACATTCAAACCTATGCATAATTTAGAGTCTCTAATAAATGCATGAGGAAAAGGGAGTACCTGGAGAAAACCCACGCAGGCATGGGGATAACATGCAAATTCCTTTCAACCCACGACCGCTGCATTTGTGTTGTGTTGGTCGCAGGTGTTCCCTTCAAAACAACAAATCATTTGAGTGAATGTGATTGAACGCATCAGTGAGTGAATGTTGCGAACAAAAAAAATGAATGGTTCATTATATTTAAGTTATAAGCATTAATATGCATATGAATTAATGCAATATATACAACGTTAATATAATCCAAAATATTGTGAGTTGTGTTCTAATATTTTCCGAATATATAATTCTGATATTTATATCCATATGCACAAACAATTTGGTGACAATTGAGTTCCCTGCTCGATCTGTTAGCTTTACTTTGATGTGCTATTCTCTCTCTCTCCCTCCCCCTCTCTCTACCTAACTACCTCCCTCCCTCTCTTTCTCTCTCTCTCTCTTTCATTCGCTCTCTCTATGGCAGTCCACACCAGATAGTGGTTCACATCCCATTAATAGTGGGGCATTTGCGCCTGTAAAAGGGGTGGTGACACCTCTGGTTGCACGGCTTTGACATCATTTCCGCACAAATACTAAATTCAAGTTATGGCTGGAGCGTGTTCCTCATGGGCAGAACTAATCCTGTAAGAGAGAAGTTTTGAGAATTGTTTCTAGGAGAAGAATATAAAAAGATGCCTGCAATCTGTATTCAAGGATCAAAGAAAGCTATAATCTTATTGGCCAAAGCTTTGATCTAGCCATCAGATGAAAGAGTTATGAAAAGAGTCTTTGAATCGATGTATACTTTTTATTTCTTACATATTTTGTAGAAAATACATGTAGAGCTAAAAAAAAGCAATTAATTGTAAATAATTACTGAAAATTACGATTAAAATGTATTAAAAATTTAAATGCTTAGTGTGTGTCTGTGTGTGTGTTACAACTGTGATGTTTTTGCGTCGCAATAATCAAACACACTAATTAGATGACAATAACAAAAAGAGAAGGGTGAGCACTTAGTGCAGGCGTGGGCAAACTACGGCCCAGGGGCCACATGCGGCCCTTTAAACGTTGTAATCCGGCCCACTGAATTTGAATTAAATTAAATAAGTAAACCTTGTAAATGTTTTATTTTCTGAATACTGTGGAGTGTCAAACACAGATATTTTGTTGTAATCCTTTTTTTCATTTTCATTTAAAATTAAAGTTTTTTTTTTCCTCCGATGAGGTGAGCAAAAAGTTTGCCCATCCCTGACTTTGCGCATGTGACACCTGCATGCAGACAATGTAGACATGTCTCCAGCGAGAGCTTGGCTGCACAATAAGATACACACACAGCGACGCCGCTTCACTGAAGCGTTAATCGTGTAAGAATGTAGCCATCCTGCTTCCAGCTAATACTATCAAATAGGTCTACTGAGTGAGATTCCACATTTGATGTAAAAGATGCAGTGCCGGATGGTCTGTGGGTGGCAGAGAACGAGTGGGACCAGGAAATGGAGCAGATAGGGTTGCTCATTTAATCTACACACACATGGACAAAACTGGAATTAGTACAGTATGTCCTCCAACCTAACGATGAACATCCTGCTGCTTTCAGTGCTTTGCTCTCGGGTCTCAGTGGCTTAATTTACAAGCATGTACTCCACTCGCACTGTGGACATAACGCTCAAAATGATGCCGCCACCTTTGGAAAAGGCAGAAGAGTGAGAGAAAGCAGATCCTCCCTCAGGCAGTTAAGCCCATCTACAACATCTTGCTCGTTAAAAATACTCAAGAGTTTGTTTTTAACGTCACCTGCATCCTCTCCTCTCCAACTGTAAATCACCCCTGGTCCTGAAAATGTTCACCGCTGCCTAAGCATACTTTTTGTAAAAATTGAGGAATAACATGCCAGTGTGCACCTTGTTTGCCATTTCTGCTCCATCCGTTCCTCATTTTTTCTATGCAGTATAGAACTGTTTTTTCTCCACCTTGTCCTATTGACCAGTCATGAATTATACTTCTTATGTCTTGTTGGACTTGTCATACATGAATACATACATTGATAATGTTGCCATAAAGGTGAAATCTATCAATATAGAGGTGTATATTTAAGCTGTTATGCATTTTCCAAGATAAACTAATGAATTCCTACCAATCAAGCCATACATGCAAAATTAAATCTTTTCTTTAAGAATTCCTTTGCTTGCAGTAACTTTGCCTGTTTCTTCTTGAGATGTTTTTTGTGATTTTTGTTTTTTTACCTATAGTATTCTGTTCTTATAACACGTAACAAGGTGCAACTTCAAAAGATAATGAACTCTAAAGATGAAATGAAATTTTGGATTTTCTCATGATGATGACAAACATTTACAAAATTCAACTTGCATACATGCCATCATGTCAATAATTGCAGCACTTCTACTTATTACTGGGCTTACACAGCACTTTAGCTAACTTGTCAAAACTTCAAAAATATTCAGAAAGGTAAAATCACTCTAAAAATGGCAAAAGTCCACATTATGCAACTCTAATACACCAGCCAGAATTATTCATTTCAACCAAAGCTGTTTTCCGGGCTAAAACAGGAAAGTAACTTGCTTTCAGCTGGAGAACAATTCTGCTTCAAAATGTCATGTGACCAAGCTCCACAAATATAAAACTATTATCAGACAGACAGAGAATTCTTGAATTTATATATAATAGCACAAAATCTTGGAAATATTGCATGAAATAAAAGTATGCAATGACAAATTGATTATTGTGTGACTGCATTACAGTATTATCATAATTTTATCCTGAGGAGCATTCAGTAATTGCAGATCACCGTGGTTACGGTAGCTGCATAATCATGGCCTGGGTCCAACATGTAGAGAGCAGCAGAAGCAAGATGAGAACAGCTGAGAACACAAAAATTGGCAGACCAAAAGTACCTTAGAGAGAGCAACAGACAACATTGGTAGCAGATGTGCAGACATGTTTCTATACTCATGTTCATTCGTCCTGTGCTCGGCAACAGACTCTACTTTGTTGTCAAAGAACAAATGTTGGGCTTTGTGTAAAAACATAAAAAAGGAGGAAAAAACAAACATACTTTTTGTGAATAGGTTGAGGCTATGCCAGACACTATGCCGCGAATTGACTAATAAGGAATGCTCATACGCTGTGCACAAGTTGAATACTGTAAACTGTATATGCCGAATCATCTGTTTCAGAACATGTTTCCTTCGTACTTACTTGATCAGAATCCATCCTAAATTCCATCACGTGCCTGTGGTGCTCTATTTTGCATAAACTGCGCCCACATTTGCCCAAAAAAGGGGATCCATTTGATCTCAGCCAATACAAAGTTTAAAGTGGATTCCAGAGATGGCCCCAAAATCATCATTACTGCAACATTGGAAAGCTTAGAGTACATTTTACTCTAAAAAGACTATATTTGGTCCCAGTGAACAGTAAAATTTGAGTGTAAAAGACTCGTTACATTTTGTCAAGTACAAAATGACCTTGTAAATATATGAAATTCAAGTCTCTTGCATTTTCATTCTTCTCCATCCACACCTTTGATGACTTACATCTTTGCTCACATTTAAGCCTTAAATAAGCATTACTCCAATCACTTTATTATATTTATTTAATCTTGCGTTATTTTCACAAGACGTGGGGCACTTACTGGACAACCCTGGGACCTCTGGGATTGTAGTACATATCATGTCATGTGGAAATGTTGGTTGGTGTGACGAAAAAAAAATAGACCATGAAACTTTCTATACTTGACATTTGAAGAAAGAAAAAAAAATGTTGAATACTTGAAAACTCAACTTTATAAATAACTTGACAGGACAAGAGAAAATAAATTTGTAAGGAAAATGAGACACGATAATAATGGATGTCATTAAACAGCTGAAAACATGCTCTGGGAGGGCAACATTGTCTCCGCCTCACACGCCTGCTATGCAAGCATCATGGTGCATTCAGGGTACTTTCTCAAAATCTGGACCTTGTAAACACACCATGCCATTCTGCACATTCATTGTTTTTCTTCGATGAAAGCATTTTAACGATCGAGAGAAGCCAAAATTGAAATCACAATTAAATCAATAAAATAATAATAAAAACCGACGTATGGAGGGTCTTTTAGACAATCATTCGTCAATTGTAAACGTCAGGAAATGCTGTTTTGTAGCATGCACGTGTATTTGGTCGATACAAAAATTTTAAAGTCTTGTGTTAATCAGTAAATGTGAGCAATTTTCTGGCTGAGTGCAATCAGCGTATACTTATGGCTGTGGATTCCTTCAAACAGTAAGCACATGCAATCACTTGAAAAGCAAAAGGGTGAATGTCGGGAAATGTCTTCCACAGTTATTACGATATTAGTCAACTCATTAGCAAACCCTCGATTTGAGTTAATTATTAGTGTTTATAAAATTATTGTAGTAGCAGTATGTTAGCTAAAAGATGTATATTTTGTTATTAAGCTGATCCTTATTTTTTAGTAACCATGGTCTGAAACCTATCTACGTTTATTTGTAGAATAAGCACATATTAAAGAATGAAAATGTTACTACTTTCGGTTAGGAAATGAGGGCCAATGTTCCTACAAGCACTGTTATACCAGTACACCTTCCAAAAAGGTATAACACTGGTGTGTGTGTTTTTTTTTTTTTTTACACAGTTTCCTGAGGGCAATAAAGCTGGACTTCAGTGGCAAATGCAATTCCCCTGCT
Source organism: Idiotropiscis lumnitzeri (assembly GCF_059441095.1). Taxonomy (NCBI): domain Eukaryota; kingdom Metazoa; phylum Chordata; class Actinopteri; order Syngnathiformes; family Syngnathidae; genus Idiotropiscis; species Idiotropiscis lumnitzeri. Next base: position 29,233,731 of record NC_142393.1, on the reverse strand, counting down.
TGTTACTGGTTCACAATAAAAACCTCTGTGTGAGGATTTAAAGTTTTTATGTGAAAAATGTGGGCTTAAAAAAATAATAAGTGTGCCATGGAGACATTTACAGCACCAAAACACAGTTTGCTATGTTGACTGCAGGTTAAATGCAGAGGCAAAAGAGCCCCAACCTAAAGCTCTGGGTGAATGAATTTAATCATCTGCAATGAAGTTGGGCCTTGTTTATATTCTTTGATTTCTTTTAAATGTAGAAAAACAGATTCATATTATTCATCATTTTGATTATTTGTGATCAATAATGAATACATTTTGATACGTGTTAAGTCTCCATGGCAACCATTTTAGGTACAAGTCATCACATGCAATGAGGATGAAGAATTAAGCCTCATTCATCAATCACCTGTACTCTTAAATGCAAATTTACAGCATGCCGATTCATGCATATCCATTGCATGGAGTAGGCCATATAGCTTTAAAAAAAAAAAAAAAAGAAGAATGTTTTTGCCATAGACTCATCAATAAAGTAAGCATAGCGTCAAATGGATCCAAGGGGTGACATCGCTGAACAAAGATGAAAACATCATTGCACAGCAATCCTTGACACAATAGACTACCATAACAAAGTACTCACACTTCTCCACGATGCTACCATGTACTGTATGCTAGACTGAAAAGAGATTCAACCATTGTTCAAGAGAAAAATCACTGAGTTCTTACAAACGCTACAGAAGGCCACCAGCCATACACCATAATACCAGTTATATACAGAGGAGTACATCCACACAATTTAAGGTCTGCCGAAAATACAAAGAATGAGTACCTCTCAGACCCATTGTAAGCAGCATCAGCTCCACGACTTACTGTCTCACATTGTTAGTACATGTAGAGTTTTGAATGCGCCGTAGTTGGCAAGACACTGTGACCAAAACTTAATGGAATTTGTTGGGACACCTAAAGATGAACAAAAATTAAACTGCGGTTTTATTTGATGTTACTTCCTTTTTCACATGCATTCCAATCCAGGATGCAGTGGAAACTCAAGCAACAATTACTTGGTTGATCATAGCCTCCAAGACAATCCCAACGCTGAACAAAAATGTCAGTGATCGGAACCTAGTCACAATCTTGTCATTCCAAATGTATCGGCTCTGTCTTCAACCAACACAACATTCCGGTATACTTCAAGCCTGGTAACACCCAGAGACAAAGATAAGTACAGCCCAAAGACCGGTTACCCCATACTCATAAGAAGCAATATGTTGTACAGTATACAGTCAACGTGTAGTGATAAATGTACAGATACATATATTGCAGAAACCAAACAACCACTGAGCAGGTGCATGGCACAATACAGTTGAGACTATTCAGGTCAAGACTCAGTTGTCTCCCTGCACCTAAAAGAGAAGGAGAACTCTTTTAAGTACAGAAATGTACATATTCTTGACACATCTTGGCAGATAGTTTCAAAGAGGAGTGAGAGAGGCCATCTCTTAAGGTAGAAAGCGCCTCTTAACAGAGGCGGGAGTGTTGGACACCACCTATCATCCACATATAATAATAATAATAATAATAAATACATTAAATTTGCAAGCGCCTTTCAAGATCCTGAAGGACACTTGCACATCAATAAAAGCAGTTAAGACCAAGGCCGTCCTTACAACCATTCCTTAGCGATTCAATGATTCCGCCTACAACCCACAACAAAAACAAAGAGTTTTTTACTCCAAAAGTCTCGCCACTAGTTTTTGTTTTTTTTTACAACAGAATGGAACATTTAATGAGGAAGTTTTCACCCAACAACTTGTTGACAGACAGAGGCCTCTCTGCAAGGCATCTTAACGACTGTCCGTTTTCATTCCAAAAGAGTAATACCAATCGTGGGTGAGAGTGCCTCAAACTTCCATCTATCCATTATCTGTACCGCTTCTCCTCACTAGGGTCGCGGGGGGTGCTGGAGCCTCTCCCAGCTATCTTCAGGCAGTAGGCGGGGGACACCCTGAACTGGTTGCCAACCAATCGCAGGGCACACATAGACAAACAACCATCCGCGCTCACACTCATACCTAGGGGCAATTTAGAGTTTCCAATCAACCTGCCAAGCTTGTTTTTGGAATGTGGGAGGAAACCGGAGTACCCAGAGAAAACCCACTTAGGCACGGGGAGAACATGCAAACTCCACACAGGAAGGCCGCAGCCGGAATCGAACCCGCGACCTCTGGACTGTGAGGCCATTGCCCTAACCAGTCCCTCACCGTGCCGCCCTGCTTCAAACACTTGAAGCATGAATAGTTTGGTTTTCCAAAACAATTTGCGCTGGTGCAGTCCTAACAAAACCTTTTGCATGAAATGATGAACCCTACTCGGATGAGAGTTGAAACGACTTCGAGGACAAACAGAGCAGAGTCCAGTTGTGATTGATTCGATGCCCTGTGATTGAAATGACCTGCAGCAATCAGGATGCCAACGCGCATCCAAGTGGTCATTACCCGAGTACATCTAGTTAATTCCAAAAACATCAACAAGCCTTCACTTGTCTCCTGCTGTAAATTAAGCAGCAAGGTCCATTTTTCACAGTTAGAGCACTGACAGGACACTGCCATGTGTGGGGCATGCATGTATGCACCAGGAAAGTGTCTACCAGTCAGATTGAAATGTACAGTTAGTATTTATAGTATGTGTATGCAAGTGTTGTCGGAAGCTTTTTTAGGAGGTGCAACTAGTATGTGAAGCAGATGATGACCAATAGCGATCAAAACAGTCTATATATGTACAGATCTTTTGCTAGACAATGACACAGAGGAAGCAGCATACGGGGCAGAGGGAACAAAAAACATTTTTTATAAACCCATTATTCCTAGTGAAGAAAGTCTTCCTTGATCAGTTATGCTTGCAAAATCGTCATCGATGTATGGCCATGCTATTGAATTTACCTCCCACCCACAGATCGGTGACTCATCCGTCAAACACTAAAGCGAGTTCTGCTTTCACGGCATAATCCACAATTTAATCCAACGTGTCTGCAAGCGAATATTTCTGTAGGACTGTGTGCGAGTGCATCACTGGTCTGTTCCTGTTTTCCCATATTTAGATTTACAAAGCAGTTAACGCCTCGCTGTTTATTTTTTTCCCCATTCAGTTATTTACATTTGTTTCCATTTTTACTCTTATTGCAATGACCCATACCTAATTTTGAATGTTTTAAGGCATTTGTTTTGTGGAATATTTAAATATTTTTCTCTTATTGTTTAATTTCACCTCGCTGTTACTTTTTATTTCTCAATCATACCGCCACAATCAACACTTTCCTGGGGACCAATAAAATTTGTTTAGCCATTAACATACATCATAAAGACAGTAAGGCATTTTTAAAACTTTACATTGGTTAGCAATTGGTAAAAATCGCGCGCACACACACACGCAGCTACATGTGTGGCCTGACCAAGATTTGATTACTGAAAAAAATATCAAATTCATCATATTTTGACATAGGAGGAATCGTCTGATGCCAGCAATATGCTTGTTTACATTATTACTAGTTTTTTTCAGGTAACACTTGCAAAAAAGAAAAAAAAAAAAGGCTCGTTTATTAGTCTTTGAGACTGTTTTTATTTGCATCTTGACACTGATTTGCATATGATTCTGGGATCAGGCAGCGCCATGGATTTCTAATTAATTAATCTGTTGATTCACTTTGATAAGCAGCCAAGCGATTCTGTAGATGGGTGAAAAGTTTAATTTTGAGTGGAGGGTTTTTAATGCAGACATTCTGCCATATAAATCTAAGGTACTGAAGCTTGTGGTAAATACGCTCCATCTGTCAGTATTTAATTACACTATAACAGCAGAAGAGTAGTCTCTTTCATTTGTTCTGTCTGCTTCCCTACTGCTCAAACTACCCTTAAGAAAAACACAGTCATCTGGTGGAAGCTGTAAATGTTTCTAAGCCTGATGGACGAGTGTGGGCTTTGTCCATGTTATACAGCTCTTCCTTCTATTTTAATTGCAGCTACAAAGAGCCCAAGATATAATTCCGCATTGATGTCAATTTTTATGCAGCGTGTGCTTTGGTCATTTGCTAGACAAACATGCCACTGCCATCGATCATATGTCAACGTTTGTCTCTTCTTTAGTCATTACACCCCCACTAAGAACAGCTCACTGCCTGACCTTCCCTCTGGGTCAGCAAAATGTTTCTAACCATCTCCTTAGAATAAGACCATGTTTCTAAATTTTAAAACTCATATAGAAATAGTTTGTTTCCGTGAAAAAATTCAACAAAAAAAACACATTCTGTTGTGTAAATGGACTGAACATGCACGCTTTTATTTTTTTATGAAGTCTTGCCAAGTGCAGAAGCTTGAGATTTGTAGTAATTGAAAGTAGTCATTTTTCGCCTGATATATGTATTTATGCATTGGCAAAACATCCTGCAATACTTGATTTTCTATTTCTTCATGTTTTTAATCGAACAGATTCAGGTTTCAGCTTTTTTGAATTCATGCAGATAATTAAACACAGGGGACACCATTAACGAGACAGGTATGGCTGTTCTTTGAGTTAATTGACTGATTTATAGAGGGCAAGTGAACAGATTAATGTTATCTGCTTGGTTAGCTGAGTACTCACATGGGGACCATCATTTATCTTTTGAAGCCATATTGATCTGTTACAGCCAAGGGTAAAAATAGACAAAGTTACAAATGTCCAGGAAGTCAAACATCTTACTTACACATATAACAAATTGTCCAACCCTCCCCTTTTCTTTTTTGTTATTTTTCTTTTAAACTAAAGTCTAGATATTATGTGCACATTTTCAAAACTAACACAAGTCAACTAACTGTGAAAATATGTCATAAAAGTACAAAAAAATAATTGCAAAAACACTTGCTTGTAGCTCAACTGTTTTGTTGCAAAAAAAAAAAAACTTCAAAAGGCAGATGTGAAACCACTTGTGACATTTGTCAAACAGAGTGCTTCCGAAACGCTTTATATGATTGTTAAATTAGACAAATTTCTTCAAAATAAAAAAATAAAAAATCCTCAAGCTGTGAGGTCATCTAAAAAGAATTGCATCTGCAGCGCCTGGGCTTGAAGCCTACAAACAGCGCTTGCCAGTAATTTTTGAATCAAAACTAATTTCAAGAAGCTCTCTGTTTTTACGCTGGAAGAACCCAATTGCTGCAATTAATTCAAGTGAAGTGGAAACGCTGCTTGATGGACTGGATAAGTAGATTGGCTGACGTTTGAATTGGTTTGATAGCAATACTTTTATTTATTTTTTTTGCATTTATCTCTCTCTCTCTCACTCTCTCTCTCTCTCTCTCTATATATATATATATATATATATATATATATATATACCATGTTACCATCACAAACTTGGTGAGAAACTACTTCTGACATCCACAATTATATGTCAAAACAATGGCAATCTTTGGAAGTGGGGCATCATGGCTGGGTGTACCATCTCCCCTCTAGCCTTCACTATGGCAATGCGATAATTTGAGCTCCCAAATGGGTTGTGGTTGGAGAACGTCTGAGAGGGGGACGTCATCTACCTCCCATCCATGCCCCAATGGACTATGTGACCACTTTGACCTCAACTATAGCATGCACCACACATCGGCTGGGAAATTCATGCCATTATTACTTGGACATGAAGTTTAAACCCAGCAAGGAGCGTATCCATAATCAAGACGTTGACGAACATAGAGCCGGAGGTGCTGGCCCGACTGTTGATCTTGAAGCCAAAACAAGGTGGTTTGTTTCAGATGAACTTAAGCAGATTTCCTGCTCTGTTACCTTTGGAAGGAACTGTGACCTGTGAACACTGACTGCTTGGAAGTAGAAAGGAATTTGGAAGATGTCAAACAGTGGGCGGATCTTCTGCAACTTGCTTGTTGTCATTGAAATGGATGAAACAACATAACATCTTGAAGCGCTTTCGTGGCATGATTTTGGCAATCATAGGGAAATGTGATTCCATGGCCCAGTAGTCTTCAATGGCAGAAAATTAAAAAATTCCCAAGAATAGTAACATAGCCAGGTAATGTTTCATCTCTTTGTGTTCTCCCAATTCTTCAGCAGAGTAGAGATTGTGTTCAGGGTTGCTTCTAGGCTGGCCTGCTCCTTTCTTTCGTGTGGCTTTCTTCCCTCTCCTCCTGGTTGCTTTGAGAGGAGGTGGCGAAGATCAGCTTGTGCCAATAATGACACCATCATTATCATCAGTCAGTTGCTCCTCAATTGGTATATTTTCCTCTCCTCCCAATTTATGGAGGAGGTGATGGAGAGGAGTGAATCTCATCCTGAGAAAGTGTTGTGCCCGGGGTGACCATCCAGTCTGGGTCAGTAACCTCATCGTCTTTGTCGGAGAGACCCTCTGCCTCTGAATTATCTGGATTACCTCGTATCACTGGACCAACACCAGGGCCTTTCCTCCTTCTAAAGAATGTCCATGTGTCCATTTTGACTCACTGAACACTGTTTTGCATACAGCCTTTCTTGAGGCGATGTCCTGAAAACTGGCACTTATTTCTAAAGCCACTCCCACTCTTGCTTTAGATTGAATGATGGGATGATAATGACGAATCGTTACTTCATCTAAAGGAAAAGGGAGTTGTTGATATTCAACAAGGTCCATCAATCCTTGTCTTTTTCGACAGAAATCAGAAAAGTTCACTGACTAATTTACCCATGCCATAGTTCGGTTTCACAAGACAAGAAGGCTCGCTGCAAGGCTTGCATTTGTATGATCGCACAATCATGTCATTGACTTGAGTCACTGTTGACGGAGATAATTGATGTAATTCATTGAAAAATGAGGTCCCATATTTGTTATGCCTCCACCCCCCACGTGTACATTTGTATTGCCCTTCACACAATTGCCACGGTTCTTGCTGAGTATGACTGAATAGTCAACAAACAGCACAGCGCTAGAAGGGCCCCAAAAGTATGCTTCATTCTGAAATAGCTTTCATAAGCATATCCACAGTACAATCAATATAACCTATTAATTCCCCCAAGGACTAGTAGCAATAATATATAGAGACCGTATAATTTAATTTTTTTGGACAGAAGACCTCCATTGTACTGTATATGGCAAAGGTAGAACATTATAATTTGACCTTGCTTGCCCTTGACGGAGTGTTTATGTGAGATGGCAATCGCTGCATCAGCTACATAAAATAATTGAACATGATGGCAGGTCAGATCATTGAAATGTATTATGAAAGGAAGAGCAGACACAGTGGCATTTCATCAATGGCAATTTGCACCTGCTGTTCTTCAAATCTTTGGGGGTTGTTTGGAAATCTAACCCAAATGACAACCCATCTTACTTTAATTAGCTCAAGTGGCTTGACATGCATTTGCTGTTGACCATTGATCGCTTTGCTTGTCATGGCATTATACTAAAAATACCAGTTTTAATTTCCTGACCAATTTTGTAGGTGAACAAGTGCCATTTTAGCCCTTATGAATTCTTGATAAAGTCAAACAAAATCATGTATTCACAAATTCAGTCATCCATACAAATTCTACCAAAGACTAGCATTGTCATCATTTTGAATAGCTGTAAAAGTAGAAGCTTCTTTTGCTGCTACCCCTTCCTTCCTCCATTTCCTTTTAACATGATATGGGTCACTGCAGTACAGCTACACTCAGCTGCCAACAAGCATATCATTTTCCATTAAGATCACGCTCAATGGATGCAGTGGCATTATTGGTAGAAGGAGCAGACAGAGAGTAATGGAGCTAAAGTGATCGCTCTGTCAAACCGTGTCTGGCAGTAAGTGTGGGCCAGAGTTCTTATAATGCACAGTCAGATTCAAAGGAGGATGATGTGAAGATGTGAGTCCAAAATGGTATGCCATTAAACATTTAACACAGTTAAGTGACTGATTTTAAGGTTAAATACGTTTTTGTCTGTGAGATTTTACATTTTGACCCTAAAATTATCCCCAAAATTTCAAGCACAGTCGGCCCACCCCATCCATTTTGGAGGGGGGGGGCACAGTAAGTGCAATCAGCTATATAGAAATACTCAATTTAAAAATACCCTGTGCAAGGGTCGAAGTAACTTTTCTTTTCTTTTTTTTTTTTCTTCTTTTTTTAAGGAGCAGTTTTGATAATCAAAGACTTCTTTTCAAAAGCAATGTTAATATTTTGAGGAGCACTTTTTTATGGGTTAATCTCGGAACCTGAAGCAAGGGTTTTATCAAACTATAAAAATATGACAATATAACAAGTGGGCGGTGCAGTAGACGACTGGCACGTCCACCTCACACAACAGAGGTTCGGGGGTTTGATTCAGGCTCTGACCTTCCTTTGTGTAATTTGTTTTCTCCAGGAACTTCCCACATTCCAAAAACATGCATGCTAGGTTAATGGCACACTTTAAATTGGCCCTGGGTGTGATAGTGAGCGCGGGTGGTTGATTGTCCTTGTGTGCCCTGTGATTGGCTGGCTACCAGTTCAGGGTGGACCCCGCCTACTGCCTGATGATAGCTGAGATAAGCTCCAGCAGACCCATGACCTTTGTGAGGAAGAGCGGCTCAGATAATGGATGAATAGAAAATAACAAGTGAGCCGCTCCTCCCGGCTGACATACATTATAATTGCTGGTGCAGTCGTAACCAAGCCTTCTTGCATGAACTATTGAAGCCTCCTCGGATGAGTGGTGAAACATCTCAGAAAACAGAGCAGTCTGGTGATGAACAATTTAACTCCCTGGATGAATGAGAATATACACAAGCAAGACATGTTGCGAGAATTTGGAATTACAAAAATGTTTGCACGAGTGGAAAAGTTCTCTTCGCCGCCTCAAATTTTGCCTGCACTATACCCCAGCACTTATTTGCGCCTGGTTTGTTATTGTCTTCCACTTATGCTATTTAAAGACACAAAACATTGGAATACTTCTCTCAGGTTTAAAATAGTTTAACATTTACATCCAAATACTTTTGCTGGCAAAAGGAACTGTGCAACAAATCTGGCAGACACCCGGTTGGTGGATCTGTAGCCGCATCTGTTTGTGCCTGATTATGAATGTGTAAACCTTTAGTAAATGATGCAAAACATGGCCACAAACAGTTCGTGCAGTCTCTTAGCACAAATATGCAATATCAATGATCTTTGTAAATCAGGCCCCTATTGCCTCACCTTTAACTAGCGCATGGTAAAAAAAAAAAAATAAAAAAAAAAAAAAAAGGACGTTACTTCAGAAATAACGTAAATAAATAGTTTTCCATCCATCCATTATCCCAGCCGATTTTCTTCATGATGGTCGTGGGTGCGCTGGAGCCTATCCCAGCTGTCTCCAGGCAGAAGGGCAGGGTACGCCATGGATTGGTTGTCAGCCAATCGTAGAAAACATACATACCCTACATAGGGACAATTTCTGGCTAAAGTGTATGCATAGAGAGAGTCCTCCTCCAAGGTGAAAATGCTCAGCCTCCAATGGCTGAGCTTAAGAAGCTGCAAGGATGTACATAGTAGCTCACCAGCCGAAATCGGTGGCTGGAAAGGGGATGATGAATGGGAGACAGTGGAACTGGACCACCTCGTGGCAGATGGAAAATAGTTGAAGGTGGTGCAGGACAAACACAGCATGGCAGAAAGTTCTCTGCCTGAGCCATGAGGTGCTGCAGCGAGCTAGTTTAGGAGCTGAGGGAGCTAGCCAGCTGGCTGGCATGAAAAAGGGAAATAGGGGTCCCAGCTAGCGACAGCTAACTGGAGTGAGACAAGTGAAAGCCTGCCCAGGTTCCACGTTCAGCCACACTATGAATATTAAACTTATAATAGTCAAGCATTTATCACAAAAAAGAAAAATTTCGGATGCAAAAGTGATACCCAAAATATGCCAGCATATGAACACACATTGTGTATCACGTCTTTCCCGAGACAGTGTCAGTCCACAGACTTTTAGTAATTATTTCAGTGTTCACCTGATATTTTCTCTTCCTCCTTTCTTCTCGTCTCCCTCTATGCTCAGGGGGTAAACAAGAGCCAAGGCCCAGTGGCTAAAAGGAAGAAAAAAAATGGACATTATATAAGAAGCGCTTCATGCAATCACTAGTGTGTATGTGGCTAATGGATCTGAACCACAGGCTTGTTCTTCCCCAATCAACCTTAATATGTTTCTGACAGTGGGTGGCATTGTTGGAAGGGCCTGAAGGCTGAAAAACTGGCTTTATCAGTGAGTCCAGCCGCTTTGGACAAGCATTAGCATCGACTGTAATCGTTAGGAAATGACAAGTGCACATTTAAAGTAACAAAAATGTTTTCATTAATTGTATTTCTTTGCTCCAGTGCTTCTCTGTTGAAAGTGAGTTAAACGTTTAATTACTTTTGGCTTGCTGGAAGAAGGTAAAACCAATTGCAAAGCTGTAAACTTGCCTTTGTTGCGACAAAAAAGGTGAATTAAAGTAATCAAGCCAATAGACTGAACGCATATGATGATACAATGTCTTTAAGTAATATGATGTGAATTTTGTTCATTTTAGCATGTGGCAAAGTTTGAACGAGTAATCATTCTGAACAGTAACAATGGATCTACAGTACTGTATACACGATAGAATGTACCTTGCTATTGACTGGTGACCAGTCCACGATGAACCCTGCCCGTAGTCGGATGGGATAGGCTCCGGCTCACCTGCAATACTAATGAAGATAAGTGTTTGGAAAACGGAAGGAGTTTCAGACTTGTCAGAATATAATTTCTTGTGAAAGCATGCCTTCATGTGGGATCAATGTTGGCAACCTGCAAAAGATGTTGACTCAGTTTTCATCAATCTGTTGATTATCATTCTACAAAGTTAGTTAGCCCCTTCTTGTCTTTGTCACTTCAGCTGTTACGCATAGCATAAACAAATGTCCGTTTGTCATTGCGGTGTAGAAACGAAATCACATTTGTGTTTCGACAATGAAGTCTGTAAAAAGCATCACATGAATCTGCCTCCTCCTTCCAAATCTGCATAATATTTCCAAACTTCTTTTTAGTTCTGTGTGACAGCTGTTGCCTGTCTAGTGTGTCACTTTTGCAATTCTTCTCAGGTATTCGGAGCAGTCAGATAGGCAAGACAACTGTCTGCAACATCAACAATTGTTTAAACATAGCTCTTCAAACATGTAATAATATGTGCTCAAAAGGAAGTAAGCATGTTGGGTGCATTCAAGTTGGAAAAATAATACTTGATCTGTGCAGAAAGTTAGGCACAAAGTACTGAGGGACTCTAAATTAATCATGGATTTCCTTTTGACATATCATGACAGGTGTACTCACACTTTGATACACTGCTATTTAAATAGAGCATCTGTCACGCTGGATGAATGTTAGCTTGTTTATCACTTGTCTTGTCTGTGAGAATATGTCACAGGCTAAAAGTTTAATTCTTCATGCCCTTGAGAGTTCTCCTGTCAAATTTGCCCTGTTAACTTTTATGGCTGGAATGTCCCATGATATCTGCTGCCTGGATGCTAATGCGCCCATGTAAACATTCTTCTATTACAGAAGGCAGTCTCTAATCTGGTGACCTTTTGTATTAGAAAAGACAAAGTACATTAACGACCATTAAACCCTCACAAATGCTACCAGTGTGTCAAGAGGTTTAAATAATCAATGAAGGCGTCATGCCTAAAGTGCACAGGGCCTGCAAGAGAAAATACTACACATTTGAAGCACAGAGATTGCAGGTCATGTTTTATTAATGTGCATTTTATTGTTCTCAGTGCACACACATAGTAACATACTATAATGTATTGCATTTGTTAATCTTGTTCATGACTGAGTTATTGTTACACCAAGACACATTTCTACATATGGCCCAAAATAGGACATCAGAGGTGCCAGGTTAGCCCAGTACATCCCATGATTTGTGAAAATAAAAATAGAAGAACCAAATAAGATTTCAAAAAAATATGATAAAGCGCGAAAGATGGTACTTTGTCACAATTCAACCTTGTAAAGATGCAATTCAGCTGATGTGTGGATCCAGCTGAATGAAAATGCAAAACCATTCAATTGAAATTTTTATTTATAAGGTGTTTTTGCAAGGTGTTCAAGAATAAGTGTTCAACGTACAGGGATAAATCGGTATGGGTGTTGGATGGGGACGCGGTTTGATATCACGGTGACAGAGTACTGTTCAAAGTTTTACAGTCTAGCAGCTTGCGGAAAGATAATTTTCTTTCGCCTGTTGGTACTGATCTGGATGCTATATAACCACTCAAGCTAAATAATTTCTAAATATACTGTGTATGATGGCTGCCAGAGACTATAGCTGTAATTTTGCAGGTTCCTTTAACAACACAATAACATTGAAATGAGACTGACTGATTCAAATGTATTTTGTATGCTGCTGAGAAAATAAAGTTAACAGTTCACCGTTGAAAATTTAGAGCAGCATTGCACTAATCAGATCAATTTCTCCATGTTGCAATTTCAGTTTTTTTCAATTTCAATTCATAGTGTCCAATATACCTGCCATGCGTGTTTTTGGAATGTGAGAGTGAACCGGAGTACCCGGAGAAAACCCATGCAGGCACGGGGCGAACATGTAAACTCCGTACAGGAAGGCTGGAGCGAGAATTGATCCCATGACCTCTGCACTGTGAGGTCATCGTGCTAACCAGTTGACCACCGTAAAATTATGATTTCTTGGACTAAAGTAAGAAAAATCCTTGACTTATAGTTGACTAAAACTCGACTAAAAAAATAATTCATTTCAACTGCTATAGCTATTGATTCCACTGTGTACTTTTAAAGAATTTTGCTCACAGCTCTAACACCATAACAAAGGTAACAATACACAACCCCCCCAAAAAATCCTTGCAAAACATTTTTCTATGCACTTTCACTGCATTCTGATTAATATCATGTTTGTTTAATATTTCAACCAGCAAGTTAAGCAGCAAAATCAAACCGTTTTTAGCCATTTCAGACAGCGACTATTTTGTCACTTATTTTGTTCACTGAAAATGACGTCACAGTTGCTCATAGCAAAGATGACGATCAATCAAAGCTCAGTTTCACAAAACAGGTGATCTGTGATTGGTTGTTACCTGAACCCTGAGCAACTGTGATGTCCAACGTGGCCTGGGGCCCGGCACCTGGAGGCTAGATTTCCCTAAGCTCTTTCTCATGGATGAAAGTTAGCAGATCAAGTCATCATTGTCATTGACTTTGATGGCAAGAGTTCTCTGCCATCCACATCTGAGTGTCCTTTAAACTCCAGTGTAGTTTGCAGTGTGGCATTCTTTTTCCAGCTCATTGCTTGAGAGTTTTTGGAAATTGGAGAGCACTCCAAACTTCTCTCTCACATTCTCCAATGTCGAAAATCTTTCCTGAATGGCTGGAGTTACAGCATCAACAATAACATTGAAAATGCTACCTCAAGCTTCCTCAGTGCATCACTCAAAGGCTTATCAGGTGCCTCATTTGAAAAGTGACGCTTTATTGACCTTACACTGTTCACTTCAAGAACAGCCTCAACATCCATTTCTTCACAAATATCTTTTGCCGACATTTGTACTGCCACAAAGCCTGTTGCATTGTATTGATGTAGATCCTTCTCAATTGTTTTTAGAAGACTGATTGTCACATGAACCTGTATGCTGGGAAACTGCATCAGCTTGCTGGCACGGAGGGTCATGTTCAAGATGTCGTACCGCACAACTGTACATATACTGAAGCAATATGAGCTCACCTCTTCTGACATGGACTGGGCCTCGACGTTGATGATTTGGTCTTTAGTGTGATCCCTCACATCAATCAAGGCCTCTCTCACAGCAGCTGCTTCATACCTCAGTGGTCCAAACTTTTCAATTTCCTCTCCCTCCTTGTCAGACCATATCTATAAATTGATGCCCACATGTTTTTCTTTTGAGAATGGGCCATCTCTGAGTGGAGGCTCAAAACAGGGTAAAATGTTTGTGAAGGATGCCAAAGTAATTCAGGGCATCCATGGAAGCTATGGACGCATCAGCCAAAACCAAATGTAGGGTGTGAGCCCCACATGGCACAAAGATGGCTCTTGGATTCAATTGCAGAAATGCCTGGCTTGCAGACCATTGTTTTCCCCTTCATGTTTGCGCCATTGTCATAAGCCTGTCCTTTGCAGTTGTCAAATGGGATTTTTACATCCTCTAGTCTCTTTAGAATATGAGACGCCAAATGCAAACCTGTTGTTTCATCTGTTTCCAGATAACCGGTGAAATTCTCCTTTATGCAGACAACTGACAGTTGTTCAGTGTGGCTGATGTCTGGTGTACTATCAAGAATGACGGAAAGCTATTTGGCTTGCTTGATGTCATTTACCATCTCAGACAGAATCTTGCTGCTCAGCAATTCAACAAATTCATTCTGAATGGTATAACTGAGGTACCAAGTTTGAACACATCAACTTTTTTGGACATGATTAATGGGCTTCTTCATAATTGGATTGAACTGCACCAGTAGTTCAACTTATTTGAGGGAATTGCTATTAGATGCTACGTACAACATTTCTGTGCTTCCCCTGAATGCCAAATTTCTCACCGCCAGAGACTGCACGATCACTGTCAAATGAATCAACACTCGCCATCTCATCTATGCCTCTAAGGAGTGTTATCATCTCGTTGTCAATGATTTTGCCCTTCTTGATCCTGAGCGCCAGTTCGCTTCAATGTTTCATTAAGCTGAGGTGTTCTCCAGTGTTTTTGTGAGAAGAGAGCAAATTGCTGGCATGTTTCCAGTCATTTAGGTCTCTTGTTAGTTATATTGCAGAAAAAAGTTTGCAGCAAAAGCAGAACAAGCTTTTGATCTTCTCAGAATAAACCAACCAACTCCTGGGAATCATTTCATCATTAACAAATTTCTTCTTGAAATACTGATAATGGCAACTTCTTCTGTCTACTTAAATTCTAGAAAAACTCCAAAAGTCAATAGTTACCTCACTTGGTCCTCTGGAAACCAGCTGAGTCTTTTTTGTCTGTGATTATTGGAGGCCAATTTCCTGTCTCTGTGAATAAAGGCTGATCAGGCACGGGATTTGGTGTGATTGCTGGTTGAGGTATTTCTGATCGAGACCCTAAGATACAGAAATTAGCATAAACATGTTATTCACAAGTAAAATGTAAGATGTAAGAGAGTGCACAACATGCACACATACAGTACACACACCTGAGTGGATGGCTCCTCCCAAGATCCAGCTTCTTTGAAGCTTGATTGTCTACAGAGGTTAGAGATTGCTCATTTAGGCCTGTGTAAGCTGCCCCAAACTATTTCAGATGGAACCCTGACATTAACAAATAAAATATAAATAAAAATAAATATAGCCTAAAAAATATAACTAATAAAAACAAACACACAGACAGCATCTCTTTCTCTCTGTATATATATATATATATATTTATATATATATATATATATATATATATATACATATATATATATATATATATATATATATATATATATGTATGGGCACGTCATCCCATTTTGTCTGTTTGTCCTGCATCCTTTGTCCACAACCTGGGCACCCTGTAATTTCCTATTCACATCCACTTACCATACCATAATTTCCGGACAATTTCCGGACTGATTAAATCATATACAGAGGTTAGGTTCTATCACCCGCCAGCCTTCCCCCTCTTCTGCCTGCTTTTCCTCTTA
The DNA here is from genome assembly GCF_059441095.1 of Idiotropiscis lumnitzeri. Taxonomy (NCBI): domain Eukaryota; kingdom Metazoa; phylum Chordata; class Actinopteri; order Syngnathiformes; family Syngnathidae; genus Idiotropiscis; species Idiotropiscis lumnitzeri. Next base: position 29,218,088 of record NC_142393.1, on the reverse strand, counting down.
CAACATGCTTACAGCTCCAGTAGTTGCAAGTTGATCTACGGCCGCCCTGGGCTAGGTTACAGCAAACCCGAGTGAGAAAGTGATCCAGAAAATGAATGGATGGATTTAACTAACATTTGAAAAGGTGAGCAAAATGAGGTACATCAGTAACATGCTCACTTTCACATGACATCCATCAATCCATCCATCCATTATCTAGGCCGCATTTCCTCACAAGGGTCTCATTCTTTTGGCAGTAGGCAGGGTACACCCTGAACTGGTTTCCAGCCAATCGCCGGGCACACAACGACGAACAACTATTAACTCTACCTAGGGCCAATTTAGAGTATTCAATCAACCAACCAAGCATGTGTTTGGTACCTAGAGAAAACCCACGCAGGCACGGGGAGAACATGCAAACTCCACACAGGAAGGAACCTCTACTGTGATTCCACCATGCCAACAAGTCGTCCACTGTGCCGCCTTAACATACATTAATTAAAATTTATGATTTTAGATTATAGCGGCACGGTGGCCGACTGGTTAGCACGATGGCCTCACAGTGAGAGACCGCATCGGGCGTGGGTTCAATCCCAGCTCCGGCCATCCTGTGTGGAGTTTGCATGTTCTCCCCGTGCCTGCGTGGGTTTCCTCCGGGTACTCCGGTTTTCTCCCACATTCCAAAAACATGCATGGCAGGCCGATTGAACACTCTAAATTGCCCCTCGGTATGAGTGTGAGCGCGGATGGTTGTTCGTCTTTGTGTGCCCTGCAATTGGCTGGCAACCAGTTCAGGGTGTCCCCCGCCTACTGCCCAAAGATAGCTGGGATAAGCTCCAGCACCCCCCGCGACCCTAGTGAGGAGAAGCGGTACAGATGATGGATGGATGGATTTTAGATTTTACTGTAAACAGCAGTGATGCTACTTTATACCTGTTTTTAAGGAACATTCTATGTGTGGACTAAATTGTTTGTTGGGTGTGGGTAAATATTTTCAAGGTAATGAGTTGGTGAGATAAACTGGCCAAAGTGTTGGCAGGTGTCATTCGTTTCTCACTTTGTCAGAACCCTGCAGCAGTGCCTCAACTTAATACAATTGCTATCCCTTGGATTCGCCTCAGGTTCTCAATCAGCATGTTGGACCACACAAGGCAGGCAGCAGACTGTGACATGCAGAGTGGACTCAGGTAGCAGCCATTCCACTCTCCATCAATGCTACTGATGCTGATGTGAGCTAGGCAATGAAAGTGAGGTGCAACACTTTGCTCGGGGAAAATCAGCAGGTCAGATGGAGCACTGAGCAGGTGGGTCATTACTATGAAATATCTGTTTGATGCTCAATCATTCTTTTCGCTTGCCACTTAAACACAAACTGTGGCACAGACTTTGACAAATTTAAAATAAATAAACGTGAGATATGATTCTTCACGGGTTGTGATGTATTTTCACTTGTATGGCCTAGAAACTATTCAAATGTCCCACATCCATCTGTTTTCTATTTTGCTTGTCCTCATTAGTGTTGTGGGTGATCTGGAGTCTTTCCCAATTGACTTTGGGGGAGCGGCAAGATACACTCTAGAATTGGCTTTGACGTCACCCATGACAATATTAATTGGAATCAAAACTATTATGGTTTCACTAATGTAAGTAGGCTTGCATGTCATTATTTAATCAAAAGATAAGCATATGAACTAATCAGCAAGCTGATACCATCATATAAAAGTCTGTGAAAATATTATTATGTTGCTGTTTCTTCCATATTTATCCCATCCTGTGTAATGTGACGGTTGAAGTATTAGCACTGTCGTTGAACCCTGAGTAATTCATGATTTATAAGCCTCAAATCCATTAAATACTTGTTGCCATTACATGACACGAATAAATGTACATTATGATTGGGCACGATGGAGAGAATCACAATCCAAACACACACACACACACAGACCCCCCCACACACAGATGGAGACCTCTGACTGACTCAAGTGCTGATGGTGATGTAAAGTGCCTGTTTAATAGCATCACTGGCCTAATTGCTTTGGAAATGATTATTATCCTGGCTAAATTAGACCACAGAGTACAGTATATTTCACAGATCCCCGATTTGAGACAACTTGGTCATATTTTATTAAATGTTTTCCCACTGATAGTAAATATGGGGGAAAAAATCAACATATGACATGGTAAATACAGTGCGGCATGAATTCATAGTTGGCTGATATTCCAACTTTTGCGATCATTTGTTTAATAAGTGGCAACAAATAGACAGTGTTACCTCCTCTGAGAGGGAGCTGGGTTGCATTATTCAACATTGGGATTATCTTTGTTTACCACGTTGTTTCCCTTAATCTCCCTTTATCCATAGTTCCCATCCTTAACATGGCAAATCTATTTGTTATTTTATGAATTTGTGCCAAGATGGTTGTGCACGTAGCCTCTTGGTTTGTTCGAGTGGGCAATTGTTTCCTTCTGAGGAGAGAGAACATGGAGGAAGACCTCTCACTCGCGTGCCACTTTCCCATGCATACCAATGGGCCTGAATCGATGCCATCTTTTAATTGGAGATAGATGGAGCACTTTATATGCAGCCAGATCTGCCGCACCTTTAGCCCCATTCCTTACTGGTGCCATGATTGCAGATAATACATGCTGTGCTTGAAATGTGTTTGTTTGATGCTCAAAGCTGCCAGGGGTATTACTGTGAGACTTTGAGACCACGTGAGGACTCGCCTACATGCCATTAGTCAAAGACAGAATATTTAATCATCCCTCTGCTCTGGTATTGATTTACCATTACTCGACAACTATTTAAAGAAAACCTTAGATAGAAACCTGCACTCAAGCTGCATGAGACGACCTTGGACTTGTTTAGTGGTATCAAAACACAGCGTCACGTACTGCCTCAGAGCTTTGCAAAGGCTAATAAATTACTTTGAAATGCCCAGAAGGCTCTCTTGATTATGCTCTGGAGACAACATAAGGGATTCATGGGAGGACATAAAGCGGTGAGACAAGGAAGACAGCTCCCAGGTGCACCACAAGTGTTTCCTAACTTTTGTTTTTTTACGACAAAGCAAACACTATATTTGTTTTGGATTTTGGTGTAAGAGTCCAATCACATTTCCAAACACAAAGGAGAGATTATACGCATCCTATGTGATTATTTCAAACCTTTAACCGCAAAGCTATCTCTCATTCACTGAAAAATTACAACAGCAACAAATACCATGAAAAAAAAAAAGTGCACTCTTTTTTTTGAAAAGACTGGATTCCATTGAATATTTTATGGTGATATGTAAAACCCGCATGCCAGTATCATGCAAAACGTGATTGCCTCTAACATCACCTGTCGAAATGATATTAAGTAAAGGTTACATCATTATATTCATGAGGGAAAATAACCGTTATGACGTGAAGTAAATTCTATATCATTTTGTGTTTGAAAATTGAAATTGCTTTGATGTTTGAAAATGTTTTGCTCAATATATAAAGGAAATGAAAGTAAGTAAAAATAAGTCAATGTTGCTTATTTTCTTTCAAGAAATGCCACTTATATCACAATGCACGCAAAATTATGCTTCACAGATTATTTTGACAACCTTTATTAAGCCATTAGTCGCTGAATAATGCAAAACAAAAGAAATAAAGTGCTTGAGGCATCCCCCAAAATTAGACCAGACACAAAATGCTGAACTTTTAAAGTGTGAAAAAGTAATGTATCACATCAGTAATACATGCAACTCTTGAAGAAACATGTATATATATATTTATATATATATATATAAAATAAAAAACTGAAGTGAATGCTCCTCTTAAAAGCATCTGAGAGAAAGAGAGAGCAGAGAGACATTCAGATGGTTTCAGCTTTGTCACTCGTAGTGTGGGGGACCTAAAAGCAACATACTACATGTTGATATCAAGGTGTCACCTATGAGATTCATCTAGACTAGATCCAATTGTGTGGTCCTGTTTTCACAATGATAATTAGCACAATTATGTTGTTCACCATGAGGTCCTTTTGACACATTTTGTCTCCTCTCAAACTCATCAGCAGGGTGCCTAAAAGTTCGGGCCACGTAATAATCATGCATTCTCTAAGAAAACTTTCAAGTCACTATTTCTCTTGCTCTAATTGTGCCCCTTGAAGGATTTCTTTTCTCTGTGTGATGAGATAAATCCAAGCAGCCTGCAGAATATGAATGTGGCTGCGCTTTTGTTCTGTCATTTTTAATGTGAGACTCCCCTGAGAGCGACATGGTGTCTTCTTTGTGGCGGGTATAGGAAGTACTCCCGCCCATCCCCACTTCAAAGGGTAGGAAAAATTATTTATTGAGAAAGCGAGCAGAAATTGAGGGGATGTACCTGCAAATAGTCTCAGTAAGCAGCCTTTTCGGCTTGTTTCTAACATTTATTTATTTTGACTTCAAGGAAATCATCCAAGCGTGGCTGCAAGAATTGTAATTAAATTTAATGCTGCGTCTGTACCACTGGGGAAGAGGATACTTTAATCTAACTAAAGGGTTCTTTTCTATTCAAACAACTCTCATCCTAAACCCCCTGGAGCGCTTTGCACAACATCCTGTTGTGATGATGACCACCATCTCTGCTGCAATAAGTACACATTCCATCTTTGATGTGATTTACTACAGTTATTGCAGAATAACGTTCTCAAGTACTGCATTTATATCGGTATATCCTTCTATGCAAGGCTTCAAATGTTGTTTTGCGTCATTTATTGAGAACTCCATTAGCTCCTGACTTAGCTATGGAACTAGTCTTTATGGAGTTGTCTTCCAAATTCATTACAAATCATTTACCATCAATTTTTAGACACACGCACTAAGCAAATAAGTAAACAAAAGCTCAACATCAATTCAATAAGATAACATATAAATACATACATAATTGTAACATAATGTAAATAATAATGCATACACTCCAATCCATTTAAAATTATTCACAATGAATCAGTTAATTATTTTATTTTAACAATAATTAATATTCTATTTACACTCATCACTATTCGAATAGACAAGTGATTAATCTTTAAATACATTACAAACTCAACGCTTTAGCTCATTGATACAGCGCTAATAATATAATATTTGTTTATATTCTCTAATGAGTAAATTATTGTGTCAACAAAATAAGTTTTAACTTTTCCTTTGCAAACTTCTCTTGTTGGTCTCTGATAACAAAAATCCAGGTAATGAATTACATGCAACCGTGGCTCGATAAAATATAGATTTCTGCTTTTGGTTCGTTCTACATGAAGGCAATGCACACCTTGCTTCGTTTGCCTGGTGTGTCCCACAACCATGATGAGCTGAGATAAATAACACATTAGCTTAAAACATTTCTGGAATTTTTTTACAACAATATTCCTGATAATTGTTTTTAAGAAATACCCAAGTTTAATTCAAAACAAGCCAAGTTATCATGCATTGCTATTAATGTTTGTTTGATATGGACAACAACACAATTCATGAAAACGATGCAGAAAACAAATATGAAAGTACTAATGAACTTGTTGCTTGGTCAACCACTGTGGAATAAACTTTTTGCAATATTCAAAAATGCCTATACACCTCACTATTTTCTGAAGTAAATAGTTAATTTGATATATATATATATATATATATATATGTATATATATACAGAGAGAGAGAGAGAGAGAGAAACAACCTTGTATCGGTTCGATTACTGGTCTGATAGTAATTCCATCCATCCATCCATCCATTATCCGCCGCTTATCCGGGGTCGGGTCGCGGGGGCAGCAGCTTCATCAGGGAAGCCCAGAATTCCCGCTCCCCAGCCACATCTTCCAGCTCTGCCGGAGGGATGCCCAGGCGTTCCCAGGCCAGCCGGGAGACGTAGTCTCTCCAGCGTGCCCTGGGTCGTCCTCTGGGCCTCCTGCCGGTGGGACATGCCCGGAACACCTCCCCTGGGAGGCGTCCAGGAGGCATCCTAAACAGATGCCCGAGCCACCTCATCTGGCTCCTCTCTACGTGGAGGAGCAGCGGCTCAACACTGAGTCCCTCCCGGATGGCCGAGCTTCTCACCCTATCTCTAAGGGAGAGCCCAGACACCCTGCGGAGGAAACTCATTTCGGCCGCTTGTATCCGAGATCTTGTTCTTTCGGTCGCGACCCACAGCTCGTGACCATAGGTGAGGTTAGGAACGTAGATCGACCGGTAAATCGAGAGCTTCGCCTTTTGGCTCAGCTCCCTCTTCACCACAACAGACCGATACAGCGTCCGCATCACAGCGGAGGCTGCACCGATCCGCCTGTCGATCTCTCGCTCCATCCTCCCCTCACTCGTAAACAAGACCCAAAGATACTTAAACTCCTCCACTTGGGGCAGGATCTCCTCCCCGACCTGGAGAGGGCACTCCACCCTTTTCCGACTGAGAACCATGGTCTCAGATTTGGAGGTGCTGATCTTCATCCCAACCGCTTCACACTCGGCTGCAAACCGCTCCAGTGAGAGTTGGAGATCACGGCCTGAGGAAGCCAACAGTACAGTACATCTGCGAAAAGTAGAGGTGAAATACTGAGGTCACCAAACCGGATCCCCTCATCGCCCCGACTGCGCCTAGAAATTCTGTCCATAAAAATTATGAACAGAATCGGTGACAAAGGGCAGCCTTGGCGGAGTCCAACCCTCAGTGGAAACGAATCCGACTTACTGCCGGCAATGCGGACCAAACTCTGACATCGGTGGTACAGGGACCCAACTGCCAGTATCAAGGGGCTCGGTACCCCGTACTCCCGAAGCACGCTCCACAGAACTCCCCGTGGGACACGGTCGAACGCCTTCTCCAAGTCCACAAAACATATGTAGACTGGTTGGGCAAACTCCCATGCACCCTCAAGGACCCTGTAGAGAGTGTAGAGCTGGTCCACTGTTCCACGGCCAGGACGAAAACTGCACTGCTCCTCTTGGATCTGAGATTCAACCTCCCGACGGACCCTCCTTTCCAGTACCCCTGAGTAGACCTTACCAGGGAGGCTGAGGAGTGTGATTCCTCTATAGTTGGAACACACCCTCCGATCCCCCTTCTTAAAAAGGGGGACCACCACCCCGGTCTGCCAATCCAGAGGCACTGTCCCCGATGTCCACGCAATGTTGTAGAGGCGCGTCAACCATGACAGCCCCACAACATCCAGAGCCCTAAGGAACTCCGGGCGGATCTCATCCACCCCCGGGGCCTTGCCACCGAGGAACTTGTTAACCACCTCGGTTACTTCAGCCCCCGAGATAGGTGAGCCCACCACGGAGTCTTCAGGCTCTGCTTCCTCAAAGGAAGGCGTGTCGGTAGGATTGAGGAGGTCTTCGAAGTATTCTCCCCACCGACTCACAACATCCAGTGTCGAGGTCAGCAGCACCCCATCTCCACTATAAATAGTGTTGGTGGTACACTGCTTCCCTCTCCTGAGACGACGGATGTTGGACCAGAATTTCTTCGAAGCCGTCTGGAAGTCGTTTTCCATGTCCTCACCGAACTCCTCCCACGCCCGAGTTTTTGCTTCGGCAACCACCGAAGCCGTATTCAGCTTGGCCAGTCGGTACCTGTCAGCTGCATCCGGAGTCCCACAGGCCAGAAAGGCCCGATAGGACTCCTTCTTCAGCCTGACAGCATCCCTTACCGCCGGTGTCCACCAGCGGGTTCGGGGGTTGCCACCACGACAGGCACCGACCACCTTACGTCCACAGCTTCGATTGGCTGCCTCAACAATGAAGGCACGAAACATGGTCCACTCAGACTCAATGTCCCCCGCCTCCCCCGGTACGTGAGCAAAGTTCTGCCGGAGGTGGGAGTTGAAACTCTTTCTGACAGGGGATTCTGCCAAGCGTTCCCAGCGGACCCTCACAATACGTTTGGGTCTGCCGGGTCGGACCGGCATCTTCCCCCACCATCGGAGCCAACTCACCACCAGGTGGTGATCAGTTGACAACTCCGCCCCTCTCTTCACCCGAGTGTCCAAAACATGCGGCCGCAAATCAGATGACACGACTACAAAGTCGATCATTGAACTGCGGCCAAGGGTGTCCTGGTGCCAAGTACACGTATGAACACCCTTATGTTTGAACATGGTGTTTGTTATCGACAATCCATGACGAGCACAGAAGTCTAGTAACAGAACACCGCTCGGGTTCAGATTGGGGGGGCCATTCCTCCAAATCACGCCCTTCCAGGTCTCACTGCCATTACCCACGTGAGCATTGAAGTACCCCAGCAGAACGAGGGAGTCTCCAGGGGGAACGCTCTCCAACACACCCTCCAAAGACTCCAAAAAGGGTGGGTACTCTGAACTGCTGTTTAGTGCATAAGCACAAACAAGGGTCAGCACCCGTCCCCCCATCTTAAGGCGGAGGGAGGCTACCCTCTCGTCCACCGGGGTGAACCCCAGTGTACAGGCGCCAAGCCGGGGGGCAATAAGTATGCCCACACCTGCTCGGCGTCTCTCACCTTGGGCAACTCCAGAGTGGAAGAGTGTCCAACCCCTCTCAAGAGGACTGGTACCAGAGCCTACGCTGTGTGTGGAGGTGAGCCCGACTATATCTAGTCGGAATTTCTCTGCCTCGCACACCAGCTCAGGCTCCTTCCCCACAAGAGAGGTGACATTCCATGTCCCAAGAGCTAGTTTCTGTAGCCGGGGATCAGAGCGCCAAGGTCCCTGCCTCTTGCCGCTGCCCGACTCACACCTCACCCCACCCCTTTGGCCCCTCCCACAAGTGGTGAGCCCATGGGAAGGGGGACCCACGTTGCCTTTTCGGGCTGGGTGCAGACCCGGCCACCAGGCGCTCGCTGACGAGCCCCATCTCCAGTCCTGGCTCCAGAGGGGGGCTCCGGTGACCTGCGTGGGAAAACGTGGTCCAATATATTTGAGCATCATAAGGAGGTTTGGTGATAGTAATTCTTCATTTAAAATATTATTGAGTTGACCTTCTGCTTCTGCAGCTGCATATAATGTAATGTCATCTGCATCTACCAACATGGAAGAAAGTTTTAACATCAATGGAAAATCATTCGGGCGGCACGGTCGCCCGACTGGTTACCAAGATGGCCTCACAGTGAGAGACAGCATCGGTCGTGGGTTCAATCCCGGCTGCGGCCATCCTGTGTGAAGTTTGCATGTTCTCGCCGTGCCTGCGTGGGTTTCCTCCGGGTACTCCGGTTTCCTCCCACATTCCAAAAACATGCATGGCAGGTTGATTGGACTCTAAATTGCCCCTAGGTGTGAGTGTGAGTGTGAATGGTTGTTTGTCTCTGTGTGCCCTGCAATTGGCTGGCAACCAGTTCAGGGTGTCCCCTGCCTCCTGCCCGAAGATAGCTGGGATAGGCTCCAGCACCCCCCGCGACCCTAGTGAGGAGAAGCGGTACAGAAGATGGATGGATGGAAAATCATTAATAAACAGAAAACTAAAGGGGTCCACAATTCATCTGTCCAAGACAAGAATAACTACCATTGAAATAAACTTTACAGACTCTCTAACTCAGATATCTCGCTATCCATTTTAAGGCTGATAACTAAAATCCAGAACCACTTAACTTATTGCATGAACATTTATGATCGAGAACATCAATAGCTGCACACAGATCAAAGAATATTGCTGCAACTTTTTCCTATCAATTTCCCTTTAAATTCCCAAATATTCTCCAATACAGACAAGTTACCCTGTAATGCAGTGAATCTCAAATAGTTAGGCACGCCCCCGATGCTGAGGGGCGCGCGTGTGACCCTGGGATACATGCTTTTTTTCCGGCGTACTATAGTACGGCTAAACGATCATTTTGGGACCGCAACGCAAATTTGAGATAGTCAACGCTGCGGTTTGTGCCCCGAGTTTATGCAGTTGGTCATGCAGTATTGATTAAAAAAAAAAAAAAAGCAGCACCCTGCCGCTCGTTGTCCCGGAAGTAATTTCTTTCGGCGCTACTTGAATGCTAGCCGCCAAGCTATCTTGCGTCGCAGCAGTATGAGCTTTATTTCTACTATGTCTACGTCCGTCCACAGCAGCAACAACGAGCTGCGTGATGACAAATAAACAACCCCACTATCAAGTAGCCTTCTGAATGAGGAGGCGAACGAGGGGACGCTAAGCGTGCTAATTGCAAAAATGAATGACAGAGTAATAAGTGCTTCGATGTACGCTCGACTTTTAACAGAAGTCTGACTAGAACCGCGTTTGGGCGGAGAGCCAGCGGCTCTGAACAGAAATGTTGTATCGCAATCATTACGTATCAAAACATAAAATAGGACGACGGCTATGTCAGAAATTTAAGCAGACACTCTCAGACTGGAACACGGAAACGGATGACGTCATCATGTTTAAAAAAAATACTCGTGAATCAGGACTGGACAAAAATTTTGGTACCACTAGAAATTACTGAAAAATAATTTGACCAAAGGGGCATGTTCAACCAAGATGTGGCTGGCCTCTTATTAGCATTGCAAATGTCTTAAAACTTGTAGCAGTGAGTCAACCTATTTAAAGGGTGACCACAAGTGTATTTTTTCCAAGAAAACATTTCTTAACTTGCAGACAGTTTCGGTTGTCACTGCAGCCTTCGTTAGCGTTGTCACTGTTTCCTTTTGAGACGTGTCTCTCGTCACACAAAGATCAAGCTTGGACTGACAGCCGAAACTGTCAGCAAGGTAAGAGATTTTTTTTCTCTTTATTGAAAAAAAAAAACACTTGACTGGAGAAAAGAAACTTTGATCCTAATTTGAAAAAAAAGACGAGATGAACGCCACAGCGCTAAGGACCAGATGAAGCGAAGGAGAGAGTTGTCTCTGGACATTAGACATGCACATTCCAGTTCAATGCTAGACCAGCTCCAAGCAGCTTCATATTCATGTGACCACAGTTACCTGTGTTATTCAGACATTTAAGATCCACAGCACTGGTGCCAAGCTACCTGGACATGGCCACAGGAGGAAAATTTAAGACAAATCGATGAGGCGGATAATTCAAATGCAAACAAAAGAGCCCAAAACAACTTCAAACAAAATTAAAGGTGAACACCAAAGTCAAGGTGGATCAGTGTGAGATTGCAGCATTTCTCAATGTTTAAACCAAGTGGACATAATGGGAGATAAACAAGGAGGACATCACTAATAAAAATAAATCATTAAAAAAAAAAAAAGACAATGCTTCAGTCAGAATGGCCAAAGTACAAACGATATAGAACTGGGACTTTTTAGCATACCAGATCTATGTTTACAAATGCAAAAATGAAGCATATGAAGAAAGAAACCGTCCCTACAGTGAAACATGGAGGAGGCTGTGTTATGTTCTTATTTAGCTTTTCTGCATCTGGCACACAGTGTCTTGAATCTATGCAGGGTACAATGAAATCCTAAGTTTATCAAGGTATGTACCGTATTTTTACGGCCATACGACGCGCTGCATCAAAGGGCGCAACACCGGTTGAGGGTGCTATTTCCGTCTTTAATGCATATAATAGGCACGCCGTACTACAAGGCGCTAGCTCGGCCGCTCGCTCGTTCGTTCGGCGGTCGCTCGCTCCGCGCGATCGGCCGCTCGTTCGCGCGAGCTCGGCTGATGCCAGCTCACCAGGACTCAATCCCCTAAGGGATCGTTGCCAGAGGTAACACCCCATTTCAATGACAGATGTCATGAAACTATTAGGAATCACTATCAATAACAATGACTTCAACCAATAAAAGGTGTCTTGGCAATAGTCTACTCTACAACGTCAGGGGAGGGACTTCACTGGTCACCACACTCCTTAGAGTCACGGTTTCAAATCAAAACCAAAAAAAAACTCAGCATACAAGCAAACAATGAAACAAAGAAATAAGATTAACACAAAATATGTATCTCTCATGCCATCTATATACCCAAAAGAAATAGAAATAACACAAAAAGATTATAGCAATGGCTTCTTGGGAGCCACTCAGCCTTAGCCAATTACAGCAATGGCTTCTTGGGAGCCACTCAGACTCAGCCAATCACATGGCTGTTTAGAGAGATGTGCATGGCTGTTTAGAGAGATGTGCTGTTGTGCTTTGGGCTTTTTGTCTGTTGTCTAAACCTGGGACGTTTCTTGCTTGCAATAACATAAATGATAAGACAGACTACTACATTGTGGACAGCTGCCCTTTTGTCCAGCCTTCTCCTACACCATCACCCAAACACCATAGTCACATAATGTATAACTCACGGTCAATTAGAAGCATAGATGACTCAGACTTTGTCCAGCAGGGTGTGCTAACATGCACTCCGGCCAGCCCAATGAGTAAAAGGGTTGATGGTCGCGAGTGATGCTTAGTCCATATAATGGGCGCGTCGCTTTACAAGGCGCTTTGTTTGTTTTGAGGAAGATTAGGGACTTTAAAGAGCGCCCTATGGCCCGGAAAATACGGTATTCTTGAGAGAAATGTTCTGTCGGGTGTCAGAAAGTTTGGGCTCAGGTGTGGGTCATGGGTCTTTGCAACATCTTTGTAACGCGTAACAGTTAAAAACACCTAAACAATGGCGAAGAGCAAAACATTGGACAACTTGAGCAGTGTGCTCATGAAGAGTGTTGGTCATGATGAGAAGTGCAGATGTTACAAAAATTGTTTGATTGCAGAAATTGAGTTTATTTTTATTTTGATCACAATTCAAAAGTAATGTTTACATGGTTTTCATTGGTTTAATTTAATTCCTTATTATAATTCATGCTGCTAATAATTGTCATGACCCGCGTCGGGCATGTCAGTGTTTGTGTTATTATTTTCTTCCCTCCTTCCTGCCATGTGCTTTTGTTATTGTTTTCGTCACCTCCCTGCCATGTGCACCTTGTTTTTGTTTTGTCAGCTGAGAGGGGCGTTTCCCTCTCAGCCTTTTCGTTCTCACCAGCCACGCACCTGTTCCCAGTTCATCATCACGCACCTGTTTCTCATCTGCTCCCTTGATCACTATGTTTATTTAAACCCCCCAGACCGACACCACATTGTCGGGTCATTGTTCCTTCTTGCCGCATTTCCCGTGTATCTCGCTACCCTTGGACTGTCATGACCACGCCCTGTTCCCGTTAATGCTCTTGTCATCGTTCCCTGTCCACCTTGTTCGTTCCCGTCTCGTTTTTGTTCCTTGTCCTCGTTCCAGTTTAGTCTCGTTTAAGTTGCCTTTTGTTATTTGCACCCTGCCACGTGTTTGTCCTGGTTTGACCCTGTCAATAAATTCCCTTCAAGTTACACCTTCCCCTGCCTCCTCGCCTTTTGGGTCCACCTCCTCATCGCCGCAAGGCGATACATGACAAATAATAATAATAATAAAAATTTTATTACTTTTTTCTCTTTCATTAAAAGAGGGGTACTGCATTAGGTAATTAAAAGGTGGAATCTGGACGTTTTTGCCCCAAAAAACAAAACCGGAGCTAATGTTTTACAAACTGCATAGAGATAATCTCCAGACGCAAACTTTTAAGTTTGTTCGAAAGCTCGTATAACCCAAGGCTAACCTCAAATGTAATGGTATTAATGTATTCTCTTCTTGGCTCATTGCCATCATCCTGACCACAACCAAAGCTATCGCAGCTGCAATACAGTGTGGTTTTTGGCTGGCATTTTAGATTTAGTCTTAGTCTTTTCTACAAAAATGCTTATTAGTCTTCGTCACATTTAGTTATACCTATTCATGAGCGTTTTTGTCTATTTCTAGACGAGAGAAATAAAATAAAAAAGTTTTAGTCTAGTTTCCGTGAATTTATTTGACGGAAACTCAAAAAGGTTTTAATCCGTTTTAGTTAAAAATAAGCACACAAGGTTTCTACATAAAGCAAAGACTTTCTGATCAACTACTAAAGATTTCAACATCTGACTTTTCATCATAGACCAGAAAGCAGCGGCCATGACATACGTGTACATTGATACCCATTGTGAGAATTGAGATTAAAATTTACATTTTGACGTCATCAAAAAACAGCTCAGAAGATTTCACTCACTGAAAATGTTACAGAAAACACTTCAGAACATTTTTCTCCCACTGTCCTTACAAAGCCACACTTCAGCCAATCTTCCGAGGTAATTATAATTCTTGTCTCAGTGCACGCATCACATTTGTTCAGATCTGCTTTAGTTGGCACTGTAACAATGGTATAAGTGGCCTCAAGTGCTTTTTAGTTTCCCTTGCCCTTGAGCATAGATTGAATTAGCCATGATCATTACTTTCAGGTGAGCGAAAAGCAGCTGTAACATCCACAAAGAAAGTAAGAGGGTCTCTGGTTCCAGCACATATAACAGGCTTATTTTGCAGTCAATTCCAACTGGATTGGCTAGGATTACAAGTAGAGTACAATAGTATTATTGACTAGTAAATGTCATGGAATGGTAAATAATTTGATGTAACAGTGGTGTGCAGTCAGGGCCTTCGAGGTCTTCACTGCTGGCTCAAACACTATCACACGCACTGACATGCATTTACAACAGCAATCTATTGTCTTTACTTCAAAGAGCGTTTCTTGGCTGTGAGTTTTCCAAAAACACATGTTAAAAAATATATATAATAAAAAACACAACTTGTAAAAAAAAAAAATCATAATTCTGAGGACATAATAATAAGCCACGCCCATGACTAAAAGAGTAATTATGAAAACCAACTCACATAAGAACATTGGTTCTGTAACAAGGCAGATAGGTATGTGGTACCCTTGAGACACAATGGAGGTTTTTACGAAAAAATTTTTATTTAACGGCATGCATAGACAAACCTATACAAGATGGGACTTGAACCTGAGCTGCAATGGTTAATCAGCAAAAAAAAAGAAAAAACAAAGGGGGGGGGGCGGCGGTAAGGTCGGTCAGTAGTTGGCAGGGCCCACAGGTTGTGTGGGGTTCTGCCCTCCTACATCTGTGATTTACTCACAAGGAGAATTGTTGATTATTATTTATTGTGTTCGAATGATCAATGCACAGAACTAGGAAAAAGATGTTTCTCTCAAGCTGCTCCCATGACATGGGTCACTGCAGAAAACCTGGAAGCTACCCAAACTAATTTCTTTAAATGCTTTTAAAACCAGACTGAGAGCACTTGTGTTCGACCCACTCGAGGCAAAGTTCAACCTGTACATCATCACTATCTCCTGGTTGAGCCTGAGAACCATCTCCTGACTCCCCACTTTGCTCTTGACGATGTTAGAGCCATTTTCTGTCACAATGGGCAATAATTTGTCTTGTAGACAGGCCACTTTCACTAACGTGTCCTCACGCGTATGGTATTCCTGGGTGTTCACTGACAGGTATCTCGGTTGCCGATGGAATAAATCCATTCCAGTCAAAGCAGTTTCTTCGCTTGGCTAGGATTTTCTTTCGCTATCAGATGGTTGCAGGGACGCTAGGTTGTTCCAGGTATTCTCCGTGCACATTCTTGTGAGCACTTCGAAAGATGTACTTTTAGATTTGTGGGGTTTTTATGCCGCAAATGAGACCTGTCGCATTACATTTGCTTTTGTCAGAAACACAATCGTAATCAAAATAATCCCAAATGGGGCTCTGCCGCTTTCTCCCAACTTTCGCCATTATGGTGTTTTTGTTTTATACCCATGAGACCTCATTGTCAACACATTACGTCATTTAGGATTTTGAGATGTACAACTGTCGTAAATCCGGCAGCGTCATGTTTTATATTTTAAATCATCACCAAAAGCTTACCAAGACTAAAAACTGAAGATTTTTTCTCCATAATTATCATTTATTTTAGTTGGTTTTGTGAACACTGTTGTTTTAGTTATCGTTTTTATCTTATTTAACAAAAATGTGTTTTTAAGTTAAGTTTTTGTTATTTCATTCGTTTATGTTTACAATAACCTTGGTCTGCATCCAATGGTGACTGCTGGAAGTCCATCCATTATCCGCCGCTTATCCGGGGTTGGGTCGCGGGGGCAGCAGCTTCAGCAGGGAAGCCCAGACTTCCCGCTCCCCAGCCACATCTTCCAGCTCTGCCGGAGGGATGTCCAGGGGTTCCCAGGCCAGCCGGGAGACGTAGTCTCTCCAGCGTGCCCTGGGTCATCCTCTGGGCCTCCTGCCGGTGGGACATGCCCGGAACACCTCCCCTGGGAGGCGTCCAGGAGGCATCCTAATCAGATGACAGAGCCACCTCATCTGGCTCCTCTCTACGTGGAGGAGCAGCGGTTCGACACTGAGTCCCTCCCGGATGGCCGAGCTTCTCACCCTATCTCTAAGGGAGAGCCCAGACACCCTGCGGAGGAAACTCATTTCGGCCGCTTGTATCCGAGATCTTGTTCTTTCGGTCGCGACCCACAGCTCGTGACCATAGGTGAGGGTAGGAACGAAGATCGACCGGTAAATCGAGAGCTTCACCTTTTGGCTCAGCTCCCTCTTCACCACAACAGACCGATACAGCGTCCACATCACAGCGGAGGCTGCACCGATCCGCCTGTCGATCACTGCTGGAAGTAATAATCCAATTTGAGTATTTTTATTGCTTTTTGTTCCATTTTTATAATGTTACTTTGTGGGAGTTTTGATGATTTTAGAATGCCTGGTATGGTGCTGCAAGCTTTTATCCTGATCACTAAAACAAAACTGCAAAAGTTTTGATTGGGTCAGAGAGCCTTATTTTGAAGGTTCCCCGACCCAATCAGCTGTTTTAGAGACACGTCACACGGAAGTGCAACAGCTCTGGTGAAGGCTGAAGTGACAGCTGAAACTGTCAGCAAGGCAAGAATTTTCACTTTACACTAGAAGATAAGATTTTTGTATGAAAAAAAAGAAAAATTATACTATTGTAAATCAGACAAGATAAACACTATAACACGATAATGAACCTAGTTGGCGGCAATAAGGGTTGGCATCAAATCGTTTGCTTTTGGCTAATGCCGGACTTGTTTAGCTTCCTCTGTTAACGCCAGTGCATTATTGCTGGAGTCTACTGGCAAACTGACACTGCGATTTCCCAAACAAAATGCAGCCAATCCATTACAGTTGGCAGCTCACTTTTAAGGGTTGCAAACATTTTTCTTGTCGTTCGTCGTGTTTGGACTCATCTTATCCTTTGGTGGTAAGCAATTGTCGTTTTCGGTCTCCTTGCATTGCAAGCGCTTTCTGTTACCCGTTTGATTTCCTGGTGTGAGTTTGTTCCACCAGCGTTTTTTGTTATCATCACTCCGACGACAGTAATTATAGATATCCATATTCTTATACGAAATTGATAAACATTCTATTCCCCATCGAGATTGCTGATTGTTGTTGAACGGTCACAATAAATCCTTGTTCAACCTATTTTCCCTTGACAGCGCTTTTACGAATCCACCTTCCCCCCTAACAGTTGAATGGCGGGTAGAGTGTGTAGGGTGATCCAAAGTCCGGAGAATGAAGGCAACAGTGAGGCATAGCTTGGGCAGGGAGAAAGGAAGCTTTGGGGAGGCACACAAGAAAGACAAAAACATAGGGAGACAGGTTAGCACCAACATGGCTAAATACAGAGCAGGATACATTTTTAGAGCACGTTTATGGGCTGTAATACCACAATCAAAGCGGGAAAAATCTGGCGCCTGACTCCACTGATCTTTTATCTGGGTGTTGATGAGGCTGACGAGCTACAGGTGCATGGGAGCAGGGGCCTGAAGCTGCAGGGGTGTGATCAGGAAGGGAGAGAGGGAGCTGCCCAAGCTCTATAGGGGAAACCGGAGACTCCAAAACTGGCTAAAAACAAACGAGCACCACAACGTACACACACGCACGCACACACAGGTACATATGAAATATTTTGTGTAAAATGAGGATTGCACTTCTTAAATAACTCACTCAACTTATCACAAACAGACAAATAAATAAAATGTGGATAAAATTAAAGTGTACCCAATCTCCAGTTAATAACATCAACAACCCTGTAGGAAAAGTAAGATAATACATACTTCTTACGTAATATCTAACAGCAGCAGGCATTACCACGCAGCAGCGACTCATTATTAAATTTCGTCTCTCTCTTTGCTCGGAACATACGGTCAAATCTATCCTTTTAATATATGAGTGCATGACAAATTTCCACAGATGCGTTTTTGTCGTGGCTCAAGTATCCCCTCACGATCTTCTCTTTGTCTTTGTACAAACTTTGGAGACACATAAATCTAAGTCAACTCTTACAACGGAGACACAGATCAGATACGTCTTAACACACGCACTCCTACAAACGACGACAGCCAAAATGTCACAAAATAGACAACACACGGACATGTTGTTTTTCCTGCACACTGAAAAATTTAACTATGCGAGGTGAAAAAGATCAAGCATGTTGAAAGGCAGCAATAGCTTAGAATTTGGTGAATCCCACTGCCCACTTGGTTGTCAATAAAGTAAAATTTTTTTTCCGCAGTCATAAGACTCGCTGCCTCAAAGGGTGCAACACCTGCTGAGGGCGCTATTTCTGTCTTTGAAGCACACACTGGGCACGCTAGCTCAGCTGCTTTTAGCATAGCTATAGCTCGGCTGCTCGTGCTGACACAGCCCATGGCAATTCACTTTGCCTCAATACCATAAGCAATCATCACATTTCAAAGACAGTTGCCATGATACCATTGACAATCACTATCATTAACAATGATTCTAACCAATAATAGGTATCATAGCAATAATCTACAAGACTACGTCAGGGGAGGGACTTCACTGGTCACCACACTCCTTAGAGTCACGGTTTCAAAAAAAAAACTAAAAAAAACTCAGCATACAAGCAAACAATGAAACAAAGAAATGAGATTAACACAAAACATGTATCTCTCATGCCATCAATTTACCAAAAAGAAATAAAAATAACACAAAATGATATAGCAATGGCTTCTTGGGAGCCATTAGAGCAATGCCTTCTGGGAGCCACTCAGACTCAGCCAAATCACATGGCTGTTTAGAGAGATTTGCATGGCTGTTTAGAGAGATGTGCTGTTATGCTTTGGGCTTTTTGTCTGTTGTCTAAACCTGGGACGTTTCTTGCTTGCAATAACGTAAATGATAAGACAGACTACAACATTGTGGACAGCTGCCCTTTTGTCCAGCTTTCTCCCACACCATCACCCAAACACCATAGTCACATAATGTATAGTCATGGTCACTTTGAAGCATAGATGACTCACACTTTGTCCAGCAGGGTGTGCTAACATGCACTCCGAACAGCCCAATGAGTAAAAGGGTTGATGGTCGCGAGTGATACTTTGTCCATATAATGAGCGCAGTCGCCTTACAAGGCGCTGTGTTAGTTTAGGGGAAGATTTGGGACTTTTAAGTGCGCCTTATGACTGTGAAAATACGGTACATATTTTACAATTACATTTAAACAACAGTCGTTATGATCACAAAATCTTGTTTTCTCAAATCACAATTATATTGCAAATGCAATTAATTATTCAGCTCTAATAGATATACCAGGATATGCAAATTCTTCAGATTCATTTACCAAGGGTATGTGGTCTTCAACAGCAGTTTTACACTTTTATAAAAGGATAAGTTCCATACACTGGAGCAAAGTAGAAAAGAAGAAGAAAGAAAAAGATTAAGAACCTAAAGTTTGAGCATATACTTATGATTATTTTAAATTTATATTCAGCACATTTAGCTACAAGATGAGATGATGAAGCGGGATAGTTAATAATATACTTATAATATGCCCTACAACATATCTGGAGCGATACACTCCTTAAGTTACAGGTGACTTTTTTTTTCTATTGCGTCATCAAGCACGGCATAGTGGAGGACTAGTTAGCACGTCGGCCTGGTAGTGCAGAGGTTAAGGGCTTTGAATGCAGGATCCGGCCTTCCTCTGTGGCGTTTTCATATTCTCCTCATGCCTGCGTGGCTTTTCTCTAGGTTTTCAGGTTTCCCCCCACAATTCAAAAACATGTGTGGTAAGGTAATTGAACACTCTAAATTGCCCCTAGATGTGAATGTGAATGGTTGTCTGTGTGTCTGCCCTGCAATTGCCTGGGAACCGTTCAGGGTGTACGCAGCCAACCGCCCGAAGTCAGCTGGAATAGGCTTCAGCATGCCTGCAACCCTTTAGAGGAGAAGGAAATCAGATAATGGATAGATGGAGTCATCAGGCAGTCGTGAGAGTTGGGACAATTCAACATTTGGCTGGTCTGAGGATTAAAGACCGAGGTAATAAATAATGGTCACACTTAATGAACTGCCTTGAGTAAATTCTATTTAGTCAGTGAAAGTATGACAGCAGTTTTAATTTTGGTGGGGTGAAACAAAGATACATAACAAATACATATACAGTTTAAAACAGAGAAAGGTACATAACACAACATACTTTTGTACAAGATGGATACGATTGAGGAAAGCACCTCGTGTTTAAAATAAAATAAAAAATGAAGTGAACACTCTTCTTAAAAGGATCTTATATATATATATATATTTGTATGTATATATATATATATATATATATATATGTATATATATGTATGTATATATATATATGTATGTATATATATATATATATATATATATATGTATATATATGTATGTATATATATATATATATATATATATATATATATATATATATATATATATATATATATAAATATATATATATATATATATGAGAGAGAGAGAGAGAATCAAAGAGTAGCAGACAACGCTAAAGGTCAAGGAGATGTTGAGAGATCAAAGTTATAAAATTTATTTTAATTTAAAGGAATGTATTTTAACCAGATATTCTGAAGCAATATATCAAAAAACGTTCCTCAAAAATGCATTTGATTTCTGATGCCAAAAATCAGTTCCCATCATTTAATTTTAAAAGAATTGCTATGATGATATACTGAACATTTTGACAGTCATTTTTTTTTTTTAATCTTGTCATGTTGCTACTCCATTACTTATGCCAAACTAAACTGTTTTCTTCTGAGAATGTGATTTCAGTAACATTGAAAAGTAAATAGTCACCTACTCAACACCTTCGGTGTAGTCAGATGTTACGGATGTGACTTGATCTGCATCGGGTGAAGCCTTGTGGAAATAAACGGAAAAATACAATTAAACACATAGTAAGAAACAAGAGACCACCTCATGCATTTCCATATTAAAACAAGGTATAGCATATCTAAACATTTTTTTCAGCTATTCACAGAGCTCAACAGAGGGGAATTACCTTTGTCTCGCAGCTTAGCGCCAACATATAAAATAATTGTGCATTTTTGTGGTCAAAGCATATAATTTGGTACGCTTGTTGACATGAATATTCAACATGGTGTTCACTGCAAACATTTTTCAAAATGGCCAACAGAAACTTTGACTTATGTGATGTGTACATAATTAGCGAATTAGAAATCCCTTTATTGTCATTGTACTCAAGTGTGCAACGAGATTAGAGGGCTCCCTTCTCCAGTTCAATACAACAATAATACAGACAAATATATAAATTAGATAAATAAATAATATGACATTTCAGACTTATTTAACACCTCAATAGCCTCGCTAATTATTGTTATAAAAGTCAATATTACAGAAATGGGCTGTGCTATTTCGGTAAATGTTTTATATGAAAGATAACCTGGGTGATTTTGGAAGGTAACGTTGCGAACGCTGATTAGTGCATACCTTATATATATATATATATATATATATATATCATTCGTAATCTCCAGGAGAGCCAGGGAGGCTTGTTGGAGTCAAATGTCGTGCTCACGTGTCATCTTATGCACACAGGTATGTTTTTATTGTACATTTTGCAGTTTTTTTTTTTTCAATGACTCTCACTCCGGATGTGGTCAAGGAGAGCCAGTGAGGCTTGTTCGGATTCACACGCCGCGCTCACGTGTCATCTTATGCACAGGACTGCCAATAAAAGCACCGTGAGACCCTACTTGACTCCAGTTCATTGCTTCCAGAACACAACGCAGAGAGAAAATTACACGGGTTACACAGAATTGAAATTATGACCATTAGAATTTCTAAGAAGATTCCTTCCTTCTCACAAGGCTCATTAAGTATGGGTAAACCAAGGGTCGGTTACTGGGAAGGCGATTCACACTCACCCTCACAGAAATTGAAGTATTAACTCCTGTGGTATGTTGTTTGCGGTTGAAGACTGTTTTAACAGGGCATGTGTAAGTTCTGCAAACACAGCCCAAATATGCAGTCTTTTTCCCGTGGCCAACAAAGCTCGACACAACCGGTCCATGCTTGTAACATTGGCTTTCTCAGGTCCTAGCACTGCTGCAATTTTATGGGCTGCTAAGTAACAGAAATTATTTCAGTTCCAAAAGCCAACCAAAGCTCATCCTCAACTGGCACCACAACATCAATATGTTTGCAGAACATTTTAAAGAAAAGATATGAACTCAGTCTTATGGCTGTC
Organism: Idiotropiscis lumnitzeri; assembly: GCF_059441095.1. Taxonomy (NCBI): domain Eukaryota; kingdom Metazoa; phylum Chordata; class Actinopteri; order Syngnathiformes; family Syngnathidae; genus Idiotropiscis; species Idiotropiscis lumnitzeri. Next base: position 29,195,778 of record NC_142393.1, on the reverse strand, counting down.
AACTAAGAAAGTTTTGGAATGGCTGCATCACCTACCACATGTCTCTAGAAGCCAGTACCGCACTGCTCTTGTAGCAAATTTTAGAGACTCAAACATGTCGAGGTCCCACACCAGATCAAGCCTGGACACACTTTCATTATTTCTGGTCACAGATGGAGCAAAAATGATATGAACGTAGTTAAGATTTGAAGGTTTTTATAGAACTTGGTTTAAGCATCCGGATGATAGCTCTCTCATCTATAATGGTACATTTAACCTTTGGACTGTCAGAGTACGTTCTATGGACTTGTTCCTGGCATGAAAGCAGATCACTTCTCAGCCCCAGTCTGAGACATCGGCCATCAGACAACGCTGGATATGGTTTGGTTCTCATGTCAAAATAACTCTCAATTCCTAAAGATTCCATTAGAGACTTGTGGGAAACATGATATAGTTTGAAAACAGGTGACCCATCACGTTCTCTGCGCTCTTCTACATATACAAGTAACTCAGCAAACATAACAGCAGAGGTTGATGCTGCATGTCCCTGGATATTCTTTTCAAATCTTTCTAAGTGTGCCCTTTCTGCCATGATGGCAGAGACCTCTTGTGATACTTCAATGGTCACCATATTGCTCAAGTCGCATAAGTAATTCTGTGTCTTAAAGTAGGGTTGCAGCACCATGCACCTGATTATCCAATTCAAACGTGACAGCCTTATGAAGGCCTTCATTGCTAGCAGACTGGCTGCATTCCGCTGATCAGGAATGTCACTGCAAGCTCACTTTTCTGCTCGTTTCTACTGGATTTCATTGTACTTTAACCTGCATGTCTGATGGTATTTTTTTTAAACCATGGCTTCAATAACATGAGCCTCATTCAGTCGTCCAATTGGCAATGTTGAAGGGAGCCTGCCAAGTTCATTAAATTGAATCAGATGCTCTCCAAGGGAGGTGTATCCACTTGTCTGCTCACTTGGACTGCAAAGAACATGTCAATGTCTCTGTAGTGTGCTATTAGCATTTAATTCAGAACTTCCAATTCAGTCTTGGCTGCACAAGAAGCTGATTTTCTCGTTTTTATTGCAGTTAAGTGACTTTTAAGTGATTTTTTTCCTGCTGATTCAAAGAATGAAGGTTTATTACTTGCTCCTCCTTTGCTGTCTATGCACGGTGGTTTGCCGAATGTGGATTTCATCACTACCTCCTACATAACAGCCATTTGTTCGATTTATCTGTTAGACAGTATAAATACTCAATAATGTCAAATTGCATATCGGGAAAGCAATGTTGACGATGATGCCAATGATATGTAATCGCCCACCCCTAATCCTGACAATCAGCCATTGTGAGGAATTTTAATCTAGACCCTCTATTGCTAACTTGCCTTGCGTTAGTATTACTTAAATCAAACATTTTTCAAAATTTAAAAGGGGATTAAGTATCATCCGGATCTGCTTCAGTTAGAACCTTGAGCAGACAAACACTAAAACACAGATAAAATGTCACTCTTAGTTAGACATGAATGTGACCTCGCAAATTCGTCCCATGCAGAAGCGATGACGTCACTCACAACATAGTGCTTACGGAGGTAAATGAGGTCCAGCGGGTCGGGGCATTTCCCCAGAGAAGCGGTTCAATAGGAGGTAGAAATACAGTATTTAGGGGTGATGATGAAGAAAGGCTTTTCGGTCTGATTGCATGGAGATGTCACGTCCTTGCGGTGCGCAAAAAAAGAGTGGCTGAATTATTACTATCACCATACATGTCCACTTTATGCTATATGTTTCAAGTGGGATTAATTCAAGTAAAATATAAAGTCAATACTGTTACTCAAAACAACTTTGCATATTCAATCTCCGAGCAGCCAGCACTCTCCCTCCAACAACGTGGCACGCTATTTGTGTTCCGGATGATGTCGATAAGGGATATATGTGACCTGGCCATTTGGCTGCGGTTACATTCCCAAAAATCCCACTCGTATCCAATTTTTATACCACATGTAAAAGTGGCCCAAGGCGGGTTTTTTTTTTTTTTTTAAAGTGCAATTCAGCCGTTCAGACTGTCTGTTATGATCTGTGTTTGTTGTTTTTTTTTTTGGTTTAGTAGTTAGTTTTATGTTTTTCCTTGTGTTCCTCCCTGCCTCTCATCATGCTTATTGTATCCACCTGTGTGTACCAATCAGCTCCCTCCAACCCTTTGTGGCATGACCAGGTGACCCTTGTTGTCCCATCAATTTGTGTGTACAGTGAACCCCCGGTTTTCGCGGTTAATGGGGACCGAGACCACCCGCGAAAACTGAAAATCCGCGAAGTAGCGTCGCACCTTCAAAAAAAAAAAAAAAAGACAAAAAATATATACTTAATATATACTTCGCACCTATATATATATATATATATAAATATATATAGGTACGAAGTAGCGGCACACCTTCAAAAATGCTTAAAAAAAAAATATATATATATATATATGTATATATATATATATATATATATATATATATATATATATACTGGTAGAGAGAGAGAGAGTGAAATTCATGTTATAACAAAAAGAAATTATTATTAAAACTTATTTTATTCCCCAGCCATTATTTTTGTATTTATTCAATTACTTCTTTTTGCATTTATTTAATTACTTCGACTTTTACCTGCTGGTACGCCGTCCGGTGTGCCCTGTGAATGTTATGATCCTCCAGCAGAGCTGGAGGATTGAACAGGACTCTCCAAACGCAGACACGGGAAAAAAGGTGGTGATACAAAGATATTTATTATAATCACAATATAGTCAGTGTAATCAGCGCGTCTCGCAGCAGCTGACGAGACGATCGCTGGAGGAACGCCCACACAGCTGAAAAAACAAAAACACACGCGGCATGACAGGCATGGATCATGACAGGCACGGATCATGACAGGCACGGATCATGACTGAAATGAAAGGTGGCATTCTTCATTTATTTATTTATTCATTCATAACTGACAGCCTCGCGCTCCGCCGGTGCCCGGGCGGAAGGTGCTCCTCTTCGGCTTACTGTGACGCGAGCATGCCCTCCTCCTCGGGAGCTTCCATTCGGTTAAACTTAGGGCCCGCTTGGCACCGCCCGTGCCCGGGGAAGGTGCTCATCTACGGCTTAACTGCCACGCACGCCGGCCGGAGCTCTGATACGGTCCGAACCGCGCGAAACGTCGCCATCAATCGTGTCCGGGGGAACCTGCTCTTCTTCGTCTCCTCTCTTCTTCGTCCACTCTCCTCTTCGGCGCACGCCGGCCGTCTAACCGCTTCAGCGCCCCCTTGTGCCGCTCGGCGAAACTACAATGCCCCCGAATATTTTTCAGACCCGCGAAGCACTGAACCCGCGAAAGGTGAACCGCGAAGTAGCGGGGTTTCACTGTATTTAGTTCCCTGGTTCCTGTCAGTCCATGTTGGTTCATTGATTTCGGTCAAGTGTCCGTTTTCCCATTTCACATTATTTCACAAGTTATTTTGTAGCGTTTGTTTGTTCCTTTGAGCCTTGCTCTTTTGCACTTTGGTATTTTTGCTCCTTCAGAGTTCCTTGTTTGCCACTGTCATTTAAAAAAAAAAAAAAAAAAGATACAGGTCGCATTTTCCTGTTGTATGAGGCACAGCTGTCGGAAAGTTGAAAAGTCGCAGGTTGAATGCGCTGTGAGGACTTCCTGTACTTTAGTTGGAACCTTTTCAAAATTATTTTATTGCTGGACCTGTGGATTTATAAGCCCCTATCTATCACCATGCTTGCCTGCGCTGCAGATTTAGTTTGCAAAACTTAGAATATCCTGACAGCTCTACACAGACATGGAGTGGTGTTTCTAAGAAAATACACAGGGAACAAATATATCACCAGGTCGGCTGTGATGAGACCGCAACTACGCCTGCTGGAGTGGTGTGGGGATCGATACTCTTTGAGCCGTCGATGACTGATACAACTAACTCCCTCCACTGCTCTGATACCACATATTCTCAAATTTAAACATCAATATTTTTGATATTTCAGTCATTTGTGGCACGACTGCAAATTTGCAGTTTCATACCACAAGTTAAAGCGATATAACCATAGATTATTATTAGCAGATTCATAATGACCACACAACAAGCACAGCAACGCAATCAAAAGAACGTTATTAGTATATAGCCATTACATATTGACAGGTAGCAACAAAATCTATCAGCGGTGACGGATAAATGTCAATATCAGTATCTCTGCAGCTGGAATGTCTCAATTTGTGTAGAAGTGACGGCATTACAACCAATCACGAAATTAACAAAATGTGTCAGATATTGGCCAATCACATATAGCAGATCAGTTCGGTGGAATGTGTACTGGTACTTCATTTAGAGAATTGTTATGAGTCCGTTTTGTTTGGTTTTGTACATCACAATTAGTAGTTGCATCTTTCTACTCAGCAAAACCATCAGTTTTATCTCATAATCGGACTTAAGATTTTAGATGCTTTTTCAAATCAGAATCCAGATGATATCATTTTACATCCCAATGATGAGATATGTTGGAGAGTTTCTTGTAAGAGCTGCTCTAGGCTGTTTGATCGAGACAGTAATCAAGCCGCTTCATATCCAAGTTAAAATATTAACTTCCTTTTCTGATCATTATTTGAGCATACTGTCTACAAAAGGGGTAGTGTTTTGTTCGTCATTTGTTTTCTAACAGACAACATGATCAGAATGAATTAATTTACTTTTGATAAGCAGCCCAGCAATAAATGACTCGATGACTCGAAAGCCTGTATCCCACTGAGCAGCAAAGTTTCCGAATGGTCATTTTTCATCAGGGGTTCTTCCACAGTTGCAAAGATGTTCCACTGACATTTCCAAACAGTTTGAATGGTCACAAACAGTTTTTCTTCCATCCATTACCTGAGCCGCTTCTCCACTCAAGGGTAACGGGGTGCTGGAGCCTATCCCAGCTGTCATTGGGCAGTTGGCGGGGACACCCTGAATTGGTTGCCAGCCAATCGCAGGGAACACAAATAAAAACAACCATCCGTGCTCACACCAAGGGACAATTTAGATCCTCAATCCTGTTCCTCGAGGGCCGGTGTCCTGCAGGTTTTCCATCTCTACCTGCTGCAACACAGCTGATTCAAATGATCAGATAATCAGCAAGGTCTGCAGAAGCTAGATAACGATCGCTCAAGTGTGTTGCACCGGGGAGAGGTGGAAAACAGGCAGGACACATGCCCTCGAGGAACAGGTTTGAAGACCCCTGATTTAGAGTGTTTAATCAACCGACCTTGGATGTTTTTGGGATGTGGGAGGAAACCAGATTACCCGGAGAAAACCCACGCAGGCACGGGGAGTACATGCAAACTCCACACAGGAACGGCGGAGTCTGAATCGAACCGTGTGCATTTGCATCAGGAATTTCTCAGATGTAGAAGCCACCTACGGGCTAACAGTTTTTCGTCAAGCACATTTTCACCACATTTTACTCTGTGATAACATTAGTTTTTCGCCGCAAATCTTCAAGATCCTCTTTGATATGCAGCATGCTGAGAAGACACACATTTTTCTTCTGTTTTGTTGCATAAACTGTGAGCAGCGCACTGCCAGAAGAGAACACCTGTGTTGAAAACTCCTCATGTTCTGGAATTTCCCAACGTTCAGTGCCAAGCCGATTTGTGTTGCGTTTTAGAAGCATGAATTGAATGTGTCCATGGTGGCAGTCCAAAAAGGGTTCCATAAACCTTGTCCCAACACTTTCTGCAAGTCACACTTCTAAGGCACGGCTGGGCATTGTTTCCTAAGCAAGGGATGGCATTGCATGTCTGCTGCAATCCAAAACTTGTTTTCAAACTTGTCTGGTTGAGATGCAATGTATTGGAGAAAAGGACATTGGACCTTTATTGGAATGAACCGTTATGTGTTGCCCCGGGATTGTACGTCAGCACCCAGTTCTGAACAAAGCACCCCCAAATTCGTGCAGCTTCAGGCACAAAGTTAACCCAAACTGGTCAATCTACAAAGCATGTAAAATTTGTTTTTATGGCAGAATTTTGCTTTTAATTAGGTGTATTTTGTAGTCTGGAAATTACAGTAATCTAACAGTTGACCAAAAGCTAAAAGGTTGGGTGATGTCATGCCAACTATACCATAGCAACACATTTAGACCTATCTCAAAATTCACGATAAAATTTATTTTTTTAACCATACTATTACTTTCAGCTCATCCCAGGAAAGACTTCCACTGTCTTTCAATGTGTTGAATGGAGCAAGAGCGTCTACCTAATTGCTAAGAAAATTTGTGCCAATTTTGCATAAGCTGTTTTCTCTGTGATCTTTACATCCTGAAATGCACTTCTAGTTGCAGCAACCATGTCTGGGTTGACCTTTTGTGTTATGCAAACGTTCTACTTCAAGACCAAATCTCTCTTGTGACAGTTTACGAGGAAATTAATAATTTGGTGTATTAAACACTGTTGGTTATAAACCAATTCTTCAACTTTGATAAGTTCTGCTTGGGCACTCAGGCAGAAAAGAGGCTTGAGTGAAACACTCTGCTCTCATCAGGCAAACTAAAAAAAATTCATACATTACAGTTTGGTTTTACTTAAGTGTGTTTTAGGTCAAGTAGTAGTCATTCTGACTGATTAACACAACTAAGATTTTCACTGTATTAGTTCAGTGGTTCTCAACCTTTTTTCAGTGATGTACCCCTTGTGAATTTTTTTTTTTTCAGCCAAGTACCAGCTCAAAGCATTTTTGGGTTAAAAAAAAACAGACTTTAAACATGCCCTCAGTTTCTGATGTAACTTTAGTGTCTTTCAAACTTAATTTGTTGGTCCACTTAAAAAAATAATCAACAAAGTGGATCATAGAAGAGATTTGTTATTAGGTCTTCAGCGATAGTGAATTGCTTCTTGGCTTTAGCTGCAAGCAAAGACACCACATAAGAGGCTTCGGAATCATATCTTGAGTTGATCTGAAGTCAGAGTTTCTTCTTGTATGCAATGTGACATCCGTGTTTCGTCTTAAGATGGCTCTCCAGATATGCTGGCTTCATGCAACTGTTAACAAATTTCTCCCCGCAGAAAAAAAACCTACAGGAGCTGGCGAGGAGCCGGAACGGGACGCTGCAGCTGGCGAGTAGCCGGAACGTGAGGCTGCAGCTGGCGAGGAGCCGAAACGGGGCTCAGCGGCTGGCGTGGAGCCGGAACGGGGCTCAGCGGCTGGCGAGGAGCCGGAACAGGACGCTGCAGCTGGCGAGTAGCCGGAACGGGATGCTGCAGCTGGCGAGGAGCCGGGACGGGAGGCTGCAGCTCGTGAGGAGCCGGGACGGGAGGCTGCAGCTCGCGAGGAGCCGGAACGGGAGGCTGCAGCTGGCGAGGAGCCGGAATGGGGCTCAGCGGCTGGCGAGGAGCCGCAACGGGGCTCAGCGGCTGGCGAGGAGCCGGAACAGGACGCTGCAGCTCGCGAGGAGCCAGGACGGGAGGCTGCAGCTCGCGAGGAGCCGGGTCGGGAGGCTGCAGCTCACGAGGAGCCGGGACGGGAGGCTGCAGCTCGCGAGGAGCCGGGTCAGGGACCTGATCCCTATCAGCCTGCCGCCATAGGGATTCAGGGGAATGGTAGATACGAGGGACTGGGACTACGGGTGCTTGTGAACTTGGACTACTAAACGCGCGAGGAACTGGGTGAGGTGCAGAAACAGACGGACGAGGTGAACTAAGTGAATCGGAAAAACGTGACTCGGGGAGTGAAAAGCCTGTGTTATTACGACGGGTGGCAGATCCTTTACTTGGGCGCCGTCGTTGACCACCCCGTGGAGGTCCGGGATAGATGGCCAACCGGTTGCCCAAGTAAAGGTCTGATGGGCAGGATTCACGGGTGGACTCAAAAGAAAAAGGTGACAAAAATTGATTCAGGGAAGAAGAATGACTCGGCCTAACAAAATCTTTGTCACGCTGGGAATCTAAAGGGTTGTAAATGTATTCAAAATCATCTTCACAATCAGAATCTACAAAAATGTGAGTCGGTGAAATGACAGGGTGCTGTGAGTCATCACTCGACGAAAAGGGAGAAACCAATGAGGAACAAAAAGCAGAACCTGCATGAAGGGTTTGGGGTTGGTCGGCAGGCTGAGGGTGGTAGTAGGCCGAGCGGCGACGTCGAACACGCCGCCGTGAGCTTCCCACTGGGTCCATGATTGGTTGGTCCATTCTGTCACGTACCGAGTTGAGGTTGAGGAGGACCCAAACGCAGGGAAGCGAGAAGTGGGAACGCAAAGGGTCTTTATTAAACAAAAACAAAAGGCAAACCTAGAACTTGTAAAAACTAAATACCAAAAACTACAAATGAACCGGCACAAACAAAACACAATGACTTGAACAAAACTAAACCGGACTGCGAGACATGTATTAAACCAGGGACATGAACATCAGACGACAGCGACAGGGACAAGCGACAGTGACAATGACAATGGACCAACAAGAACTGAAAGCAACCAGGGAACTAAATACACACAAATTGACGAGACAAGACACAGGAACACAAGGCCAAAACATGAAACTAAATACTAAACCAAAAATAACAAATACAAATCATGACAAAGTTGGGCCGAACCATTCTCGTTTGGGGGAAAATCTGTATTTTTTTTTTTAAATAATGAAATTAGATAACCTACTGAAAATAAAATGTGTTTATGACCTTAAATCTACCTGAAGTATTTAATTCAATAATTACTTTGAAAGGATTTTTGTATGTTTGTTTGTATTACTTAAAATCTCACGTAGCCCCTGGAGTTCCTTCAAGTACCCTCAAGGGTACGCATACCCCCATATGAGAACCATTGTATTAGTACACCAAATATCCGCTACTCTTTGCTTAGTTTCCTTTTCCTTCAATACAATAAGAATAGAAAGGCCTGTTGAGCTTTATGCAGCTGGGTGCACAAGCTATTCACCATTCCTTATTTGTAGGCCATGATAATCTGCTTGGTCATGGGTGTGACCGCACACCAGGGAGAGACACTCTTCACCAGAGATGACCTCAGAGGCGGCCACTCACTTCAGCACATTGCTCACGTATCACTGGGTAAACATCGGTTGTGCTGAACTTTCCAGCTTCAGGTCTGCTTAATACATGGCAATACAGTGACATACCTCTCTGCTCCCATTAACCTCTGTGTGCAAACACAGCTGCAAGCAGTGGCAGAAGCAGATCAGGGCTGCTTTGCATTCGTATCCCTGGCAGGACGACACAAGGTTTGAGGTAGATTGAGGATGATGAATGTTAATTGACGATACAGTTTGTCCTGAACTGCATAATGAGCTTGTCTCTCAAGCCTTGTACGATGCTGCAAATCGAGTTTGGCTTCTGCTCCTCGTTGGGTATTCAAGTGTGCATCTCCACGCGCCATTAAACCTGCCCTGAAAGAGCTGAAGGAATCGCCACACTCTTGTGATGCTCATTAGTGCTTTTGTTATCAATTTTGATTACATGCCAAAAATTAAGCAACATTTAACTTGTAAAATCAACAAAAATATCCAGTTTTTTTCTGCACATCTTAGATTCCCAGATAATTAGCATCAGATGAAATAGTAATAATGCTCACAATCACACTTCTATCCCGATTACATATGAATTGTGACACGATGTACATCATACAAGACTTATTTAATAATTTGAGCTTTTATTAAGGAGAGTAATTATTAAATCAGTGCTTTCCAACCCGTGGCCTGTTTTTTTTTTGTTTTTTTTGCTTAAGTAAAACCTAATGTACAGGTGACCGCTAAGCTCATATATTTGAACGATGACTTATTCTGTTTATGAATGGCAATAATGCTGTGGACTTTTAACAACAAGACATAATTCATTTTTGTATGAGTCAAGGTATGTTGGACTGAACCAAATCATAAGTTTTGTGAACCGGTCAACCTATAGTCTTGTTTAAAAACGTGTGGACTAGGAAGAAAAAACCCCCAAAAAACATCCACATAACGAGAACCAGAAGCGCAAACACAAAAACCCAACTCCTAAGGCCTCCAAATCTACCTCTTATTCCGGATGAGCCCCCAAAGGCACACTTTATGTAAAATGGGTGACATTTTACATCAAGTAACCAACTGGTTTCACATGTCTGTCACAGTGCAGAGGTGCAGGGTTCGATTCCAGCTCCGGCCTTCCTGTGTAGAGTTTGCATGTTCTCCCCGTGCCTGTTGTGGGTTTCCTCCGGGAACGTTTTCCAACCACATTCCAAAAACATTCATGGTAGGTTAAAAAGAAAGTCTAAAAATTACCCTAGGTGTGAATGTGAGTGGTTGTTTGTCTGTGTGCCCTGCGATTGGTTGACAACCAGTCCAGGATGTACCCCGCCAGTAGCTTGAAGACATCTGGGATATGCTCCAGCCCCCCTCCGAGACCCTTGTGAGAAGTAGAAATTCAGATAATGGGTGCCTGTATGAGGGTGGACACAATTATTGAAAGTGACTCACGTGTCTTCTGACTGCCTGTAGGTCCTGGCGCCGCTCTGCTACATGTCTCAATTTTTTCCAGTGAAGAACAACCATAGCTCGTTGTTGGTAGTGTTTCTTCTTCTGGGCGAGAAAGATATTCATACAGAGACATGCCATCTTTGATAAGTTTTTAGAACAGGTTCTCCACCAGCGAATCAGTACGCAGAACACAACGAAGCGATGACTGACGATCACAATTCAGCTTGAAAATATGTTGGACCGACGATGAGGAATGGGTGCCCAGGCCCCTGTCGAATAACGGACTGGTAACATTTTGTCGATTTCCCACCTCTGCATATTTCAACATTTATGGTGGGGAGTTGGGGGAGGGGACATTTAGTGGAAGCTGAGCTTCCCTTACAATTTTGCAATTTTAGTATTTAATATATATATATATATAATATATATATATATATATATATATATATATATATATTAATATATAAAGAGGGAGCGAGAGAGAGAGATTTGTGTTTTTTGCATATTTATCACACACCGAGGTTTCATTTCATCAAACCAATTTTAATATCACACTGAGACAACCCAAGGCTATTTCAAATGCTGTTTCTAAATGATGGTTTGATTTACCAAGGGGGAAAACAATACAAACCTATCTGGCCCCATGTGAAAAAGTAATTTGCCCCCCAACATAATTGTGAGTTCTGCCACCTTTGGCAGCAAAACTGTGGTGAGTCACAGTTGCTTGGTGATTTAACAAAGAGGGGCAATTACTTTTTCACGCAGGGCCAGATCAGTTTGTATTGTTTTCCCCCTTGGTAAATGAAATCATTATTTAGGAACTACATTCTATATATGCTTGTGTTGTTTTGGTGTGATGTTAAAATTGGTTTGATGAAATGAAACCTTTGTTTGTGATAATTTTGCTAAAAACATAAATCAAGTGGCAAAAACCTTCACCTCACTATATATATATATATATATATATATATATATATATATATATAGCTCTTCCAATCATTGTGAAGCAGAATTCACCAAGCGTTGGATTGTTCACCCACTAATAGGGAACGTGAGCTGGGCTTAGACCGACGTGAGACAGGTTAGTTTTACCCTTCTGATAATGTGTTGCCGCAATAGCATATATATATATATATATATATATATATATATATATATATATATATAATTGGATATAAAACGGATGAATGAAATAGTTCTTGTTAGTGTGATTGGGACGTCTGATCTCACCAGTGCTCTTTTGGATAAATTGAAATCAATTCTTCTTTCACCAATTTATTTTCTGAACTGCTTACCTTCACGGGTTGCGGGTGTGCTGGAGCTAACCAACCCAACTGTTTTCGGGCAGGGAACACCCTGAACTGGTTGCCAGCCAATAGCAGTGCACACAAAGATGAACAACAATTCCCTGAGAAAAGCCAAGCAGACATGAACATGCAAACTCCACACAGGAAGGCTGGAACCCGGATTTGAACCAACAACCTCAGAATTGTGAGGCAGATGCTGCCTCTGCCATAACTTCTCAGATATATTTTCATTGACAATTAGAGTAAACTAATACATCATTGTTAAAATTCCTGATTCTGAAGTGTACCCGAGACCCACAAATTATTTTAAAAGGCTTATTGTCCTTTGGAGAGACTTGTTAAATAATCTTTCTTCTTTTCCTGCAGTATTATGCAATGTCATGTAATAATACAACTTGAATGTTCTGAATGCTTCAATAGAATGTGTCATATATTGAGCAGCAGGGAAAATCTAAGTGGACAATGTGATGAAACAGTGTGAAATGTGTGCACCCCACTGATTGTACTGCAAAGGCCATGTTTTCATCTGCGAGCTGTCATGGAAATAAGATCTGATATGTTTGAACAATGTGTCACCAACAAGCTGCGTAAGCCGATCCCATAATGAAGGGGCAGGTCAAATAATTGGAGGCGGCGGGGGTGCTGATGTCTCATTTCCTGTCTTTCGGAAGCAACAAAGCTTTGGGGATGGATGGCTTGCCTTTGAAAACAGGTGGGAGTCAGGTGGTGTTTCATTCCTGGAATAACCCGTGGATTTACATTTAGTACAATTACAAAGCACAAAATATACTGGGTGACATCATCCCTTGAAATATGGCTGCATTAAAAGGTATGATACAATATCCTTTATTGGTCAACAGAGGGGAAATTCTAGTATTTCAGCTGTTAAAAAAATAAAATAAAAATAAAATAACATGTCATGTCATTGTTGACACTGCTTATCCTGGACAGGTTCACAGGGGGGTGCCAGAGCGTGTACCAGCTAACCTTTGGCGAATGGATGAGATTCCACCCTGAACTGGTCGCCAGCCAGTTGCAGGGCACACACAGTGAGAAACAACCATACACACCGTCATCGAGCGTAAACTACTCTCACGTTTCCTGCAGTCAAGCAAGTGTACCACTACACCATCAGAAACATAATATAATATTTTTAGAAAAAGGCGGCACGTGGTCGACTGGTTAGCATGTCCGCCTCAGTGCGCAGAGGTCTGTTGTTCAATTCCCGGCTCCAGACGTCCTAATTAGAGTTTACATGTTCTACCTGTGGGGTTTCCCCGGTTTACACCCACGTTCCAAAAACATGCATGGAAGGAGGGAAAGAAGACCAGTCGTATTCTCCCTTCACATTGGCATAAAGAAGGTCCAGAGCTGTATTCCCTCTCGTTGCTCAGTATAGTCTCAACGTGGTGTGAAGTTGTGAGGATATGAGAGAGGAGAACATCACTTAAACCTCTGTTGACAAACATCAAGCGATTGGATTACTGAAATTATAATGTCGTGCTCACAGTATGCATGACAGTCACATTGGCTGCAGAAACTGATAGTTGAATGTAAACAAACAACTGCAGTTTTCTAACAGCTGTTAGTTTGTCCGATTTGTTGACGAGTAACTTCACATTGAGCGTCATGAACATGGCAGGTAATGCCTTAAATAATCTGTCCTGTACAGTCCTGACTTTTTTTGCTGTCATCCTTCTCCATATCTCCTACGGGATACGTGCCTACATAAGGAGAAAGTAACTGCCTCCTTTTTAGAGGAAAGACAGTACCTCATTGATATGGAAAAAAATCTGTTGGTGTTGATATTCTCTGACATTACACCTTGGAGGGGACGGCGGATTTAATTGACGGAGAAAGACAGCAAAAAAAGTGACTCGGAGACACTGCAACAGGCTGCCGACTCTCAGCTGACAGAAGTGATATGTGAGTGTATAGTATACACAGCAATGAATATTTGCCCCAAGGGATGTTTAACCCTTGCCACTTAAATACCTGATGATTGCTTTGGAAAATAATGTAGGATGAGCATAACAAAGAGGCTGTGTGACTTTTGACTTCAATTCGTGATGCAAAGGTCCCCTTTGGTATGGTCGTACCTTCGGGTCATGGAAATAAATTTATTGTAAGACACAAATGATATCACATTTAGTGCATAAAATACGCGCATAAAAAAATAAATAACCTAGGCCGCCAGAGTGTACTTGAGAGGCCCATATCTTTGCTTCTGTTATAGTGTTAATGACAAATTTGGTGAAAAAGTGTACGTTTGACAATTAAGTAATGAAATGGATACACAGTTTAGAAAACAACTCTAGTGCCCTTTCCGTGGCATTCATTCATCCCTCCAACCATCTAAATCTGAGTAAAAGATGCACATTTTTAATTAGAAAATGCATCCCAAAAACTCAATCGATTTACAACAATGCATCCATCCATCTTTTTCAGCTTCTCTGGGTGGGATTGCAGTACAGTAGCTTTTGCAGGGAAGCCCAGCCAATTCTTCCAGCTCTTCTTCGGGGATCCTGAGGCATTCCCCGGAGACATATTGGCTGTGTCCAAGATACAAGGCTGTGCCCGATGCATGACATCATTTCCGTCACGACTTGACCTATGGATGAATATTCAACAGTATTTTACAATCCTAAAAATGATTGGGGTAGATGGGGTGGTTGAGAGGGAAAAAGTGCCCCAACACTATCAGATGGGGAAAGCCGGCCAGACGTTACTCAGAAGAAGCTGTTGCCCGCCTGGAACGGCTAACAGGTTAAATCATTCCCGTATGAATAAAGAAATTAATTGAAGAATATCGGGATGTGTATTTTGCCTTGTTCACGGCAACTCATGTTAACTGTGTGTGCATTTTTTGAGCCAACTTCCTTGCTCGCCCCCATTCACTGACGTGAATTGTGATGCGTTCAGAGACTGCACAATTATCAATATATCATCCAGTGGAACATGTGGAAAGATAAATACAGTTAGGATCTGTTGTAAACCACAATATGCACAGTAAACAGAAAGTTTAAATTCCAGAAATACATTTATTGTACATGTGAAAGCAAAAGCGAGCCGACCCATGTTGGATCACTTTTCCCATGTAACAGGCAGATGCTTGAAATTAAATATTTCTCTTATAGTTTGTAATATACAGCCTTTGTGTAGCAAAAGTAGAGGATTACTACGGGAGCACACGTTGACAGCACTCGTGTTCCACAAAAGGAGTATTCAAACTCACCAAAAAAAAATTCTAACTCAGACAGTGAAACCCGACAGTAAAAAGGTCACATAATGAAGGATTATAGCTGCATAGCAACTGCCAACATAAAATTACTACAATATTGTTGATAATGTGGTATTATGAAAATCTGCATTTCAAAGGGCTGAGATTTGAAATCTAAACACATTCGTCATAAATAATCATGACTTGTCATGCAGTTTTGTATCCCACAATATTAGAAGATCCTCGATCAGCCACATAGCAGCAAGATTTCTGATAAATGTCACTCTGAGCCACTTTAGACTAAGTGGCGGCTGACATTTTATGATCACAGCACTCTTGAGCTGCAAAACATCCGCATCCTGTCTGCACGGTAATGTATGGCCTCGGAGGCACAGTCAGATAGCAGGCTTGTTGCTTTCACTATGCCACATGGCAATTCCTTTCAGATGGAATTACGAAGGCATCACCACATATACATGCGGGTTGACTTTAACGGAAGCTACAGTAGTCCTCAGATCGCACATCATGTAGCACATGGGTGTCAAACTCATTTTTGTTGTGGGCCACATTGTTGTTTTGGTGTGTCTCAGAGGGCCGTTATGACTGTGAACCATTATTATTGTATTATTCCCTCACATTACCGATTGATGGATAACTTGTTTTTAAAATCAAAATTTTGTTCGTTCAGATACTAATCGATTTATTTTGAGAGTGTGGTTGGTAGGGGGCGGAACGGTCCGGCCCGCCCGGAAGCCCATTTTGGGACAGGAGGTGATAAATTAAAAAAAAGGTTTCAATTAACAAAGACCCAGAGGTGGATTTTAGTCCGGCCCACGAATCGTCCATCGTGCGTGTGATGAACCTAGGCAAAATATCAAAAATTGCCTCAGAACGGGTCAAAAGCACTACTACCAACTGTTTGTGTATGAAGAGACGTCAGACAGCATCTTGCGTTCAAGCGTGCCACTCTTTCCTTCCTTATTCTGACATCAAATAACCTGCGCCTCCCGCCTGCTACTGGCGCACAACATTATAAGAGGGGGGGGGGGGGCGCAATACCACAGACCGAGAGAACAGAGGGGGAGTCAAACCGATATCCCACTTTGGTCTGACGAAACACTTACCGCCATAATAACACCACAATAAGGTAAGTTGATTTGAATTGTAAATTAGCCAGCAAATGATTGTTTGTGGGGTTGGAGGCCCCCTCCTGTTGAAATGGTATGCCCCAGTAGCAGGTGTGAGGCGCAGGTTACGGTTGACAGAAAAAGGAAATACAGACACGCTTGAACACACGCTACTCACGTCTCTTCTTACATGAACAATGATCTTTAAAGACCATTTTTTATGAATAAGGTCGGAGGGTCGAGACCAGAAGGCTAGCCAGATCGCAGGAGACTGACCTGCAAAAAAGGGTCAAGTGCCCAGCTCTGATGATTGGTAACAAAACATGCTTGCAATATTTTAAGTCTATTAAAACAAAAACAGTTGGTATTTTTGCAAACAATATGCATTTATTTTACACAATAATTACTGTTCATAATCTATCTACCAGCATTATATGTAATTATTATACAAGCAAAACAAGGCAGCTTTTTTGTATAGCACATTTCATGCACAAAGTTTACTCAATATGTTTTTGAAGATTCAAAGTGTAATATTTAAAAGCACTTAAAAATAAAGAATTAATGACATCTATAAAAACCAAGTACAATATTAAAAGACAGCCTACTAAAATTTTAAATCTTAAATCTGAATAAAATTACAGTTCAAGAGAAAAAATTATTTATTTTTTAATTTCTTTAAAAGAGCTCCATAATAAGCATGAGAGGGGGGTATAGTTTTTAACCTTGACTTTAAAACTTTTGTACTTCCGGCTGACTTCGCTTCTCTTCTGTTCCATTTGTGTGAAGCATTACAGGTAAAACCTGCTTCACCATGTTTGCGTTGAACTCAGGACTTCACTAATTGACCCGACTAAGCAGACCTCAGAACATTTCTCAAATCTGGTCCTCAAGGTCTTCTGTCCTGCAAGTTTGACATGTCTCCCTCATCCAGCACACCTGCTTCAAATGATCAGGACCGTTATCAGGCTTCTTCAGAGCGTGCAGATGAGCTGATCATTTGAATCTGCACTGATGGAGTAAACATCATAGAAAGTACAATCTTCAAGTTTACCTTAATAAACTCTTCTGTAACTACGTCAGGGAGAGCACACTGCTACTCGCTTATCGTGTTGAGCAGCAGAGATGTTTACATAGGGATTGGGTGGAATATACACTGGCGTAATGATTACTACGTTTAGATCTTGGTGGGGAAAAAAAGAAAAAATCTTGGGCATTTATTCGAGGTCAGATGAACATTGTTAGTTTATAATATGTCCCGTTGTTGCACACGTTTTCATGCATGAATCCAGATATATAAGCCCCTTTTCCTTTGTAGCAGTTCTACTCCGAAACAGCCTGGCTGGGGCAGAGTGGCCCAATGTGAAACTGTAATGGAAAAAAAGAGCCTTACAGAATTTCCCTGTTTAGACACAGGGTGACGTTCCATTATTTCATGTTTGTCAAACACGAGGCTTGGGCCAAATTAGGCCCGCCATATAATTATTTTGTGGCCTACAGAAGCAAACCATGTTCATGAACTTCTAATTATTTTTGTTAATGTTTGTACCAATTTTCAAGCTGTCATATGTAATGAAGAATGACTTTAAGATAATTAAAGGATTTCTTTAGGGTTTCTAACCCCATTTTTAAAGTAATTTGCACAAAAATGAAACCAACTATTATCCTAGTCTTCTCATTTCAAAACTAGTTAGATATAAATGTCTTATGTATACGTAATGATATGATAGGGTGCTTAAATATTTATATGGTTTCACTGTTGTAACGGAGCCCTGGAAAAAAAAAAAAATTATAATGTGTCCCGAAACTGAAATTTGACACCCCTGCATTACGTACTTAACCTGAAAGACACTAAATAAACTGCTGACATTCTACTTTTTGTCTTTTTTTCAATCAATATTACTACCCCCCACATTAAGTGAAAGCCGCGATATAGAAAATACTCTTGTGACATATGAATAGCAACCCCTAGGCACGTTTTCATACCACTTATTACATTTAGTTTTGAATATCCTGTAACAAACAAATTATTCAAGCAGATTTAAACACATAATTAATTGAAAGAGAGCAAAAAGTAAGAGTTAAAAAAATTACTGGACAATGGAACAGCATACCCATCTGAGTTTGCACTACTGTCTGCATTTCAGTTTTTCTAAACTGACAATAAGTTAAGATAAAAATATACATTATAAAATGAACGTATTGATGTTGCTTTCTGTAGTGTTTAAAAGCAGGATTACAGAGGACGACAAATAGTTTTCAACTAAAACTCATTGAGTGCGGCAGTGGCCTCACAGTGCAGAGGTCGTGGGTTCGATCCCGGCTCCGGCCTACCTGTGTGGAGTTTGCATGTTCTCCCCGTGCCTGCGTGGGTTTCCTCCGTCTACCCCGGTTTCCTCCCACATTCCTAAAACTATGTCTATTGGACAATCTAAAATTCCCCTAGGTGTGAGCGCGGATGGTTTGTTCGTCTCTGTGTTGCCTGCGATTGGCTGGCAACCAGTTCAGGGTGTCCCCCACCTACTGCCCGAAGATAGCTGGGATAGGCTCCAGCACCCCATCGCGACCCTTGCAAGGACAAGCGGTACAGATAATGGATGGATGGATTATACTCATGGAGATATGAATGTACTTACAACTGGCCCCTTGCGGGTCAAGTTAGAGGGAAGCCATCTTATGTTACCACTGTTACTGACAACATCTGTTCAGTTTTCACTGAAAACAATGTAGGAAGCAATGAGAGGCTCTCTAAGAACAAATTTCACATCATGCATCGACCATTCAGAGTATATTAGAATGCATCTTAGTATTGTGAATCGTGACTTCCTGAGGTTAGGTTGACATTTTGCAGGATTTTTTTTCGAATGGGCTTTGCTTTTATTCCATTGTTGATGGTTTTCACAACATGAAGCAGACGAATCCAGATTAGTGCTCAAATATATACCGAATAACAGAAATGTGAAAATCACATTCTTACTGATGAAATGTGCATGCTGCACTTCGACCAGATTTATTGGTACAAGCCTACAGCACTGCTGCATTTCTAAAATAAAATAACATTAATATGCAGCAAACAAATCAATAAATTCAAGTTGGGCGCACTAATTGAGGGGCAACATAGTGATGGGTTCACTTCTCACTTCAGCATTGTGAGTCCATTCAAATGCAAGTCTATGCTAAAACTATGATGTGCAGATAACTCCAGGATTTCGTTATTCTTTGTTCATCTTCTCCTTCAAATTTACAGCATCTCAGAGAAAGTTGTGTGCCACTATGTAGCGGTTAACAACAATGCGTTATTAAATATAAAAAAAATTAAATACAATTGCGAAACACCAGGACGTCTTATGAGGGGCATTTGCTGCATTCATTGTTTAATGACCAATTTATGCTACACCATCCTGCTACCTGCTAGTACCTTGAACTCCTGCTTCATATAATGTTTTTCCTCACCTGGACCCTGAACCCTAATTCCTCGCAACCTCTTCGACTAAGAAGCCTTTACATCCAGCCACAGCAATATCCACCATGTGACAATACATTTCTCTGCATCATACCCCCTGTTGAGCTCTCATATCTGCACTTGGATCCTCCTCACAATTGAAACCGTAACAAAGGCGAGTCAACAGACTCACTGACTCAATTGACTTAAGTGAATTGGATAGTGAGTGACTATAGTGAGTGATACAAGAGAGTATCCCTCTACTACTGAATGAATTGAATTGCCTCTGATTGCAAAATACAGACAACCACTCACACAGTTGTATTCTAAAATTGAATTCATTCCTACACGTACAGGTACTTTGACTACATAGGACATTTTTTCAAGTCATTTTTGTGTTGTTACTGCTCCTCACATTTCCCAATGGCCACCCATCATGTCAGTCATCTCATACAGAACATCCGGAAAGTATTGACAGCATTTAATTTTTTCCAAATTTTCTTGTTACAGCCTTATCTGAAAATTGAATCAATTTATTTTTCCTTCAGAATTCTACACGCAGCACCCCACAATTTGAAAAAAAAAAAAAAGGATTTTAATTTAGTTGCAAATTAGTTGCAATATTTGGCTTATTACACCTGGTCTGAGGGTCCTTGGCTGCCTTTTACTAAGAAGGTGCCTTGCGTCTGGCCACTCTACCGTATAGACCCGATTGGTGGAGTTTTGCCGAGCTTCCTCTCCACAGAGGCCCGCTGGAGCTCTGACAGAGTGACCATTGACTCTCTCACTCTGACTCAGGCACTACTCCCTGGATAGATCGGTTTAAACTGGATGACAGCTCTAGGAATAGTCCTGTGGTAGTGGGGTGTCATTTTAAAAATGTGAATGAGTTATATTTTCATGTATGTAAAGTGCTCTGGGATTAAAATGTGATTGATTGATAGCCAGGTGTCTCTTTTCTTAATCATGTCCAATCAACTGATGGACTCCAATGAAGCTGTAGGAAGCTCTCAAGGATGATCATTGGAAATATGATGCACATGAGCTCAGTTATGAACTTGGTGGCAAAGGATGTATTGTTCATTTTTAATACAAATTCAAAAATGCCCCCTCAGAACCTTTTTTCAAATTGTCATTATGTGGTGCTAGTGTGGTGCGGAAGTGAATTTATTCCATTTTGGAATTAGGTTGTAACAGAACAAAATGTGGAAGAGGTGAAGCAGAGACAATAATTTCCGGTTGCACTGTACTTCGGCTGACAGTAATTTCAGAGAGGCTTTCATGGAAGTGCCTCCTTGTGAGCCATGTGATTAGTGTTGCAAGGTGTTACGTTATTCTGCGGGACTGTTATAGTCGTAATGGCTTTTGTGAATGTCACATAATCCATGGATCAATATCTTAATAAAACACCTTTCCTAGCTATGTAGTGCAAATTAACAGGTTGACAAATTGCAGAGTTGGGATCATTATATCCTTGTTTCTTCTTAAATAGGCAAGACATTACAGATTCACAATCACATCTAAGTCCTACTAACACTAAAATGCACGAGGAGTAAGAAACATAACAGTGCATAAATGATGAATTGTGTATGTTCCAATAACCGTTTCAACTAGATAATAGCATCAATGTAGGCTGCAGTTCACGAAGCTTCTTAGTTGAGTTGCTTGCACTGAGTTGGTTTCACAAGCTCATTATATGAAGACGGTAGATCAATACAGGGTTCAAATGGTTCTGCTGTCATAGTAGAGCCAGTGGGAGCTGCATGACTGAGTGAGGAAGGTCCAGGATGAGTGGATTCTGTACTGAAAGCACACTTTGTAGGAGAGGAGGTTATGATCCCACTGTGACTCTAATGGCTGGCATGATAGCGTTTCAGCACATACACGGAGGATGCTTCCTCTTAGTGTCATTTAAAAATCAATAAAAGCAGTTTGATGCATGTTGTAGGTCCATTAATACTACATGGATCAACAAATGTGTGCACACAAGGCAGATGCTCCGACATTCAACAAACATCTTTATTTTTATTTTTTCTGCTCATTTTTGTTTAAATACCATGCATCCAATATAATGGGACCAAGTGTGGTTATTTAATCTAGAACTTTACATGGGCTGAATGAGATTTTAGTTTACGTCCCATAAACTGCAGATTTATCTTTGAGCAAGCAAAAAAAAAAAAAAAAAAAAAACAGCAGCCCAGTTGCATACTGACACATGCGCAGAGTAAATAATTTCCCCTTTTGAGATGAATCGGGTATAATCACCAAAAAAAAAAAGGGAGTGAAATGTCATGAATCCTGTGAGCAGAAACCCTTTGCGCTGGGAGGTCGGAGGTCTGCCGCCCCACCCTCAACCATTCAATCTCACTGTAATTTTAATTGAAATTTTAATTAATTTTGTGTATTTTTTTTTGACTGGTAATAAATCCCAAAAACATTTTATTTTTGTCAAAAAAATAATTTCATGTTTAATTCAAAATAGCTTTCATCACTCAATGTAAGGTACGTGAATCTCTGGTTACACACATTCAGCCAATCACAGACGCAACCAGCAGGCAGGTCTGTTGTTTGAACTAAAATGGAAATAGTTCAGTCGTTGACACACGTAAAAAATGTTTGCTAAACGGGGATACGAGATATACTGCGGTCATCCCGAACGTGAGTTGAGCTATTCTTGAGCCTCAATTAGATACAGTATATATATTCATCACTTGTTTCCGAATCCGTACAGTAACACTGTAGCCAAACGTCCTTGAGAATGTGCTTATCAAGGTTGGAAAAAAAAAGGGGACAAATAATGAATGATAAAATAAACATTGTGGTCTGTGGGGACCGGGACTTGTACAACACAGCCAGCTTTCAATATGAGCCAAAAAGAAGCATGCATAGGCTACTTGGCGTAGCTGGTCAGTAAATGTCTGGACTTTCTTACAGCTGTTGAACCAAGATAGCAATAGTTTTATCAAAAGCCCCGCCACCTCAATGACTGGCGATGTCCATGTTAATTTTTTTCATTAATGTCGAAGAAGGAGCTGTTGGAAACATGAAAACATGCCATGTTATGTTTGCTTTTTAGCGTTTTTGTGAAGAATTATTTTTTCCAATGCATTTTTGCTATGGCTGTCGAGTAAATATACAAGTTGTAAAACAGATATATTGCTCCAACCTCTGATAGAATCTGTGACCGAGTATGGTATTTTCAAACCTTTCGATCCCCGATGTGACCCCAAAATGTCGCTAAGTCTAATAAAAACTGTAAGGTTATACAATGGACATTTATATGTAATGCTGCGACTCATAGCGTTATATAAATGTACTACACTTAACTGGCCCTTCTTCTCGTGCCTCTCATGCATGATGCTGGAATTGCTTCTTGCGTGTATATATACATTTTATTAAAACAGAAGGTGCAAAATAACATTTATATAGCCAAAATAAATCTAAAATGAATTTAGTAATTTCTCCAAGACCGTTAACAGAACCCTAATGTGTGGAGCTTATCGAAACGCCTGTCCTCTAATAATTGATATTAATTCTAAAACTGAGCCTGTAATTGTCTTATTTACCAGTATTTTTAGGGCATTTTGTGTGGAGTCTTTTCTGCAACTACAGTGTGCAGTTTGGCTTTCGTCCAAGCTCACAACACAGCGCCACTGATGAAGGGTTGCGCCAGCAAGGGCATCTGGTATAAACAGTCAACGAATTCAAGCGAATTAGAAACATGACTCACTATACTAGACCTTAAAGGCAAAAGCTGAAGCAGCAGAACAATAAGACTGGCCATGTTTTCACATTTGTGAAGCTTTTGCTAAAATGCCAACAAGATCAAATAAAAGAAGACTGTATCAATGCAGCTTTACCAAAACCCATTTTAGATATACTGTAGCATAGTTTTATTCAATGTTCATTTGACCTTTCAGACGACTATAGCCATGCATCATTATTCAGTTTTCCCTCCTGCATGTATGTACTGTATGCATTGGCCTGATGGGATCAATGATGTGTCATATGTATGACAATACCCTTTACAAAGGCAACCATCTATCACATAAACAAACAGGAAATTGCTGCCAAACACTTTCTTTCTTTGCTACAAGTTGGGGCGCAAATCTAATGCCACAATCCTGCTCTCGATATTACCACTCTGTCCTTCATCTTTTGGGAGCTGCGAGTGCATGTCTTGTACATCTTAAGTGGCCTTGTGACAAACGGCTGCAACACCCCATTTCCTTCCAATTAACAACCACAAGGGTATTCTGTACTACGGCTGCCTAACTGGGACTGTTCCTGCGCAAAAAAAATGCAGCATGCATATAGTCACTATTTGTATGCACTTCATCTAATGCAAATTGTGTGATCCAACACAATATATTATTATAGTAATAATCATTATTATTATTTACTATAGCATACATACCTAACTCACCTCTTATAGAGACACTTCCTTTATTGAATTGAATCCTGAATTGCATGGCAAACGGCATAGAAGACACAATTTCTAATTTGCCTACAAAAACTACTAGCATTGAAACAGAATATAATACAATTGTCAGTAGAAGTTTGTAGAACAAAGGAAGCACATGTCATAAAATATAGTGATGGTGATTAATATAAAATTAATTCATTCATTCATATTTCTCCCGAAAAATTATCCATATTTCACCATACAGGACATTGACAAGTCTTACCGCCCACTGCCCACTACGGAGACCCAAAGGAGACAATCAGTCGATCACAAAGTTGCTGGATCAATGACTACAGCATGTGTAGCAAATGCAGTCCTGACTTGAGGGAATACGAGAAGTCGTTTGTTATGACATTTGTTTGCACCTCTGCTGAAGAAATTGGTGGTAGGCTTGTGAAGTGTTGACTCTCTAAGGGACCAGAGTGCACGTGCTTCAAAATGCACACACTCGGAACTTAGGTTGTTCACGAGATGAATGCTTTCAAAGACCTTGATCATGGCAAAAGAACATTGTGTAGTTCTGAACCTGGGATTAAATGCATTTACACCTTTTTGCTATATTTTGAGTCTTTACTCATTCATTTCATTCACTTTGATAATAAAGGATTTCAGCAAATCAAAAGACCATATTATACACAAGTACAGAGAAAAAAAATGCATTGTATGGGCGTCTAATACTTTGTGCGTGTGTGAGGTTTACTTGATTTTCCGGTATTTAAATATGTGCAAATCCTGATTGAGGTGAGGCTAAAGTATTCTATCTACTTGCGGCCTAGCAAGCGGAACTGCTGTGCACAAGTTTTGAATACACACACATTTTGTATTATGCATTCAAAGCATGTATTGGACTCGGGTGGAATAGTATTGCCTGGCTGGTCATGACATCCAACAAGTTAGTGACACGTTTAGCCATGGGTGTGATACGCTGTTAAAAATGAGACATCCTTATAGGAAGTAAACCTTGCTGAGTTTGCCTTTGAGATCAATTATAGTCCTTATTATTGAGTGGGAATAAATGAAGAACCAGCCTTGGTGCAATTACAAAGTGTCGAGTGAACACTGAGGAGCCATAAAAGGCCAGGTTCGGTGTTACACAAGTCTTCACCGTCTAATTGGAATCCAATGTGCTCTTTTTTAATGCATTCAACTGAATTCTGTAAATACAAAACTGTCATCACAATGGCTAAGAAGCAATGGCACCGTATACTGCAGGCTATCATACCCAGATAAGTGGATGGACACATCAAAACAACAGCTTTGCAGCGGAGTGTATTTCACGCTCTGCTACACCATTTAAATATTAAAACACAATTTAACATTAAAGATGCATCACAACCTGTTATGCCAGACTTGACGGTTTCACTATGTTGCTGCTTCAAACAAGGTGGAAGGCAATTTATTCATATCATCAGAGCTGCCAAAGGTTATGGATTGTCTGTATTTTGTTATGGATATCAAAGCAAAAGGTCACAGTGGCAGGGCATCATTGTTGATGCGTAGGACCGCTGGACGCGTGTATGGGTCTGTGGGGAAACGCTTGGCGCATGCTCAGCTCAGCTGCACCCATTGGCGGTTCTAGAGAGTTGTGTGTGAATTAATAATTAATAATTCATAAATTTACTGTCATAAGTTTCCAGTCAACTTTGGAATATGTTCCAAACCATTCTTTTCAAATTCTCGTTTAGTGTAGCCAGGCACAACACGTCGATTTGAGGCTCGGTTGAAATTAGGTCTGCCCACTATATTGAAAATAAATATTGATATTGCGATAATGGCCTCTGCATATCTCAAAGACATGCAATAATTTCATTATGGAATTGTATGCTTTCAACTGAATTTGACCAGTCAGATTTTTTATTTTTTTATCCCGTGTCCACACTCTGAACACAAAGCACGTTTATGCACATTTAAATACGTATAGCCACCCAATAGTTGGACATTATCTATGGGAATTACACTTAATTCACTAGGAACACATTGCGCTTGCTTTTTCGGAGATTAAATCAAAGTCATATATTAACTCAATATTGTTACGTAAAACAACTTTGCAGAGCTGATCTCTCAGCTCCCAGCACTCTCCCTCTGACTATGCAGAATGCGTTTTGGGCTCTGGAGGACATCAATGTCGAACATATGCGACCTAGCTGCTTGGGCTGTGGTAGCATTGCAAAAAATCCAGTACGTATCTGATCTAGAATTACATATGGAAGTGGCCCAGTTCAGAGTTTTAAAAGTTAGAGTTGAGTCGTTCAGACTGTTATAAACAAAAAAATAGACACAGGTCACATTCGAGCACAAAAATCCATTCGGCATCGCATTTACCTGCAGTGTGAACCTAGTCCAAGATAGATAGCACTGCCACGATGCCATCTCAAATACTATTGCTAACTACTATTAAAAAAAAATTGTCATACTTGACAGACCATTTGAACATAATTGGTGGTACGAGTAGAACGTAACCATTTCTTCTTGATAGGAGGAGCGGTGGGAGTGTGAGTAAATACTAAACACACTTCATACTCACTATGGAGACAATGTAACGTCGTGCTGTCTTGTACTTTGGAAGCAGTCCACACACTTACACAAACAATTAGGGTGTAAGGTGGTCTCCAAGTGCCCACTTTATATTGGTGATCTGCGATCAGCCTGGCCAATTTTAAATAATAATAATAATAAATTAGATTTGGAAGCGGGCGGGTGGCCGATTGGTTATCACGATGGCCTACAGTGAGAGACAGCATCGGGCGTGGGCCATCCTGTGTGGAGTTTGCATGTTCTCCCCGTGCTTGCGTGGGTTTCCTCCGGGTACTCCGGTTTCCTCCCACATTCCAAAAAACATGCATGGCAGGCCGATTGAACACTCGAAATTGCCCCTAGGTATGAGTGTGAGTGCAGATGGTTGTTCGTCTCTGCGATTGGCTGGCAACCAGTTCAGGGTGTCCCCCGCCTACTGCCCGAAGATAGCTGGGATAGGCTCCAGCACCCCCCGCGACCCTAGTGAGGAGAAGCGGTACAGATGATGGATGGATGGATAGATTTGGAAGCGCCTTTCAGGACACTCAAGGATACTGTACAGAGTAAAATACAAAGTAAAAACACAAATAGGGGTAACAAAAACAACACGTAAAACAAACTGGATAAAATACAACAGTGGACGAGGGACATATCTGGACTTAGAGAGAGTAGTGAAGACGGAACAGATGGGTTTTGAGTTTAGTTTTAAAAGCAGGGAGGGTGGTGCAATTACGGCGGTCAGGTGGGAGAGAGTTCCAGAGCTGAGGAGCAGAGTGGCTGAAGGCTCTGTCCCCCATGGTGCGGAGTCGGGCCAGGGGTACAGTGAGGAGGACGGAGGAAGAACACCGGAGAGCGCGGGATGGAATGGCAATATGGACGAGGACAGAAAGGTTAGGGAGGAGCGAGGTTGTGAATAGATTTGAAAGTATCAAGAAAAATTTAGAAGATGATTTGTTGATTGACTGGAAGCCAGTGGAGCTGCTGAAGGATGGGGGTGATGTGATGGGTGGAAGGTGATCTGGTGATAATCTGGGCAGCAAAATTTTGGACAAACTGGAGTTTGTGGAGGGCTTTCTGGGGGAGGCCAAAAAGAAGGGAATCACAATAATCAAGACGGGAAGTGACGAGGCTGTGGATGACAATGGCTGTGGTGTGAGGGGTGAGGGAGGGGCTCACCATCATCCGCAAGTGGCGATCTTATTGTAGTTCCTCATAAATAGACCTTACCCTTACGTGTGTTGATCTCCTGCTTTGACTCCAGTAAGTCAGTTTTGCTCCGCCATGTAGATTATGCATCTCTCTTGCGCTAAAAGGTATAAAAGGAGCTGCTTCTATTGGCCTGGAACCAAGTCGTCTGTGTTCACGCCCACAATGGCGCAAACGCCCGTTTCAAACTGAACCCATCTGCAAATACACCAAAAAACTCCACCCATGCACACAGTTAGACTGCTTTGTACTTGTGTTGGCCATGAAAACAGAGCTAAAATACGTAAGTATAAGTATTAATGTTATCCATACTTGTCAAATTCACTTTTTTCAAGAAGTTTTTTTTTCTATTTAAATTCTCTTGAATAATATGTCAAATTATAATTCTTTACTTCTTCATCAGAAAAAAATAGTGATTGAATGTAATGCTTGACTGACCTTTGCTGTGTTTTCAGAGATGCTCAGAATGACTGCAAAATGTTGGGGGAATTCAGTTTGAAATCCCTCATTCCTGTTCAAAATGGTAAAACATGGAGAGCTGACTGAAAATGAAAGAATAATGAAAGCGCTTCAGTCTATGGATATATAAAACACATGACAGCTGGTCAAATGAATTTGTCGAGCGCTGTATATTTTAACTATTTGTCTTCTCAAACTTGTTCAAATAAATGCAGATCATAATTTTGAAATTGGATTCAATTGTTTTTTGAATCAACTACAATATGAATATGAATGTTGCAAGGAATTGTAAACCATTTGATACATGAATTAGGTTAAAATTATTCATCTTCATTAGAATGTTGTGAACTTGGAAGGTCTGTGTCATGAATCTCCAGGGTTGGAAAATGAGTCCCACTCTGGCCTCCATTGTACTTGTGAAGACGGCTCTTTGAAGATCTTTTCCATTATTCCCCCTTCAAGCTCGGTTTGTCCCCACTGCCACGTTCACTGGAGCTCGGCCAAAAATGCTGCAATATGTTGATCTGGGAAACCTCAACCTGGGACTCATAATGCTGACAGTGTGATGAATAACAATAACTGTCACAGTTGTATTTGTGGTTAAGTTCACATACATTTGAAGGGGTAGTTTACTAATTTTGCAATTTTCAGAAGTAAAAGGTGAATATTTTGTCAAGAATGAATGTGATCCCTTCACATTACCATCTTTAAAATGCAATATTACATGAAAACTAATGAAGCTATCACATCCATTATAGACAAAATATTAACTATTTACTGTATAAAATTGCCAAATTAGTAAAGTATCCCTTTAAGTATCAATGTTCACAGCACAGCAGAGGTGTCAACTCTTGGACCAGAAATTAAAACTGTGTACCTGGAATTCACACATCTGCACCACAGGAACACAGTCTCATTGTGGCATGGCAACACACCCAGTCAATTGCATTTGCTGGATGAAAATTATTTAATTCATCCAGTAGCGTAATTTGACATTTACCTAAACCAGCTATTGTCACAATGAAGTTGTTAAATGACTTTTCCAGGATTATCACATTCAAATGTGCATGTGCATACGTGTGTGTGTGTGTGTGTGCATGGGCGGGTTACTGTATGTTAAAAGACTAAAATTTACTACTGCTAAATCACTGTTGAACGTTTCATCTTCCCCTTAGCACCTGTTCCAGTGATGTCGTCTTCCTGCAGCGCGACATCTGATCAATTTATTTATATACTTCAGCATCTAATTGAATTATTTGTTGGGCTGCCGCCTCTTCTCTTTTCTGCCCCCTCTTCCCCTGCTTGGGAATTAGGTGATGGGGACATGCTTTGAAGATTACGGCACTGACGAACCGGGA
Organism: Idiotropiscis lumnitzeri; assembly: GCF_059441095.1. Taxonomy (NCBI): domain Eukaryota; kingdom Metazoa; phylum Chordata; class Actinopteri; order Syngnathiformes; family Syngnathidae; genus Idiotropiscis; species Idiotropiscis lumnitzeri. The sequence goes on along the minus strand of NC_142393.1, from coordinate 29,166,242 downwards.
AGGGACCTGCTCTGCCGAAGTCGTCTTCATGCAGCGCCTCTTCTGATTTCCTTATATTTCAGCACTTTGTTGAACTACTTGTTGGCCGGTTTACTATTTCTGTTCTTTCTTTTCTGTTCCCAATTCCCCGACTTGGGAATTAGGTGATGGTGATTCACTTGGAAGTGGCTGTTCTGAATTTACACCAACTGACCGGTACAAGATCGAAGGCTCATCCTCGGATATGCTGCCATGGATATTACGGCCCTGGATGAGGACCCACTCCACTGAAGTCATCTTCCTGCAGCACTTCATTCAATTGACTCTCACATTATCTCATCTATTATTGCATAGCATCATTGTATGTGTCAAATGTTGCCCAGTTGGCATCCATTGCAGCCTGGTCATCCTGGAAGGGGGATTCCCCCATCTGTGGTCCCTTCTCAAGGTTTCTCACTTTTCCCCTAATGAGGTTTTTTGAGTTTTTCCTTGCCCTCCTGGGGGTTAAGATCGGGGATGTCGATTGTGGTTATGTAAAGCCTTTTGAGACTGTCTGTGATTAAGGGCTATACAAATAAAATTGACTTGACTTGACTCGTATATTTGGTAGTAAGTCAAACTTATTCATATATTTCTCCGTTTTCCTTCTGACTGAGTTTATGGATATTGGTAAAATTTCCGTATACTCACTATTAATCCATATTGTGAAAATCTTGGTTTACCTGCATCTTTCACTGTTTAATGCTTTCAAGTGTATTTATTTATATGATGATCTCAAAGGGGCAGTGTTAACCTCTTAATTTCTAGCAACATCTTGTGTAAAATGTACTCAAATACGTTACTAGTTACCTGTTAAAATATGTAGTTAGTAATCCAAGTCTCATGATAATAAAGAAATGTAACTTGACTGCTTTTAATTAGTTATAGATTACTCCAACGCTGTCACCTTATCATGGTTTGAGTTTGAGGGCTTTGAGTGTCCCAATGATCCTAGGAGCCAAGTTGTCTGGGGCTTTATGCCCCTGTCAGGTCCACCCATGGCAAACAGGTCCTAGATGAGGGACCAGACCAAGCATTGCTCAAAAGACCACTATGATCACTAGAAATACTGGACGTTTTCCCCCCACAAGGGTCGCGGGCGGTGTTGGAGCATATCCCAGCTATCATCGGGCAGGAGGCAGGGTACACCCTGAACTGGTTGCCAGCCAATTGCAGGGCACACAGAGACAAACAACCATTCACGCTCACACTCTCACCTAGTGGCAATTTAGACTGTCCGTTCAACCTGGCATGGATGTTTTTGGAATGTGGGGGGAAACCGGAGCCCCCAGAGGAAACCCACGCAGGAACGAGGAGAACATGCAAACTCCACACAGGAAGGCCGGAGCCGGAAACTAATCCACGACATCTGAGGCCATCGTGCTAACCAGTCTGCCACAGTGCCGCTGTCCAAAATTCCTGATTTCAAAACTAGTTATACATCAATTTGTTGTTTTGAATATAATAATATGATAGTGTGCTCACTGTCATCAGGGCCCTCTGAGTAAACCGGAATCAAAAAGTGGCCCGTGACAAGAATGGTTTTGACACCACAGGCTGCCAAAGAAGTGTGTTGTATGTGATGGCCATCACGGCACAATGGCAGGCCAATAAAATTACGTTGTGAATCTCCTTAGCAGTGGAGAAATTGGAAAAGTTTCTATAAGAGTCTTGAGTCTTAAGAGGATTCCCCCCACCCTCTCCTCCACCATATAATTGTGGATGAGAGGGTATAAATACACTGGTGGGCAAGTCAGCACCTTTGGCGCTTTAGACGCTCGATCCCCTACCACCAGACCTAAGTTCTGACACTTTGGATGTGACACGTGTTCCTTACGATACACTCAGTATGCAACAAGCACCATCTAGACAATTTTTGCTTTCCATTCCCGAGGTATCCTTCTGTCAGATTTCTACAACCCGTTCCCAGACTTCTGCATGTCATCCCTCACAGCTTGACAGTAAAAGTAGGGCACACCTTCAACTGCCAACACTGTACCACCACTGCTTAATAAAGTGTAAAGCATGCACCACTGCCTGCTCATACCTAAATTAATTAGGAAAACAAATACCTCTTACGCACATTCTAATTACAGGCCACTCACTTTTGCAGAGGCCGCCTACGGCACAAGCGTATCTGTTCAAGATGCCAGCAAAGAAGCAGATTTACTCTAATATGCTCCACTCAAACACGCGGTGTATATCAAAAGTCTGCACAACCTTGTTCCAATACAAGGTGTTTCTGATAAAACAAAATGACACCAATTTTTATTTTTGCTTTTTCATTCATTAATATGGCCTATAAACTGTACAATTGAAAAAAAAAAGATCTTAAGAGGGGAAGAAACATTGGCGATAATGGTTGCACAAAGTGTACACTTTCATGTGGCTGTGTTCAGAAAAAAACAATCACCATCAAAATGGAAGACAGCATGACTACAAATAAAAAAAAAAACATGCGAGGAACCCAAGATAAAGTTCAGATATTCAAGTAGGCTTTTCTGACATTTTTTTGAGCAGACTGAAATAAGTCAAATTGTGTATTTGTAATGGTTGCACAGTGTTAACAATTGAGTTTTACACAGGACCATCTGGTAGCTTTTTTTTCTTTCTTCCAAACACAAGCAATCGGTGATTGTCGTCTTATTTAGGTCATCTCAGAGAGTCATGTTCAATGCTGACATACGACCCCAAAGTGGAAGGGGCCATGTTGTTTACCCTCATAATGTTTTTATATGCACCATCTTATATCTTTGTCTTTTCTCAGTGATTACTTAAGTCCTGATAATTCACTCAGGAAAGTTCAATCATTTTCTACATCAATAAAAATGAGAAAAGATTAACTATATTTTTCACTTGTGGACACCATTAAAGGGGCATTATTGGGCAGAAATAGTTAAACCGATCAGTGGACAGCGCTGTCAATTGACTGTCCCCATGTGTAGAGGAAGATATTGATAAACTTGATTACATGGCGCAGCTATTTCCACAATACTGGCTTTTCTACATACTTTTAAACATATTCCCCCCCTAGTGAGGGGAAGCGGAATAGATAAAGAATACATACATACAGTCATATCTGTTCACGAAAAAGACATTTTTAATTTTCAGGCCACCAGACACTTTCCCCTTGTGATCGCAACTAACAAAATAAATTGAGTTGATGCCAAATGTACAGTATTTTTATTGTCACAATTGAGTTTGTATACAACCCAGATATAAATTCACATATCATTTCAAAGTAGGGTTTGGTTCCCAAACACTTTCATGCTGTCTGCACGGGCTGGTTAAACAGTGTAAGACTGATCAAAACATGATCAAACGCAAGATTGACGATTTTGTTCTACCTACCAAATTTCCTCCACCCACACATATCTCTCATCTTAGCGATGCTCCCGCCGCTACATATTCTTTGAAGGAGAAATATAATTGGATCTCTGTTGAAGGTGCCGTCAGATTAACCAAGCAGAAAAACAGAGTTTGGCTGGTCATTCTCCTTCCGTAGCCATAGATTGCTTCTGACAGACAGTGATCCCAATAATCCCACAGCGACATGAAGGAGGAGTAGAGATAATGTATTGGTCCTTGCAAAAGTATGTAGTTGGACAGCGCTTTGAAGGCACACATGGCCAGAAAATAACATCATACGTTTGAGTTAATTATATGAGCCCTTGACGTAGACGTAAGTAGCATGAGAAGAGAGAAAGTCACCTTGCAATTTCCATTAGACAACTGTGAAAGACAGAATTGTGTTGCACCAAACTGCACAAAGAGAAAGGTTTTGGCAATTGGTACCCGCCCCACCGCACCGTAATTAATCAGAATTCCTTACGCACAATGCTGCGGCAAAAATTATTTTGTTCGCTTTGTGTCACGATCCATGTGTTATTGTTGCAGCTGGGTGGGCGTGCCCGTCGGCGCGCTACCTCCGGACTCGGCCGCGAGCGAGACGCGCTCACGAGCCACACAGCTGCGACCCATGAAGTTAATGACTCACGGGCTATTTAAACCAGCCACGCCGACACTCTCACGTCGGATTATTGACCGAACTTGCTCTCGCTCATGTGCCTTCGCTACAGTCTTCGCCCAAGTTTTTCCCCGTGTATGGTCTATGTAAGTTTTTGGATGATTTCTATGTTTCAGCTACGTTTCGGCTCGCTTTTTGTTCTCTCTTCGTGCATTGGCTCTAACCTTACCCTTTTGTGGAAGGACACACTCGTTTTCGGTTTTCTTGCGTTGCAAGCTTTTTCTGTTCCTCGTTTTGATTTTCCTGGTGAGAGTTCTGTCCACCAGCGCTTTTCGTTCTCGTCTTCTGGCGACGTTAATTCTAGATACCAAAGTATTAGTGATAGCAAGTTGTCTTGCCTATTGAGTAATGATTGTGATTTGCCGGTCAAAATAAACCCTCGTGACCCAAACTTTTCCCTTGTCAGCGTTTTAAGAGTCCACCTTCACCGCTGAGCGGTCCTCACACTTTGTGTTTTATGCTTGATGAACAATTATCAGTATCACTAATCGCAGTCAGCAGTAAGCCCTATCTGATTGGCAGCTCTGTTAGTATAGTGAAACTATAACATTCATGGCACAATTTATTAATTAAAAGTTGTTTTTCCCATGCCCACCTCTACATTTGAAGATGCGGATGCATGTATCCATGCTCCCCGATGATGTTATTAAATGCATCGGAGTTGTTGGGTATGAATAAAACATAACAATCATTTATCCCTAAGGCTGTTATGGAAATGTTAATCGGTCGACATGTTGCATCAAAAAAAGTTTTCGATCTTCCATATTAAACAGACAAAATGCCTCGCATTTTTATCACCAAATGTCCATATATTGTTTTTCGTTTTTTTTTTTTTCAATATTTAATAGTGATGTGTCGTCAAGGGCTGCTCTGCAGGCCTAAACATTAAACTAAACACTGACCTGCTTTTAAAAAAATATATACATTTGGAAAATATTGTATTCATTTATTTCCAACAACCCTTCGTCTTCATTCAATATCAGGCGTCTTGGCAGCACAGCCTCGAGTCATTTCTGCGTTATCGTTATTATGTTCCTCTTTGTACAATCCCATACATCTTCCATGTGTTGCAGCGCAAACTCATTGAAGCAATGATAGCTCTTTTATTTAAGGAATCGGAAATAATCTTTGTGAAGGCAGACGTCTGAAACTCAGAGTCTGCCACTGATATTTAACAATGGACAGGCAGACTTACGGAAAAAAAGAACAAGCTTCAAAACTCACTAATACAAACACCGGGGAAACATGGGGGTTATGTGAAAACTGTGAGAATCTGGGCAGGTAGTCATGGTTAAATAGGCTAAGGTGGGGGGGGACTTAATAGCGAATAAAAGGCCAGTGTGGAAAAAAAAATGTATACTGTGCCAGGACTATAACATGTTACTAATACTACTGTAAATGCCACATTGCCATTTTTCTGTGAGTTGCTGGTTTTCTTTGCCGTGTGTGTTTGTTGCCACCCACACGAGAGTGGGTGCTGTAATAGCTGTAAGAAAAACACTTGTGTCTGTATTAGTACAACCAATGGATCTATAACTATACTTCTACTACTCCTACTACCACTAACAACAGCATTTTTATACAGTGTATTTGATCAAATATCAATGGAATAAATATTTTTGTCATATTTGTGGAATAATGGAGAGTAGAGTAGAGTAGAAGGAAAGTCAATTTGTGTTAATTAATCACTATGCAGATTCTCAAGGATAACCATTGTACAGTTTATTCACAACATTGTGTACAAGGATATGCTTATAAAACACATCTTTGCTATTATAACAGTATTTTTTCCATCTCACATATTGTTCGTGTGCAAAAACATGGCATTGGATTTAAATAAATAAAAAATATGAACAATCATCATTTCTAATCTACTTTTTATCGTGAAAAAACATTGTTGGCTTATTCCTAAAATTTGAGACCATGTTGTTGCCCTACAGCACCCGGAGAATAACGATTCCTGGAAATGCAGCTCTATATTAGCAACACAGAAGACAAGTGTATGTATGTTTCCAATGATATCTCACCCCACTGCTCTGATTAAATGCTCTGCTCCAGGCAAAGATTGCAAACTATCCATTTAATTGAAATGCAAACAATTAGTTTCACAGCCTGTTTTTCTTAACTCTGGGTTGGGACCAACCAAAGAAGGCCAATACACTAGAGACGTATGCAGACATCTTAAGATATCAATACTGAAATAATCATTTGTAGCGTAGTCTCTGTCACAGTGATTCATCAAATGCTTAAGCAAAAAAAAGCTGATTGCATGCAATGAGAAATTCATTGTGCTATGCAACTTGGCTTGCTGTTAATTCCAATGGGAAAACAGATTTCAAACTACGTTTCGATGTGCCACCCAAATGTTGTATCAGCAACCACAATTAAACCAACCCTTCCTGCAATCCTTCTGGACCTAATGGTTTATTTTATTTATGTATTTATTTATTTTTAACTCAACTGAAAAATTAGAAGAATGAGAACAGCGTTTTGGGTGATGAGTCAAAGCCAGTATGCATGGTCTGAGGGACTTTCCCAGAAGCAGCAAAGGAAAACATCAGATATGTGTCTGACATTCAAAGCCGCCCTGGTTGATTTGAAAAGTGGAGGTGTATGGTTCAAGGTGACGTGACAAGAATTTTACATGTGTCATTTGGGCAAAAACAAAAACAGAATTAGCCGTCTTATGCCTGCAGTGTGCATGTAGCTAAAGTGTCACAATTGTTAATATCCCACATAAAAATACAATTAGAACCTTTTTACATGGAGAGAGGTATTCCCTATTACATCTAGTTAATCATCAATGACAACTCGTCACCAAAAAAATCTTCCCTGGAAATGGTACTTACAAGTTGTGAGCTTTATATGATACAAGTGAAGCTTGTTAACCACAACTTTTTCATCCATGTGGTTAGAGAGATAATGCAACGGTTGCAAATTGCTTTTGATCAAGGTTGCAGAGTTAAAGAGTTTCCTGATTCAGCCTGTATTAAATTCTCTCACTTCCTGCCTTGTTGTTTGTTTGTTTTTTTAAATGTTTTTTAAAGTTCACAACAAACCTATGAATGTCAAACCTTAAAATCTATGGTGTCATCACAAAAGACTCACAGGCCTGAACTTAAAGCAGGCCGACTCAGATATAAAATGTTGGTTTACTCTTTCAGTACTGGGAGACATTCCATCTTACATAAAGTGGGCAGATAAGACGGACCTGATTTACTGGAGGTTTACACCTGCTAAAGCGGGCACAACTTTATGGCCGGCGCAAACAGATTCGAAAGCTGATTTACTTATCGGGGGCACCCAGGATTGCGTCTGCAAACCAGGCAAAATTGGCACACAGCAAATTTTGCATATTGTACCAGGATAAAAAGAAAATAGTGCACTTTAGTATTTGGAATGTCATTTATTCAAGGAATTTTTTCGTCACACCATCGCGCATCGCCACATTATATGGCTAGGAAATATGATACCCGAAGTCTCAGGTTTGTCCCAGTAACCCTCGCGTAAACAATGCCTTTAAAACATTTTAAGTTCTCGCTATTGTTATGGTCTGTGCATGTTGTTTTTGTTTCAGTATTTAGTTTCATGTTTTTTCTTGTTTGGTGTGCATTTAATTCTCAATCTGATTGTGTACACCTGTGCATGTCGTCTCACTCCCAAGTTTGAACCAATCAGCTCCCTCAAACCCTTTGTGTCTTGTCCAGGTGTTCCCCGTTGTCTCGTTACTCTTTGTTTGCATTTAGTTCCTTGTTTGCTTTCAGTTTTTGTTGGTGTATTGTCGTTGTCCCGGTCAGATGTTCTTCATGTCAAGGTGTCCTGTCGCCTGTTAAGTGTAAGTCGTTCGGTAGTGATGGTTAGATGAGGCATCCTGGATCGTTTCGACACAGTGACACAATGTATTGACACTGTGTTGACTCTGTGTTGCTGAATACTGACACCTGGTGGACTTGCAGGAAACATTTGACAGGGTCATCTGACACTGATCTGTCAAACTAATTTTATCCAATTCCATTGATTAGCGACGTGATGTGTTTTTATATATCCTTTTTCGTATTACTTTCCATCGCACTAATTATTCTCTTATTTATCTCATTTATATATTTAACTGAATTATTGTTGTATTGCACCGGAGAGGGGAGCTCTCTAATCTCGTTGCACACTTGAGTACAATGACAAAGGGATTTCTGATTCTGATTAGGCATTTACTTTCACATTAATTTTACATACACGCAATTTCATAAAAAAAATCTTTGATATTCGAGACACAGTTGATAAATTAAGAGAACATCTGTCTGAATGCCCAAGTAAAAGTGTTGTGAATGTCAATGGACTCATTGTAATTAAAGATTTTTATTCAAAAAAATTAGTTTCTCCAGCGTTTTGTTATTCAGTCTGTTTCTTTTTTTTTTAGGCAATTTCCCCCGCCTTTGAGAAGATCCTCTCACAAGGCACTGAAGAGGCCGGTGTGCACAACGCCTGTGCGGCTAATATAAATAGGTGAGGGAACGTTGCCTCCATGGACTTCCAGTATAAGAGCGGGTCTTCCGTACGTGCAACGTGTCCTGCTGACATATAGCGCTGCACCTCTGAGTGCGCATCAACAGTAACGTCTTCCATCTTGCGGATATTTAACGCAAAGTAACGCGCCAATAACTCGATGCTTGTTTTGAGCGTCCATCCTGTTGACAGATGCACTTTCTTATGAACACAGTTTGGCGCGCGACCGCTGTGTCGACACGATTCTGGTAGTGGTCACGTGACTTTCTTAAAGCGGTACGCGCACCGACACGGGGTTTGCCCTGGAAGCTCGGCGCGCGCATCGACGCCTCAGTGTCGCAACCCATCACTATCGTCCGTTTCTTAGAGTGTTTCAGTTTTCTTAGTCATAGTCACAATCATAGTTATTTAGTTCTTTTCAAGGCGTTGTTTTATTGATCCTTGTTATTTTGCACATTGACCTTTTTGTTTCTCCCAGTCCATTTTTTGCCTTTTTTTTTCAATTAAATACCATTTAAATTCCCCCCGCCTCGCTTCCCTGGGTTTGGGTCCTCCTCAACCTCCACCACAACCTGACAGTTATGCAGTCCACAGCATCGTTGCCGCTTTATCGTCTTTACTTTTTAGATTAATTTTCTGAATTTGTGGCTGACCTGGTGACTCAAGCAGATAATATACTAATTATGAGTGACTTCCATATTCATATGAATTTCCCATAGGAACTACTTACGGGGGGTTACAGACAAAATTGATATTTTGGTAATGATTCCAAGTATACCTGAACCAAATAATGTGATAAGGATATGGGATGGGATTTTTCTTTTTTTTTTTTTAACCTACAATCTGCGGACAAAACCATATGTGCGCTGCTGTTGTGTGCACACCAATGGGAGGGCACACATCATCAGTTTGACCAAACAACTTTAAACAAGTTTGTTACCACTTCCATGTCACCTTGTCACCAGTAGCATTGAGTGCCAGTGATGTCCTCAGCAGATGAAGTGCCATCCTCTTTTAAAATGGAAAAGTTCATTTTGCTGCTCCAGCCTGGTCCTCGATTGCTGGTTAGTCCGTATCCAGTACTGTTCTTTGAATAAAAATGATTTAGTTCTCAAAGCCACATGACTCCAGACTACATGTTAGACAATGGATTTAATAAGCAAAAATAGCTCCAGACCAGACTTCTCTTTCGCTCTGACGATGGCGCCACCATGCTTCACGTTTGTTTTTATGTTGGTGCAGGACGGAGGGAAAGCATGCTTAGCATGGGTTTGGGTCTTAAGAGTGGGCAGGAGCAGACACTTGTGCTTACGTGCTTGCAGAAAGGGGTAGGAAAAAGTAGTTCATATGAAGAAAAATATAATAAAAAACTAAAGATAAAGACAATATATTAAATTAATTGCAAATAACGGCATGGTGGTTGACTAGTAAGCACGATGGCCTCACAGTACAGTGGTGCGAGGTTCGATTCCATCTCCGACCATCCTGTGTGGAGTTTGCATGTTCTCCCTGTGCCTGTGTGAGTTTTCTCGGGTTTCTTCCCACGTCCGTTGAAGCTGCTGTTTTACCATATGTTCCAACATGGCTGCCATGCGATCGAGACGATCAGAGGAACTCTCACCCCATTTGTCTGTCGGTGGTGAACAAAGAGCCCCACCAGAATACATCTTCCTATTCTCAGATGTCACGTTCAAACAGGGGGTCACTCCTTGCTGCGGTTATTGTTGTTACCCATCTCGGGGTGATCTTGTTTGTCCCCCTTGCACTCAACAAGGTTCTCATGGAAATAAGCAACTGCCCAGTTCCGCTAATGGCTTACACTTAAATATCAAGGACAACTCTGTACAAGGGACATGGCAGTCAGGTCATGTCAGACTGTCAAATGTCTTGTTTTTCTCAAGCCCACAACTGAAGCAGGCTATTACCAAATGAGAGGCTTATTCCAGATGTCATGCCTGTCAAAAGTTCCTCAGACTTATTGCCATCCTCAGGTTTTGAAACAAGTGGAAAACGCTGAGAAGTTACATTTCGATTAACATCATCATTCACAAACACAGGGTTTGTTTGCGTCAGCAATGGGATGAATGGCAGTAACTGTCTTCTCTTCCCCAAAACATTACCATCTGCCATCGAAGCACGTCCTTGACTGGATGGCCTCCGTCACATCAGATCTGAGCACTTAGCAACTGATCTAGGTAATTCAATGGATTTAGACAACACCCAAGATTTGTTTTGCTTACTGCCGAATTAATTGTTCAGGAACTAATCTAGATTCTTGTCACACACAGATGTCCTTATTTATATGTTACAGAAGAAAATTCAATCAGGTGTCAATCTTTCAGTGGTAGAGAAGGGATTTATTTGACAGGTTAGACAAGCAGTGTGAATCAAAAGTGGTGTAAAATATATTTCCTTTTGGAACTTTAACCAAGCGGTATCTCACTCAGCAGGAAAGGAAAACAAAAAGTGCACTATTGTTCACTGCCCGATTTTCTCGCTACGTCCCAAAGTTTCATTCAGTGGAAAAAAAAATAAGTGAGCTCCATTTTTATCCTTGAAACAACATAGCAAAAAAATAATTTGGATATTTTCCAGTCCCAACATTACACTAATCGAGATGAATATGTTCCATAAGTAATATTGCTTGTGGGGTAAGTTAACTCAAATTTTGGGGGAAGATTGATCAGATTGGCAACTTAGTAAATGAAAATACAAATGCAATACAATACAATGCACAATACAAGCATGTTGTAGCTAAAGATGACAATCGAAGTATATTTCACTCAAGTAAAATCCCTTTGTAGAGTACAACCAGGCTTAGTGAAGCACCTTGTGCACAAAAGTTCAGTTGATGCTCCAGACCGCAGCAGTCCCACCCCTTGAGAGACCTAATATCCTCTGGGAACAGAAGCGATGGGAAAGCTGTGAGGCAGTTAAACGTCACGCTTGAAGGCAAACGTCTAATCTTACTGTGTATATCCGACAGTCATCACGGGGAATGTAAACGCTCTCTCCAGCAAAATGGACAAGATAGCGGCAAGAATATGGCACACGTCATGGTTCTTTTATCAGAGCTGCATGGTGTTCACAGTCATGGCTTTGTGATGATATATCGGACAAAGCTGTTTGGGGCAGAGAGAGACAGAGGTGGGGGGGGGGGGGGGGGTGAGAGCGATCGATGGAAAGGAGACTGGCCAACTGTGTTAATGAATGACGAGTGTGGCAACTCTTGGCATGTTACTGTCAAAGTAAAACTTTGATGCAGAGACAATGAGATGCTTTCTTTTAGCATGAGGCCATACTACCTGCAGCAGGAATTTCCGAACCTAGTTGCCATAGCTATGTCCGTTTCCCCCTGTGCAAATATTGAGGCATCTGTAATCATGTCTCTTATTGAGCATACCCACTTGCACTTGTTTGTATGTTACACGGCTTGGACGAGACAATAAAGCTCCAGTCTTGCTGTGTGCTAACACTGAAGATGCAGTGACGTAAGCGTCCCACTCTTCCTGGACAGATCAGACCACATCTTTGATATCTTTGACAAGGAAGTGCTGAGGATGAAAATCAGAGAGGATTAACCCAGTAACAATAGGAATATGAGCATTTGGCTGCGAGGAAACAAATACCAGATGAATCAGGAATAGTCTGAACCGGCACTTAAGCTACAGTGAAGCAGCACTTGGTGAACCATACGAACCTTTTCAATTTGTTATCAGACATCCATACCACCACCACTCAGACAATAGTCAAGTTTACTTTGAGATGTGTATGTGATGATTAGAATTGTGTTAGAATGCCAAACAAAATGAAAATGATCCTTGTCAACACTTCCGGCAAAATCGGATTGGAATTGAATTCAGATTCACTGAGGTGGGATATTCCGTGATGCCAACCTGTCAATTCTGTCAAATTCCGCCATGTGAAGAAGTCAGCCAGATTGTTATGTTGCACTCTGTGCATGCCTTGCCCAACGTAAATGTGCAACAATGTCTTTGTTCACCCATTTCAGCACATAGAACTGGTCTGAGATGGAGAACTTTTTTTAAGACAAACTCTCAAATAATCAAGCATTTCAGCACACATAGAAAACTTAGGAAAACAAGTAATATTGAACTGCCTTAAAAAGTCCTAAAAAAATTCAGCGAAGCCGAGATTTTGCAAGCTGTGATACTGTGCCTATTTGCCAATGTGTAATGGTGTATGTGATAATGCAAGTTATTAATGCAGTTATATGAGCAGCATATGTCTTCTTCACACAAATACAAACATAAACCATGTGATGTTCGCAGAGCATGTGCATGTCACTCATCTGAAACTCAGCTTTTTTGATTAAATGTAGTGGCACAGGTAAACACCAGATCAGAATAGGTCAAGTCACATATAAACAGTGGACCTGATATCAATTGGAATGATTCAAAAAGTCTGCATGTAACCTGGCTAATTCTGCAGCCTGCGACCAGCGACACAAATCGGGACATTATCAAATCCCCCCCCAAGCTCGAGTCTGCAGCCTGGTACCAGGCCGTGGGCCATTTTGTACTGGGCTGCATCGTCGTTTGATATACGTCAGCACTCCATAAACATCCCTATCCCTTTGGCTAACAAATCGACAAAGGGCAAAATGTGTATTACTATGAACCGGTTCCAGAAAGAAAAAAGGTCGGGGACCATAATTTTATTCCTGTTTTAATTTTAGAGATCACTTAGTTACCACTCCTACATTTTCGAGTTGTTTAGTGCATAAAAAACATCAGGGGTGTCATGTCATATTAATGGCTTTGATGCTTTATTTCTGGAATAAGCATGGAAAAAGTGAGCGTTGAACCTTTTTACCAGGTAAAGCGAGAGTGTTGTAACTCCCCTGTCCACTGTTTTCGGAACCTGTAGAATTAGGATAAAAATTACACATATCTATGTTAATCTGTTTTTATTTACTGGATGAAAACTTTGACAAACCACAACAACCAGTTTTAAAATTAAATGTTTAAGTGTGAAAAAATAAATTGAGAAAAATCATCTTATTCAGTCAGACTATAGCTAGTCATTAATTTATGTCATGTACTTTATCTTTATTAAATACATTCTTGAACCTTGCGACAACAAATAATTCTATGTGTGGCACCCCAAGGAGCGAGCAAAATTAGAATTTGGGTCTCAGCCTGAAAAAGTTTGGAAAACCTTGGTTTAAATAAACACATAGAAGCCACCTGAAGGTCAGACAGGGCCCCGCGAACGGACGTTACCTCTCCAGACAAAATAAAACTAATGATGCAGTAGAGTGGCCATTGTCAAGTAATAATGTCAAAATTTTAAAAGTTTATGAACAAGGAGCCCCATGTGTGCAAGTGAAGCTGAACTCCCTCAGTATGTCATGGTTCCTTACTTTATAGCGTGAGACACAGTGGTTTTACACCCCGCGTTGCTACTAATGGCTTGTAACTAGAAACACTGCCTGACCACAGCACAAAACTTTATTACAGTTATAATTTACATCTTGGAGCAGTTGCTTTTCATTGGTCTGGTTGGGACATTAAATACCTCACTGATGATGATTCTGGCCACATGATATGTGGTAAACGGATCATACAAGCTGTAGATGACCCTGTCCTGCTTTGTTTAATCATTACACTTTAATGAGTTTACTGGAAATGTCCTCAAAAATTGGAAGCACAAAATTTGAGTTGCTGCCTACCTTGGTAGGTTGGTGACTAAGGAAGAGGAATTGACAGCAAGAAAAATCTAGTGACCTGGAATGCAAAAGGAGGCTCTTTGAAGTGATGCACTTTGTACTGTATGTGGAAAAGAGCAATAGCGAGAGAGCGTTTCTCAAACCTGCATCCTGATAGGGAGTTCTTTGACCAAATGATGGCCATTGTGTCCTGTGTGATTTTGTTGCAGAAAGATAATGACTTTTTTTTGGTTTATATTCATAACATGATTTAGATGTTTTCATATATAGTTTGAATTTTCTATCAAACAATAACTAACGCTGATTTGAGATGAGCTTTTCATTTAATTCATTTCATTTGACTATATTTTGCAATAATAATAATACCTTTATTTAGTCATTGCGTTGTTTTCTGTCACGTTATGCTTAATGTGGAATAATGCTGAATGCAGATTCTGTTGAGCCCCTTGATCTCTAACGTTTACTACCAATATGCCAATCACTGCAATACATGTGACATTGTTGACTCCATGATGTCCGATGAGTAGCATTCTGATTCCACTGCTCCAAGCGCTTATCTTCACTTCTGGAGTGTCTGCTTTATGGGTAGCCTCAAAAACGCAAAATGGCAAAACTGTAGCCTGAAATTAACTGTCTTAGTGGAAAGTCTTTTTATTGTATCATGATCCTTTTATTTTATCATATGGGCTACTCACCAAAAGGCCAGCTACAAATAACTGTCAGGAACTGAAGTAGGAATTCCAAAACGTTATAGAATTTAGCTATAAATCGAACACCATGTCACATCTGCATCAGCGGCTGAAAAGAAAATCTGAGAGACAGCAAGCCATTTGTCGTCAATTCGAACTGTGACAGAAGAGAATTAAAAAAAAAATCATTTTGTCTATTCAGATTCAACTTGAAAAGTGTTTAATGGGAGTAAACGGTTGAATTTGTTGGCAGACTTTGCCATCTTGCTTGCCTGACTTACTTCCTCTGCAAGTGACCTATATGCTGCATCGGCTTCTGACAGGCCACTTAAAGCTACCTAACGCTTTTATCACACAATTACTTCACTTTGAGGCGACATTTATTACGGTACTGAAAGTGACCTCTGCAGTGCGGGAGCACTCCTTTCGAGTGCTGCTTAAATACTTCCCTGTCTAGTTAGGTGTGAATTCCAGTTAGGTTAATGAAGAGTGGGCTGTATCAATTAATACATAGTAACATTGGACAACAGTGTCGGTCAAGTTGATGTTTTGTGATACATAAAAATTGACAAAAACTGGATGAACAAATAAGGCAGCAGCAGTTCAGCAGACTGTAATTAGGGATTTATGTTGAAGTTCCACCTTCTCATCTATAAAGATTAAAATCCTTAATCTGCTGGAGGTACAGTTAATTCATTCATGCATTCACGGAACCTATCAAAGTTAGAAAAACAATTATTTTTTTTTGTGCTTCACAAAATCTGGCAAGCACCCGTTTTGTCTCTCTTCGCATCTCCTATATAACGTTTTGGACAAGTGCAATATGCATTCTGATTTCCATAATCAGGCTGGTGTATTTAATATCTTTGTTTTACATGCTGACCTCGTGAGGATAAGCGGATCAGATCATGGATAGATAGATATTTAGTTTTGCTGACCACATCAAACCAAAGATAAATCATAAGTTGAGGCAGACAGGATTCTGACTCTACACTCTGGGAAGCAGCCACAGAGATGGCGGATGGTTGCTGACACAGGCTGAATCCAGTTCTTTCAGAGGCTCATCATGAACATTAAACCAGACCAGTGCTCTGCAATAATCCATGGTCTCAGAAATAAACCGCTCAGATGCCGCCTCTAAAAAAAAAAAAAAAATGAATTCCCATCTGTAGCTGTTATGATGTAGTTTTTGGACTGCGTAATTCACAATTGTTGGTTTTAGTACTGCCAATAGGGCTATTTTTTTATTAAAGTTGATTGTATTTTTCTTCTTTTCAATGTAAGGTGGTCAGTGCCTGTCGTGGTAGCAATCCCCAAACCCGATGGTGAACACAGGAATGCCGTCAAGCTTTTTGGTCTTTTTGACTTTGGAGGCTGGCAACACAGCTTTGGGATTCGCTGAGGCAAAAACTGTGAAATGGGAGGAGTTATGCAAGGTCACCATCAGGCGTCTCAGGCAAAGGAAACGGTGCAGCATTAATACTGTTTCTAGTGGAGATGGGGTGCTGCTGACCTTGACTCCCATTGTTGTGAGTTGATGGAGAGAATATTTTGAAGACTTCCTCCGACACGCTTTTTTTTTTTTTTTTTTAGCAAGGAAGCATTCTGGGGACTCGCCTATCTCTGGGGTGGAAGTAACAGAGGGGGTGGATGAGACCCGCCTGGAGTTCTTAAAGGCTTTGGATGTTGTGGGGCTGTCCTGGTTGACACATAAAAATTATTTAAATATATGTACACAGCCCTGTCATAAACTTGTCTGTAATTGGTATTTTCTGCGTTTCTTATCTTAAAATAACTAGTCAGTAAAACAAAAAGGCATGTGATGAGTCGATTATAATACTAGTAATTATATATTCGAACCATCAAAAATAAAATAAAAACGGCAAACTATGTGAGCCTTCGTGTAGGGGAAATACAGCATGTACACCATGGCAAGTCACAGTCTTGACCGACAGCACCCCCAACACTTAGCCACTGACA
Source organism: Idiotropiscis lumnitzeri (assembly GCF_059441095.1). Taxonomy (NCBI): domain Eukaryota; kingdom Metazoa; phylum Chordata; class Actinopteri; order Syngnathiformes; family Syngnathidae; genus Idiotropiscis; species Idiotropiscis lumnitzeri. The sequence continues at coordinate 29,149,336 of NC_142393.1, read as the reverse complement.
TGAGGCCGCCATCAATTGTTTAAAGATGACAGATTCACAACTATGATCCGCACCTTGAACTCTGGTTAGACTCCCTCAATAACCCAATTGACAAAGCTCATGAGGATAGAAAAAAAACCCCACCAGCAACAACACTGACAATTTCAAATAATGTCCTGTTTTTGAATGAAGGGATGGAACTATATATTAAACAGTAATAAGTCAATAATAAAAAAGACCAAAAATGTTTTTTTAAAAATAGTGAAGGCAATAATTTACTTTTTTTTTATTTGACTTCATCCAAGTCCCTCTTGAAAAAATGCCATTTTCATAAAACTGAACTTTGTGAATTTTGCCTTTCCTCTGTTGTTAAAAACATTTTTAAAGGAGCAGACTGGTTAAAATTCATTTTCCTGCCTTTGATTAGTCAGTGTGCATAAGTAATAAAAGTTCAAACATCACTGGCATCTGATTTCCTGAAATAACGTTTTTAGCCAATTAAGTATGAAAACGCGCAGCAATATTGGACATTTTGGCCCGCTGTGATGTCACACGTGCTGTACGTTAGGCTGTTCATTTTAGACTTGTTTATCGGTTTATTGTGCTATAAAAATGCTGCATGCCGTCGTCAAGAATCCAGCTCTGCGTTGTGGCCAACGAGAAATAAAATCCAATCCATGTGGCAAACTCTAACTGTTGTTTACAAAATCTCATCCTCTTCTTTTTCTGCTACATCTCATTCATGGGTGGATTACACCTAGGTCAAGGAAGTGAAAATTGTTTCCATGGTCAGTGGAAGCAGGCTGCTTGTATTCAGTCAGACACACAAATGAATAATTTAATCAATGCTGAAGAGAAAACTACAACCATAAAAGTTTATGAGCAAAGAAATATACATATGCATACTGAGAGATCTGGTGGTACTTGACCAGGTTAGTGACAATAACACTGAAAGACGAAAATCCACTTGCGTCAGCGCTTAGGCCAACTTTTTTTTTTTATTTCTCGTGAACTGGTCCGTCAATCTGACACTCTTGGAATTATTGTATTTTTTTTTTTGTTTGTGCTTTTTGAGATTTACACAATCAAGTGTAGGTTGGGACGCATGGTTGGCATGGGGGGGGGGGGGGGGTAGCGTAACTGTTCATAGGGAGTTGGCTGTATTTTCCCTGCACCCCAAATGACGCGCGACAGCCCTGGGCTGATCGGGCGATGATGTCACCAGCAGCCGTACACAGTCAACATTTCATTAGCAGCTCATGCCTTGATGAACAAGGCAGCTCGTAGTTGCAAGAGCTCATGTCGCAGTAATACTGTATGCTTTGATGTGAACCAAACTGGGGCTGCCCCAGCTTTGGAACTCGTTTTCCCCCAATCAACTGTGAGGGACCCGGGCCGGGCTCCTCTGCTCCCATTCTTCTCCAAAGCTGCTTAGGGGCTCCTCCCGATTCCCAATGCAAAGCATAATTCAGCATTTTACATTTGTAACCCCTAGCGGGACAACTCTATGAACATGAATTAAGTGTGAGAGAACGCTGTGCACAACAACTTCACGTCTACGAATGGTGTCTTGTCAAAAATAATCCCAAGTCCACAACGGCCATGTTTTCCAAAAAAATGTTGCTACTACAGAGCAACTATTTTTGCTAATTTTCCTTGTGTAATGTAATCCATGATTTATTTTTCAAATGTCTGGAACAATTAGTGTTACGGGCATAACAAGTTAGAAGGCTATAGTGGCTGAAAGAGCCTGTGGCTCTCGCAGAGCCATGAATCAAAGCAAAAAAAAAAAAAAAAGCCTATTTTTCAATACAGTATGAACCAAACCGTGTCACTGTATTGAACCATCCAATACAGGTACACATATCATTGCAACCCTGGTGTGTGTATATTTACTAAAGTACAGAAGTTGCACCAAAAAAATAAAGACACTCATTTGCAATGCGAATAGGAAGGCCATGCTGGAATTTTTTTGTTACCTACACTTGGCTGCATATATGAATATGTGAATAATAACAATAATAATAATAATAATAATTCCTTTTATAGGCTCCTTTCAGGATACTTAAGGTCACTGTACAAGATAATTAAAAATCAATACAATAAAATAGAGCAATGTTATGATCTGTTTTGGTGATTTAGGTTCTTGACTTTAGTTTCATGTCTTGTGTTCCTGTCTCGTCATGTTTATTGTGTCCACCTGTCTTTGTTTACTTAAACCCTTTTTTGTCTTGTCCAGGTGATCCTCATTGTCTTATTATTTGTTTGTATTTAGTTCTGTTTGCCTTCAGTTCTTGTCAGTTTATCGTTCCTGTCTGATGTTCATGTCAGTTGTCTGCATCTGTTGCCCTCCTGCTCGTCTCGTGCTTTTTGTCTCTTCCATGTCCAAGTTCATTTTCTAGTTTGTTTCTTTCTTTTTGTTGCTTTGAACCTTAGCATTTTTTATTTTCCTATTTCTTTGTTGGGTTTTTAGTTTTCTTTTAGAAATTAAACACTTTTTGTTGAAATCACTCCCCCCGTCGCTTGCCTGCGTTTGGGACCTGCACCTCAATCCTCCACCATGCCGAAATCAAGACCTGACAAGCCTAAAACACAATTTAAAATGGCAAATCGTATGGGGAACATTAAATGGAATAATCAGTCCAGAATAGATGTTTTGAGTATAGTTTTAAAGAGGGTTAATGTGTTCCAGAGGTCAGGTGGTAGTGAGTTCCACAGACAGGGTCAAAGCGGCAGAAGGGACGGAGAGGTCGAGGATGGGGTGTAATGGAAAAAACTGTCAGTTTTAGCTAGCGTGGACTTGGTACCCATCAGTATGATTTAATTTTTATCACTGTTGAGTTAAAGAAAATTGGATGAGAACCAATTCTTAAGTTTGGAAAAGCAGTCAATAAAAGAGGAAGGCGGAAGAGCGGCAATGGGTTTGATAGAGCAGTAAAGCTGGGTGTCAGCCGCATAACAGTGAACCTGTGAGGGGGGCAATCCCGGCAGAGCCGAGATTGCCGAGGTGGACTCGTTAAGAGCAGACAAGGACAGGCCAGAGAGGGTTACAAGGAATTTATTATTCCGGCAAATATCAAAGGGTACAAAGAAACAATAACGAAGTGCCGATGACGAAACCGAAAGTGCTGGTGGACAACTCACACCAGGGAAAAAACGCGATGAACAGAAAACGCTTGCAAAAGGCAAGAAAACAATAACGAACGTAAATCGCTTACCGCGGAAGGGTAAGGAATGCCAATCGGGATGCAAACACGGCCAATAAGGGCTAAGGCTAGAGACGGAGTCGATAAACGGGCAAGAGGTCGAAAAACACGTGGAGCACAAAACAATGGCAAGAATAATCGCTGGGTTCATGGACGTGAGCAGGAGAATAATCCGACGCTGAACCGTCAGCGCGGAGGGTTTAAGAAGAGGAGGCAATCATGACATGATCGGGATCAGGTGCGTGGCTGGTGGGCGCGCCTCTCCAGGCGTGGCGGCATGCCCGGGGAAGAGCGCTGGAGAAACGCCCCCAAGTCAGCTGGGAAAACATAAACAAAGACACTTGAGGCATGGCAAGAGCAAACCGGTCATGACAGAACCTGTATGTTGAATTTGTGAAATATGAAGCCATGAGGGAGGATATAGTAATAAAGAGGATGGGGCTTAAGGCAGAGCCTTGTGTGACACCTGAACAAACAGGGGACAGAGGGCATTTGAATGACTGTAGTTGAAAAAAATGGGAACCATTCAAGAGGTATGTGTGTAATGACAATGTTATGGCGTCTGTTAAGGAGGATGGTTTGAGAAAACTTATCAAAAGGCGTAGTTAGCTCGACGAGGATAAGAATGGTAAGTAGGCCAGAATCAGCAGCCAGGCGAAGGTCGTTGGTGATCTTGATGAGAGCTGTTTCTGTACTGAGGAGACGACAGAAACCAGACTGGAATTGTTAATTGAAATTTTGGCGGAAAGGCGGGAATGGAGCTGCCATGATTTGCGAAAGAAATGGAACTTTCGAGATAAGACGAAGGTTATTGAAATTATTAGGCTAATAATCTTGAATTAAAGCAACTCAAAACATGTCTAAAATGCTATTTTGTGGCAGAAATCAGAAAATTTGTGGAATGGTTGAAGCTTCTGGAATTTGATTTTCCTCTCTTTTGACTCGAGTTTCCTGAGTCCTTCATTGACTGTGTTTATCTTGTGAGTAGATGGAATCCACCAATGAGTTAATTTTATTTCATCCAATTCATGTTAGCGGCATTCAAGACTTTGCACATGAATGTCTGCATCATCTGTTATTCTGTGCTGTGCAGCTCGATTATCATCCAGTGCATTATTATTAGAGGACTTTGCCCTTGACACAGTTAAGGAAATGACACTCAGGGCTCAGAGGAAGCTCAAACAATGTTTATCTGACGAAATTACTTAAATTTGTATGTGAAAGACAAGCACATTTGCATAATCAGGCAATTGTGTTTAGAGATTACTCTCATGCCTTCACTGCATTTAAAGGGACTAACCGGTTGTACTTGCATGCACAGTGATGGATTGCTTTCATAGTAAATGAAAATTATATATGGAATGATCAGGTGAAAGAACAATGGGGTTAATAGTAATTTGACTTGGCACTTGACCCTTTTTTGCTGGTCAGTCCCCCGCCCAACGGCCACGATCTCTGTACCGTTCCGGCCTTGACCCTCCAGCCTTATTTATAAATATTAGGATAATTAGTTCAGAGATGAATGGATAAATATTCTCAATAGATTTTTTTTTAGCCAGTTTGTGGCATTAGTGTTTAATGATGGGCATTACTGTATAATAAAATAATAGGATCACACATTTTCAAAACTGATCCATCAATTTACACCTTTAAAGGGGAAATCAACCCCTCCGAAATCTTTTCAATATGTTTTTCGTGCCTTCACTAGTCTAAACACGACATTCCGAATAACTTTGCGTTTGTGGAATATGAATTTACCACCAATTTCTCAGTGTGTTTAGTTCACTTTCGATGGTATTCAGAAACTGTCCAAGGTTTTTGCCAGCACAATAGAAGGTGGCATTGTCCGCAAATGGGACACAGTTCTGTATTGTAGAGACACTGCATATAATCATTAATATTGCTTATGAATAATTTAGGGCTTATTATAGATCCTGGAGGTACCCCATAAATGACCTTTAATAGCTCAGTTTTTTTTATCATTAAAGTGAACATATTGATATTGTTTATCCAAATAATGATGCATCCATTTATTTGCCAGGCTTCCAATTTTTTTTAGTAATATCCTATGATCGAGAGTGTTGAAAGTTATTTTTAAATCTATAAAGCTGTATCTTTCCCATCTGGTGGATATCTCTTCAACAAGTTCCATAATTGCCATTGAGGTTTTCTTTTTTTTTTTTTAAACCATATTTAGTGTGACTTAAAAGCTTATTTTTCTATCGTTGTATCAAGTCTATGAGTGAATATTTTTTCAGGAATTTTTGGTCAATAGTTAGTAAATTGATAAATTAATCCAGTTTTATAGAAGAAGTTTTGCTGTTTTCATTTTGGAGGGGAAAATACCAATTTTAAAAGACAGGATACATACATGTAAATGGCTGGACTATAATTTCAAATCTACATTAAAATCACAAATTATTTGCGGTTTAATATTTACATTGCCATGCATGGCATTCACGCTCTCTTCTGAGTTGTTAAACACAGCCAGGTGGAAATACTCTGAAATAAAAGCTGACCTTCTGACCTTTTGTCTCATATTCATCTTTAGATCTGAACTCAAAATGTCTTCATCATTAAGCAAAATGAAAGAAATTGACCTTTATGTTCCGATACTTTTGGGGGGGACTGTAAAACTGGAGTACTCGTGCACATTTTTTGAAAGGTTCAAAAATCAATTGAGGAACCACTCTGAATGTCCATTGCCCCGTGACCGGCCGGTTGCCGATCCCAGTCTTGCCGAATGACTTTGAAAAGTTAAAGCCGATATCATATGATGTACAGAAATTGCTCATGATTTCCTCAATGGTTACTCATGATCATGTGTACTGATCAAACCCAAAATCCAGTGAAACAGTGAATTTTCCTCCACATTACATGGATAGCCATTTTAACGTTAATGGTTGGATATTCAATGTTTCCACCTGACCAAAAAAGAAGGCACTATATTTAATTTGCACATGACATTGTTAGGTAGAAACAAACTTTACCCATCCGGCCGGGTATATTGATGTGGCAGTTGGCGTTCTGAAGTTGTCCAGTGGCGGCCGATGGAAAACCTCTTCCTTCGCGGTAATGAAAACAATGGCGGTCACGACGATACGTTTCCTTCTATTTTTACCTCAACACGGTTTACAGTAAAAGTGTTACATGTTTTGCTTTTTTCTTTTGCTCCCTTGGGAATTTATTGGAAAACAAAATGCAGTGTATTAATGGGTATTATTCTTCCTCAAAGTAATCCAGTTTTCCGGCAAAGGTTTACAGTGTTGGGTCTCTGGGTTGCCTGGAGCTGATTGGAAAAAAAAAAAAAAGCATTTTTAAAAACCAAAGCGAGGAGTAATTTGGTGGTGGACTGAGTCACCCTGAGAAAGCATGAGCATGTGGAGAAGACACAGGAAGTGTCTCCAATCTGGCCATACTTGCCTGCGGCAGATGGAGCAGACAATCAGCCAAGTGGGCTCTGTTGTCAGCGTCATGTACAAATAGCGCAGCATGCTGCAACTTCGCTGGCTGATTAAAGGACGAGACATGGGCAAAGATTAAATGTCCTCACCCACTGTGTGGAGTTAAAGGACACATTGCCTTTGTCCCATTAAAAGGAATATCAGAGAGAGACGCAGGCATGCCGGCAATACTGGCCTGAAGCCACACTTTTGACCAGATGATACAGTAGAGGGTTCTTGGGTAGGTGGAGTGGCTGAAATCAGCAAAATACTATCAACGTAAAAAGACTTTAAGTGAAACACTTTTAAAAAGGAAAACCTAGCCGGTGTAAAAGGAAGTAACATTTATGTTGGTGTTTACAGTTCAACAGTTCAAATGTTTTATCGTGGATATTCATTCATCACCCGATGGCTGTTCAAATGTTGAGTGGTGTTGCAGCGTCGTTGGGCAACTTTCAAAATTATTCGGCAGCAAACTAGACAGAAGAATATGGAATCAAAACAATTAACATTACATGCTCAAGTCCAATTCACATAAGCCTACATGACCAAAGGAGAAAACTCTTGAGGTTTTTTTTTATTTTTATTTTTTTTTTCAACTCAGTCCTCACATAAGTTGATGAGGCCATACAGACATCAACTGCTCACACAAACACTTCAATGCTATCAAATTCTTTCAAGGACACTTGGCTTTTCACATAATCTTATTTAGGCTACATGTTAGATTTTGGAGTCTGGGCATACTGTTTGTCAAGATGCTGAAAAATGACGCCCATTAGACTGAGTGGATTCAGCTGCACTAAACGCCAGTTCCAAAAAAGTAACACGCAGCTTGTCTCAGAAGCTGCCGACACCTGCTTCAACCAAAACAGGTTAAATACGGTGTTAATGAACCTGATTGGCCATGTGGCCCATGTAACAACGCACGAAATACAACAACTGAGCTTTTATTTAAAAAAAATATGAAATAGAAAACTCCAGTGGAAACCATGTTAAGAGGAAATATTTTTTTTTATATATATATTTTTCACACTGATGCCACTTCTACCTACTGTGATGACATACCATAAGGGCTAACTTGGGGGTTCAGTATTTTGCTTCAAGGATACGTCAACAACATGGTCAAAATGGCTGGGCATAGAACCTACAACCTCTAGGTTGGGGAACGACCACTCTACCACAGATCCACGCTGCCCCCAATCAGACACCAATCAGGGTCGAATCCAGGTGACACCCCATTTTAACAATTTACATCCTAGACACTGGGTGCTTAAGTCCGGTCCTCATGAGCCCCTATCCAGCTTCTTTTACATGTTTCCCTCATCTAACACACCAGCATACCAGGGGGAAGATGGTGTTTGTCCTATCAAGTGGAATTGAAAGCAATCATATACGCTATGACAATGATTTGCAATGATAACGAACTGCAAAGAGTAAGCAATAGTCTCGGACAGCATGGCTGTTTTGTCAAGAATCTGCAGTCTAAACCTGTTCCCCCTGCTCCTAGAGAGCCAAGAAGAGAAGGGGATATTGTTAAGCCTTGGAGAATGTAATAAGAGAAAACGTAAAGTCACTGTGGTTGACAAAAAGGCAAAGGAGGCCGTGGACAAGATCCAAGATGGTGTGAAAAAGCAGCAAAATGACAGGCCACCAGTAATACGATCATGAAGATTCCCAGGTTCAAGGCGATATACATCGAAAGGGGAGAGCGCCTGAAAAGAGTAGACGAAAAGGACCCAAGCAGGGTGATCAAGTGATGCTAAGCTACCGGGTACTATTCCAATCCTTTGGCAACACAAGAGTCGCAGAGAGGAATCAAATGTTTCTGCCAGTATATGAGGTAGGGTTAGGTTAACATAGGCTAACTTTTGTCATATATATTAAAACTGTCTGTATTATGTGGCACGGTTATCGACTGGTTAGCGCGATGGCCTCACAGCGCAGAGGTGCAGGGTTCGATTCCTGCATGGACTTTGAATGTTCTCCCCGAGCCTGTGTGGGTTTTCTCCGAGTACTCTGGTTTCCGCCCACATTCCAAAAACATGCATGCTAGGTTGATTGAACACTCTAAATTGTCCCTCAGTGTGCGAGCGGATTGTTGTACGTCTTAGTGTGCCCTGTGATTGGCTGGCAACCAGTTCAGAGTGTCCCCCGCCTACTGCCCGATGATAGCTGGGATAGGCTCCAACACCCCCCGCGACCCTTGTGAGGAGAAGCGGAACAAAAAATGGATGGGTGGGTTTTTGACTTGGCATTAGAAACGATTTAAATGATTTTTTTTAAAAACCTCTCTGGCCCTATCTGATGCCTCAAATTTAATTTGAAATTAGTGTTCATAATTTATCTTGGTATGACTAAAACTAGACAATCAGAGACCATAGAGAAAAAAGGCATTACCAAAAATGAACTGATTACTTTTTGTTAGAGGGTTATTTAACTCGGGTAGGCAACAAAAGTAAAAAAGAGGACTTTGGAAAGCTATCTGGTTGTGAGGAACCTCTTCCTGATTCGTCGGAGGCCGCATAACACCTCTGACATCATAAAAATCAACAAAGCAGTACACAAAAGGGCATGTTTAGACTAGTGTGTTGTTTGGAAGCACTTGAGGCTACAGAGTCCTGGTATAAAGAAGACCACACCCCAATTTCTTGTAATTTCACAGTATATCTGATGATCGCAATAACAACTGCAAAGACTTTTGAAAGCATGTTATATGTGCACTTGATATTTACAACGTATGGGTTCTCCAAAATCATGCCATCAATAAAGAATAGAAATAGCAAGGCTACTTCCATTCTTCACACGCCTTTGTTTTCTTTAGTTCACTCACACGGAAAGCTCCCTGTAGAGTCGACTCAGGCGAGCTCATCCATCTTGTTAACCCGGGCCTCCACATTTCTTATGACAACAGATGGAAGTCAGAATTTTCTGTTACCACGCTTATATTGTCTTTATCTCTCACCTGCAGCACCATCCTCTCATTTAGTCACCCAGCTGCTCAGGCTGGAGCTTGTTTGTGGCTGCAGCCTCGCAGTCTCAGCTGCAGAGTGTGCCTGATGCATATCTATTATAATAGATTACACATACATGTACCGTGGCAAATACAAACGCAGCCATTCATTGCAAAGTGCTATAAAGCTAGCAGAACTCAGAAAACTTAAGAAAAACTTCAGACTTACTTTAATAAATGGAGAAGCACATGCAGTGCTCTTCAATTGGCTTGACATGCTTGGAGGAAATGTACGAAACGTTTCTTGGAGAAGATTAGTGTCTTCACAGGCAGTATAATGACTTTAAAATTATTGCTCATATTTTAATTACTTATGAGAGTCGTTGAGGCTTAGTGGGACAATATACAAGTTTCACAGTTAGCAAAGAAAAGTACATGATATTTCAAGGGTTTGGAAGAGGACACGAAGCCCAATGTGAGAATGTGTAGCCATTATTTGCTTGTGTTAGCAGCAGTGTAAAATAACACTACAGACTTACAATGGAAAGTTGGAGTTTTGAAATCTGTTATTTGATAGGAACAAAACATTTTGTTCGAACGGCAATAAAAAGGCCTGAAGCAATGCGTACTTCAGCTCCTATAAAGCCAAGGCAAAAGTTAAGTGTGTCATTTGCTAGAGTATGTGGACTGTGGTGGATTTTTTTTGGTCTCAAGGACTCAAACTTTTTGTATGCCTCATTGGTGAAAAGAAAAAAAAAACTTCCTGATCAAAGCATAGTCATGTGGTGTGATGGTTCTGCACGCTTCACTTTCTTGGTGTCGGGAGCAGTTTGATTAAGATTCATGGTTACTGGAAATGCCACCTGAAAGTAAAGGTTTGAGTGGGACAAACAGCGAAAAGAGAGTAATAATAACAAACAAGTTGTATGGATGACACTTGCGAATATCCACAGTTAATGCATTTTTTAAATTTCACACTAATTCCAAGATTTGACTTAAGTAAATGTGTCAAAGAAATTAGGTTGTCATATTATCAAGTTTCAAACTGTTTTCAGGTCATTTGATTTACAAGTGAAAAGTGTAGCCTTGTTATCCAGTGTTGACAGAAGTGCCTGTACTGATAGAAAGAGACAAGCCAGGCGCTCATTCCAGACTGATACGAAGTAAAAGTGTCTGAGATCCAAGGACGCAAACTGAAGTCACACTGACCGTTATGCAAGGGGTGTTTCTTTTCTGTATGACTTGCATATTCAAATTGCTTTGCTGCGATACAATAAAAGCCTTGCAGGAACAGGAAGCAGGAGCTTCACCTCTGACTTCAGGGGGCTGCTCCGCGCGAGACACAAAGACAATCTTGGCTGGTTGACTCATTTGTCCAGGATTGTTTAATAGAAACTTCCCTGACAAAATGTCAATATGAGCTTTGTAGAAAATTGTAGTTGAAAAATTGATTAATCAGAATCAATTACAGATTTGTTCCGATCAATTAATTAAAAATAGAGCTCTCATCTTAATTTACACACAATCGTGCTTACGCAATGTGAAATTGGGGCTTGTTTAGTTGAAAACAATGCTATTGTATTCTTTTGTAAGAAGGAGCTCTAAATGCTCTTACAATCTTGTGTAAGAGCATTTAGTGGTTCTGCCTGTCACTATTCATCACTGAAGTGGATGGATTCAGAAATGTGCATTGATGGTGTCAATAACCTAACAATTTTTCGGGCCAATTAAGTGAAATTGGATAATTTCCCAAGGCACACCTGATGAGCTCCCATGACACACAAATGTGCCATGGAACTGTGTTCGGGAATCACTACACTCGGAGCAATTCCACCATGCATAATCAAATACACGTTTTGTTTAGGAAATTATAATTAGATTAGCAATTAGCTTTTTTTTCATGGTTTACAAATCAAATTAGTCACATCAAGGAGCAAAACTTGAAATCATTTGTTGGGAGAGAAAGTTGATCTCTTACCTGTGAAGATGCCTTTTTATTGTGTGTAACAAATGTCAGATCACAGTAAAATACCTCACCATTAGGAAGGGAAGTGATACAGCTGTCAAAATAGGTGTTGTAATTGAAAAACCGAGCGGTTGTAGGTCATGGCAGCTGATGTCTCCCCTCCTTCTATTTGCCTTTGCTTTCTGTCACTCATTATTAGGTGAGTCACTTTTTTTTTTTTTTTTTTACATTGCAGTCAGGTTGTGTGTTGCATGATTCCGTAAATTCAAGCTGTACTTTCTGCTCACGCTCCTCTACGGCAACCACAAAAATAATGGAAATGAGAGCATCAAAGTTTAATCTTAAGAATGGGCAGTGCAATCAAGAGTCTTAAGAGTTTACGATGCTGCTTTTTGTCATACTTAGCCATTACTGTAGACAAGGAAACTCTACAACTCTGTCCTTTTTAAATTTATTGTCAAAAGAATCTGAGGACTGCATTCAGGACATCCATTTCTTAAATGGTGGGTTGTGAAAAAGGAAACAACCAAGCAAGCAAAGCATCCAAACAATAAAACAGCGCATGCACATCCGTACGCACGCACACTCACTTTTCAAGTTCAGGTTTCATTTTCTCCATTCTCTGGCAAGTTTTGTGCTTATCAACATTCTACATTTAGTCACAGTCTTTCATATTTATAAGACAGATTAACAAATACCTTTAAGCCAATTTAAGGGTGTATTCACACTGGAAAAAGTCCTTTGGTTTGCTAGTTCGGTCCAGACAAAATGCTGATTTAATTATTATTATTGTTTGTTTAGTGCGGTTGTATTCACACTGTACATTTTGCAGGTGAACTATATTCTGTAGACATATCGTGTGTGATGACCTGGGCTGTCCTTGGACAGAAATGGGTGACACGCAGAATATAAAGTCAGAAATGGAGGAAAAGCTACAGTTCCTACATGCTGCACTTTTGCTCTGCATATTTGTGCTGTTATTAGAACTGCAAAGTAAATATGAGTGACAGGAGCAGATCATTCAACCCAGGTTTTACGATGGAATGTTTTAAAATTTTGGAACAGTGTCTGCGAATGCATACAGTTCCCAGCAGGAGTGTGTGCTTTGTGTGCCTTGACAAAAACATTCTGGCAGTCGCACAGCTCAACAAAAGATGAAGGATCATTGTACGACCAGCATTCACTCCAAGCTCATATTTCCAACGATGATAGGCTACAGTGGCTTGTTAAGACCCAAAAGTCACGTTGTCTTGTATTTGGCATGGATCGGCAGTGGTTTGTATTCTGACCTGCAGTGAACTGCACTAAGTCAGTTTGGAATCACAACAAGATCACCTATAAAATTCTAGACCAGTGTGGCAAACAAAGCCTGGTCTGTTTAAAGTAGACCAAAAAGTGCAGGTGTGAATACACCCTATGATGATGCTTATTGTGGTAGACAGCAAAACATTTCACAAAAACATCTAGATCGAGAGTGCCTTCATATGTGATGTCATCTAATTAGCATAATGTGTTTTTGTTTATTTTGTGAAGAGCTTTGAGAATCTTGATATTTCATTTTCCATGGTCAATTCACTGTTTCATATAATCTGGTTTCATGATGTAAAACCTCCACAGTCATAGGATGAGGAAGGAAGGATGAGGTACCTTCGATGCCAGGGCTTGAATTGAATTAGCATTAGAACAAGCATTTATCCAGGGGCTCCAACAAGATCGTCTCAAGAAACACATTAGTCTCAAGAGCTCTAAAGTGAAGCTGAATGTGTTGAGCATGTTTTTCTTGGGGGGAAAAAAAAGGCAGCTGAGGCATATCGCACACTTCTGCCCAGCTCCAGCACCACCCAAGAGTCTTAACTCTAAGCAGTCTTTAAAGTCAGACGGGGTGACAGGCGGACCTGTCACTCGTGATTCCCACCACTTGCTGTAAGCTGTGAATGGGCAGTCTAGGCAAGACCTATGGATTGTAGCTTGACTACAGTAGGGATGGACAGCAGTACAGGGTACGGGGTCACCCATTTTATTGCTACAACCCGGGTCTTGACTTCCAATGTGGTGGGCCATCAAGCATTACATCGCGAGATTATGGGCCAGGATGCTAGACGTGAAGGCCCTACCAGTTATTGTGGCTGTAACAATGGTGGTCCACAAATTTCACCTGGCTACAATGTAGGACTCATGCATAATAAGGCTACGTATGCTAATCAGATGGAACCTGTTGGTGGATCTTCCTGGAGCTGTGCTGTAGTGCTGAAGCTGTGCTTATACCTGCAGAGGGCAAAGAACTGCAAGCAGCACCCTCCCATACTCCAATGAGCGCTAAACAGGTGCACAAAATCGAAGGCTCCAATTAAAAAACAGTTTTCGGCAGTGACATTCCCGGTACTGCAGCCAACTTCCACCGAGACCAACCAAGCAATTGAAGAGCTGTATATTCAGAGCTGTGAGTGCTTGAACAAAAAACCAGAGGGTCAAATGCTCACCAGTTTGTTGATGTATTTTCTGCCAACGACGAGGACTGCACTCATCAATTTGTTCCTGCAAGAGACCAACACTGGGGAATCTGCATCCAGGGAGATGGCAGTTCTCTGTGATCATCCGGAAAGACTCATACCCCATGCCTCAACTCGATGATCCCCTCAAAAACCTCACAGAGTTCTACTGGTTCAGCTTACTTGATCTGTTGAGCACTTGGGTCACCTCACAAGACTGCCTTCTCCATAGGCCAAATACTACAGCCAGTAGTTCTCGTCAGGTGACCCAGCTTGTTATCCTGACCATCCGGGAACAGCGGGTCTGGGACTTCCCCTACTCCTGGTCCGCTTGACAGCTGTCCAGCAGTCAATTAAAAAAAGAGAACTCTTGCAGACCTCATGTTTGGGTGGGAGCTCCACACTCCTGTGGACCTGATGTTTGGACCTCCTTTGGAGGCAGATAAGGAAGGTGAACCTGGTTTGGACTTCACCAGAGGGGGCGGCCAGGCTGGTGGACCAGCCTCTCAGTGTTCAGCCTTCCCCTGCACCGGCCAAGGGACCAACCTGGTGGCCTTGTCGACACTGGCAACTTCCCAAAAACTCGCAAGACTTTGTTGTGGATATTTGAGTTGTTGGGGACAGCTGCCTGCTCAGTGGGGGTAATGTAGCAGTCGTTAAGTCATGCATTTCTCATTATGCTTGTAAATAGTTGTATTAAGTTAAAAGTAAAGTTGTTCCTTATTTGCTTTGTCATAAGTGTGTATGTGATGTCTTTGAGATGGATGAGTAACCATAATGAAAGGAACAGAAAATCAAGGATGCAAAGGAGCATTGCAGATGAAAGGGTCGGTGTGCCATAAAAGCTTGAAGGTTGGCTTAAGCGGGCAGTCAGCGAGCTGTGGCCGGTAGCAGCTCCTGAATGAATGTGCATTCTTTTACCGCTTGTGGGAATAAAGCAACTGAAGAACATCGACATTGTCGTCCCCAAAACAATATATTTGATGTCGTTGCTTTGCACTCTCAAAGGCGCTTTACATAAAAAGTACTTAACATTGGCAACAAAAACAGACAACAAAGAATGTTAAAGCATTAAAGAAAAGCCAGTTTCAGTAGGTGGAATTTGAATCGAGATTTCACGTTAATAAGTTAAATAAATCATAACTTCTCAAATGATTTTCATTACTTTTTTGTCAACATCAAAACCTCAGACTCCATCAATACAGATCATGTGGCCTTGTTTTTTGTTGTTTTTGCGACATCCACATACACAGAACGCACAGAAACACTTTGGGCATTATTGTCTCCTTACAGACATGTCTTATTAAATTGTCTCACTTACCGTTCACTATTTTTTATTAATTTTATTTTTCATTCTTTATTGTAACAATCCATGACTTTATGTCATGTGTGAAATGGTGACATCCTGGTCATTTTCTTTATAAAATAAGCTGTATTTGCTCTTGAATAGTTTTGGCATGCTACTTTAAAAAGTAATAGTCATGAATTAATTATTTAAAAATGAATTGCGGCAGTAACTCTGTTATTGCCTTGTAAAAGAAATTAATTACTCAAAGTAATTCAGTTATTGTTCCCTCTCTCGTGTAGAGATGTTTATAATACGTGAATCGGCAATAAAAACAGAATGTATCTTGTAATGTTTGGTGTATATTATGAGAACTGGCCTCATGCATAGACATAAATATGCATAAAATTAGTATCCCCTTTGCATTCAAGTACAAAGCTAAGACACAAATGTAAACTTAGATTTAAAAAGAATCCTGGCCATTAAGTCGTGTAATTCTCTGTATTATCCCTCACTTTACACGGGTGATATGTTGCAAGCCAATGACCGTGAACCGCACAACAAACAATGACCTCCCATTGAAGGTAATACAATTGGCCTAGTAATTGGTCAGCCCCTCGACATTTGTACTGCTGGTGCATTCGGGCCACCATTAATGATCTTCCGGTGGCCCGACACAAAAAAAGAGTAAGATAATTTCTTGCAATTTTCTCTAATTCTTCAGTGAATGATGCACAATTCCTGACAAAATGTAAAGCATTAGCAGGAGGTGGTTGTTAATGAAATTGTATTTGTATGCTGAGTCGCACAATTGTTTGTCCTTGGCAGACGTCTGCGGTTTACTCCACGTCATTTCATTTAGTCTGTGTGTTTGAAACAGTTCTAATTAAGAATTTATGGGGAATAAAATGTGTAGAGGTATTTGATCCTACCACACAACGTGCGTACTATCCTATAATATAAGAAATGTCATGTTTAAAAACTAGTACAAATAAAACTCCAAAAACATTTGAACTCTTGCTACTTGTTGAATAGAAGTTGACTAAAAACCACTACATATCACCCATGACAGCAAAGATTGTATTTAAATCAATCAATAATTCAGACATAATAGTGTATGCATGGGTTATTTAGGCGGAAAAGGATACACTTTGCTCCTTAATCATTTGATGACCCATGAAAACAGAGTCGAATCCAGCGCCAACCTGCTAATTTTTAACCACAACACTCAAAAGCTGTCGTAAATCAGTAAAAGCAATCATTTACATGGACCACTCCGTTCTCCCTTCGGGGGAGTTGCCATCATGTGCTGTATTTAATCAGCCAGGCTTGTTTAATCCATAGATAAAGCTTTAGTCCAGACATCAAACTCAATCTACAATGATCTGCATTAACAGCTAGTGTTATTCAGTGTGTAATGTTTAATCATTCATTGATCCTGGCTAAGGGCTTTGTGGAACGGCAGTGCGTTGAAAAAGAATAACAGATCAGAAACCCTCATATCGGACAAGGCGCAAGAATGAGGCTTGCATTGACAGCAGGAGATGGAAGACGGCGACTGAGGTCCTCGCTGAGATAAACAAAAGCGTTCTGAAATAACTTTTGTTTGCCTGAAGTGAATTTCAGTAAATTCCCAGCGAGCACACTGAGAGGAAGCCTGAGTCTATCAGGCAGTAAAAAAATGTTCACAGCGGTCAAATTGTTCCTAGCAATCTCATAAAGTATGGGAAATAGTTTTCTGCTGGTCTTTTGTTTTTCGTTGACGTGCTGAGGCAAGGTGAAGGACATTTTGTGGGCAGACACGCACACACACACATACACACTTCAAGTGCGACTAGTTTTGCAATTGATTTAAAAGTGCAATCCTTTTTCGGCATCTATAAAAAATGGTTGCAATCAAAACTTGATTCAGTTTATCGATAGTAGCTTTTAAAGGAATGTATGTTTGAAATAAGACGATTTCCCCATCTACATTGGTTCTCCGGCCAAATAGATTTCACTGCTGCAGTTTGAAATAAATTTGGATGGATGTTGTATTGTCTGAAATAAAAGTATCGTATTTTATGGACAATAAGTCGCACTTTTCAGAGGTTGGCTGGTGCAGCGACATATTCATGAAAAAAACAAATATTATTATTAAAATATAACAAGAAGGCACTGTAGCCTTTTGCATAAAATGCAAAATGAAATCAAAGGAAAGTAATTAAACCGCATAAAAAAATACAGCAACAAATGTCATATATTTGACAAAGTACATTTGTATTTAATGTTTTTTTAACCTTCCAAATGCACATTTGTAAGTTGTTAGTATATTCCCACAGAAAATCACTGCTCTGTGGTTCACAAAATTTCACTCAAACTTAAGGGTCTTATTTTCAAAGACAGGTCCACATGCGCTAGGCAGTGAAAACTGGTGCATATTCATTGTCATACTGAGGCGTGCTTACTTAACTGTGTTTGGGAATATGGCAGACCACGTAACACCTTGAGGACTAACCGTTTTTTTTATTTTTATTTTATTTCAAACCTGTGGTGGAACTGACAATTTGGTGACAAACAGTAGACTATAATTTAGACCGGCTAAGAGGAGGGCTAATTTGTGGCGCAGGTGGTGGAACGCGACTTGCTGGATTTGATTGAGGTGCAGGCACACAGATTTTGAACTCCGCGGACGTGTGTGATGGATGTTATTGTATTCACATCATATATATGAAAGTGGCGTAAGTCAATCCATCTGAATCATTGTAAAAATAAATGGTACCAAACAAATGCATGATCAGGGTAACAGGCGGCCCACTCAACAGCAAATAACTTTAGAAATATCTGCAAGTGGTGATCTTGCAATTCCTTTTAAATGTACTTTGCATCCTCCAGCATGTACATGCCATGTACGCCGCATGCCTCTCTCTGCCCTGAATTTCAACAGAATGAGGTCAGTCGCTTTCATTGTTTAGCAAATAAGTTGGTCCCCTCCCACAATGACGCAAACATCCCCTTCTACCTGTAACCGTCTAGGAAATTATAAAAAGAAAAAAAACACTTAGTTAGCCTAAGATGGTCATGAGAATAGAAACCTTGGTGTTGGCTTTTTGTGACCATGTTGTCCCATTTTCTGCTTTTCCACTATCTCATAGGTGCATTTTTTTCCTTTCTTATTTACTAAGATTCAATTCACCGTACAAGTGGAACATTGAACAGAAAAACGGGTGGAGGCGTGCTTCATTCAAGCCAATTGTCCATTGAATTGTAACACTAGTTTTCATGGCCTAAGCACATCCATTAGAGCATAAAATTATTGTTTTGAACCTTTGTATGACTAAAACAATGCACAGTATATATATATGCCAGGATGGCCGAGTGGTCTAAGGCGCCGCGTTCAGGACCCAGTCTCCCCAGGAGGCCTGGGTTCGAATCTCGAATTTCCCCATTGTGGGACTAATAAAGGCAATATTATATATATATATATTATTTACCCTGGCAACATGGCCATGCATTGCCTTTGATGCAAATGTTCCCTCTGCCAACATGGCTGCTGTATATGCACATCTGTTAGCCGGATCTAGCTTGTACTGTATATCTGAGACAGAAGTGGCACGAACGGGAGATACGTGTGCCAGTCTCTTTGTTGATTGTACCACAGTACCAGTAAATAACTTTCGCCAATTCTGGAACGAAAATAATTTGACAACTCCTGTAAAAATGGGCATTTCGACTGGTCCAAAATCCTTTAATTTGAGGTTCTAGTGGTACAATGTACCATGCTACAGCAAACAAGCAATTTGGGGAACACCCTTAAAGGAACAGCCACAAGTAAATTTGCCTCATTTACACAGTGAAAAGAACAGATGCACCTTGAGGCTGTGCGGAGGTATGGTAGTGGCATACACGAAGTGAATGCATTTAGTTAGGTAACAATCTCAGTACCTGAATTGCCATTATGCCATTTAGACAGCTTGTCATAGCAGAGCAGTAGACAGACGGTAGCGTTCTCATATGCAACTAATGCAAATGGTAAACTGATAAATGACATTTACTATGAAGCTGTTTCTTTTAATTCAATTATATCATTTAGTAAATTAAGTAATGCAACTCAATTTCTTCTGACGCTTTCCAAGAAATGTCCTCTTGAGGCGATTCGTAATAATGAAATCAGCCTCTCGAATGCAATAAATGGAAAATAATACCAGGCTGGCAACAAACTGAAAGCCAGCCGCAGACATTAGCTGCAAATTCAAGAGAAAAAGTTCAGTGAACTAGTGCATTGTGTCATTACGAGAAGATTGCAAAATTTCCACTGCATCAAAAGCCTGAGGCAAGCTTTTTAGTTTGTGGGATAAACGTGGTGAAGCCCAGCAGTGTGGTGTTATTTGGGATATTAAAAGGAGGTATTTTACTATGAATAAGCTCATACTGTGGCTGTCGTTCCTTTGGGGCCTTCGGTGGCTAGAACTTATCCAAGGCAGTGGCACACACACAAAAGAAAAAGCCCGAGGGGTAAAAGCCAAGAACTATTGCCATTCATAGTGGGCAAAGGAATCCACTCTGGTTTGAGTATGGACATTTTCCTAAGAGCCACAATCATTGGAGCATGATCCATTTGACACCTGGGTCGAATTCAAAATTTCAAACATTGGCAACTGTTTGGACCATAAAGCAGACTCAGAGCATAACAAGAGTATTTCTAAGTATCTATTCAAAGAAAGCTCAAACAATGAGGTGCTATTGATGAGTAGGTTGGGGATGTTGGCACAAAGTACAAATTAAGAAAACTGGCAACAGAAGATGTGACTTACAAGTAGGAAAATGTGCGCATAAAAAATGACTAATGTGATATTGACAAGCGGCGAGAATTAGTCATTTACACGGACAAAGAGAAGACTAAAACATAGAAAGCAGTCCTAATAAGTAGGAAGGATAACAAAGTTAAAACAGTGACAACCATTACATGCCTTTTATAGCAAGGCAACTGATGGGCAGAGGTGGAAGGGATGGAGACAAGGAAAATAAGAATACAAAGAAACACAAACAGCCTTTGCCGTAGCACTAAGAAAGGGAGGATTAGAGGAGGAGTACCTGGAGCAGCTGTGGGCAAACTATGGCCCGGGGGCCACATGCGGCACGTTAAACGTTTTAATCCGGCCCGCCGAACTTGAAAAAAATTGAATGAAAAAAACCTTGTTAATGTTTTATTTTCTAAATACAGTGGTTAATCAGACATATATATTGTTGTCATGCTTTTGTTTACTTTTTTTTTTTAATTAAATGTTTTTTTTTTTTATTCGATGAGGTAAGGTTACCAAAACATTCCATCCATCTTTTCTACTCCAGCCCCTCTGTCAAATTTTAGAACCCATTGTGGCCCGCCAATCAAAAGGTTTGCTCACCCTTGACCTCGAGGAAACTGGAATTTAATGAGAAACTAAGAGTGCAAATAACATGGGAGCGAAACAGAAAACTGCTTAAATAAATAAATACATGAGTAAATAAAAAGTGTGGCTGCAGAGTTTAAAGCTACGCTCACACTGCAGGATAGGATTTGTAATTTTTTTTTTGTACTCATTCACATCCCAAAAACAAATGTGACTTTTGATGTGAAGGGAATGCATCTTTGAAGTGAGTCGCATGCGCACAAACCCATAATGTGGTGCAGTGTTTTACAAAAGTAACGATTATCCCATGTGTAGGTGCTCATCTCATGTAAATCAGACAATGCTCATTAATCTCCGCATTAAAGGGAGACGTCTAGTCAAGATGTCACCAGGTCATTGCCCCACGTAAATGAACCATCTGTGTTTATGAATTCTTACTATCACCCCAAATGTTGACTTCAGGTTTCAAATGGGATTAATTTCAAGTCCAATATTAAATATTATTGTTACCTTTCACAACTTTGCACTCTACACTATCTGCGTAGAGTGCATATTTGTTTTTTGATGACAAATCGCTTGGATGAGCATGACGTGAGCACCCATATTGCAGATCCATCGGACATATGTGCAGTTTACAGCCAATTACAAAAGAGGCTTTCGTTGGAGTTTAAACTATTGGAATCGCACCGTTCACATTGCATAATTAAAAAAAAAAAAAAAAAAATCAGATTACATCAGAATTAACCTGCAGTGTATTCAACAAAAGCTGGGGAGCTGTTAACAATAGCTCCCAGGCGCAAACTTCTCTGCTCTACTAAGCTGTCTTGGAGGGAAGAAAATGCACACAGGAAGAACCAACTGACAAAAATAAACAAAAAAAAAGAGTCACAAACAGTATAGAGATGATGTGAGAAAAAAAACTATCAACAATGAAGTCTTACTTTAATACCTGCTTAAGCAAATGTGGTTCTAGTTGGTTTAGCAGTTCTTTGCACAAATGTAAGTAGATTCCACAATGGGGGCAGCATTCTGCAAAGCTCTGTTGCCTTTTAGTTTTTAATCTTGTATGAGGGACAGTAGATAACTAAAAGGCTGTCACAAGACTGCAGTGACCAAACGAGACAATCAAATGTCATCACATCCACCAAGTAAGTCCTTAAATGAACAGGGAGTCAGTCAGAGGCTGAACGGATGTGGAACACTGCTTCTCAACTTGGGGCTCTAATTTTTCTAGTGTTTTACGTCTTTTATAAATGTTAAGAACAACAAAGATGTATTGTTTAGAAATAACCATGAAAACACGTGTAAAACATATTTTAAAATAAATTTGTTTCAGAGCACATTATTTTGAATGTGATGACAACAGCATGTACAAAAATGAATACAATAAAATTAAACACGCGGACAAAAAAAATCAACTTTTATCTTGGCATAGATCTGTTCTTTCCTGCAAAGTCCCTAAACAAATGTGTTAATCGGAAGGTGATTGCCATTGTTAACACTGATGACATAGTGATGAGAAGAAGCTGTAGCTTGTTTATTAAAGGGGCAACATTTTATCAGTGATTTGAAATCTGTTTGAGTTTGCAACTTCAGAAACTATGTCACAAACAATTCACTGCAAAGGATGTTTAAAAGCTGTTGAAACCAAAACAAGTACCAAGACACAATTTAAAGGGGAAGTCAAGCCAAAAAATGTCGTTGCTCTAATATGTTATACGCCGCTCGACTAGTCTAAACACTGTTTTATGATTAATATTGTGTTTGTGGCATATAATTGAAGCAGATAAATCAAACTGACTTTATCCATCTCAGGGGGCGGCCATTTTGCCCGGGTGGATTTTGCTGCTCAATTTATGTTCCACAAACACAATATTAATCAGAATGTCGTATTTAGTATGCTAGTGGAGGTACATAGAATATATTATTGAAAAGAACATTTTGACTTGACTTCCCCTTTAAAATTGACAGACACACAACAGCAAATGTTGAGTGGAATTACTACTATTCTACTTTGTTTCATACATGACAAAAAGCAAAGTATTCAAGGAGTTGATTGCTCTGAACATTGTCAAAGACATGTTGCCAGTTTACAATTGGGAAAAGCAGTTGATTGGGCACATACTGATACTGACCCACTTCAACGGTGGGAACAGCTTTTGTCTTAAACTAAATAAAATATGTCCTATAGTTTATCTGTATAAAAAAAAAATAACCCTATGTTGTTTTTATTCGTAAACTATGCCGGGACGTATTGGGCCATTGTTTTGCCTGATGCGTGGCAAGACTACAAATATTAACCAGTGAGTGGTGACAGTGATTTAAGTCTCATTATTTTTGTAATATAATGTACATAATATAACTGCCTATAGTATGGCAGCCTGACAGACATTTCTTCGCGTCTGGTTTTCGCTGATTCCATTTTCTTCCTTGTCCTCCCATAAGTCCAGTATATCTTGCTCCTCCTCCTCATTGCCACCACCATTGCTGGGGTCACCTACTCCCTCAAGAGTGGTATAGAAATTCACCCTTGATGTATCTAATGATCACAAGAATAATCATAATGTATTATGTTCTTAATACACAAAGGCAATCAAGAAAGTCCAGGCATAAATCACACACATTGTTACCTAATAAAACAAAGGCAGGTCACAGCGACTTGTTCATTTTCTGATGAGGAACAAGTATCATTCGACAGAGGACATAAGTACTTAACAATTTAATCATTTTTCCTTCTTGCCTACCTGTCATGCTGCTGGATCTTGCCAAAGCATCTCAGAAAATACCTACCCTATGCCTGCCTACATTCCAAAAACACACATGGCAGGTTAATTGAACACTAATTAGGGCTGCGTATCCATGTAATAAAAAGATTGATATTCCGATAATGGCCCATGCAATATACATATTGCAAAGACATACAATAATTTTCATATGGAATTGTATGCTTTTATATGAATATGACCAGTCAGATGCAGACTTAAATGTGCATCGCAACACAATAGTTGGACTCTAAGGGGATGAGAATTACTTTGAAAAAAATCTTCTTTCATTCTTTAATAAAAATATTATTAATTTCTTGCAAAAATATCACTGTAGTCAACATCTCTATCGGGTATTCAGTTCATTATTCAAAAAAATAATAATAATTTTGACCGGAATAAGTAAATAATTTTGTGGACAGCTGCAACTTTCACTATACAATCTTAAGAGGAAAAACATCTTTGATGCTCTTATTCTTAATGCGGAATTAAAAACAGGACTGTAATTAGCACAACCACAAGTATAATCTAAGGACCCCCTGTAAGTATATACTACCTGTCCACGACGCACTTTTCGGTCACAACCCATCAATTGAAAATCACTGATCTAGAGAAAATCTGAATGACTTTCTTTTATTGGTTCTCTCGCTTAGTCTACATAGTCGCATAGCGTTTGAAGGGAGAACAACTGAATCCAATCGGACTGTGATTAGAAATGAGTAAATACAGCAAGACTATAAGCACTGGTCCCCAGAGAAAAACGGCAGATGTCACAGTCAATGATGTCATATTGTTTTCCATTTGGATTAATTAAATGCCAGAGGCAAAGCTTTGGAATTTGCTGAACGTGAATGTGGCCTGCCAGAGTCCAAAAGTGCAGGCGTCTTAAGTATAATCCGCTGTATTTTTCCCCCCCATGATTATTTAAAACACCATCAACTAAGGATTTAAGAAATATTTGGCTAAACTGAGGATTTCAGCTCTGACAACAACTTGTCAATACACTATGGGATGGTACTAACATAATGGTTTATTGCACAGCATTTTTTCATGTCAGTTTTTGTGCATTTCATGTTCATCCTGTAATTTAAAACAACCTATATGTTTAACAATCATTGGATAAGTTAATAAATTTAATATAAAGTTTGCATAGCCCTAGCTGGCAATAATAAAATACAACTGTGTGTGTGCGTGTGCATGAGCGCACAGAAAGAGGAAGGGAAAATGAGAAGGCCAATGAAACCAAATAGTATAACAAACCTTTAGTTTTTTCTTTCCTGTACGGAGTAGGTCTGTAAAATGTAGCTCCTGTGGTCTGAACAATGTTAGTGTTTTAGGGTGAGGGGTTAGGGTTACACCTAAATCATCATAAACCCTAACAGGCAGACAGATGCACACCACCTCTTTTTTGTGCTGATTATCTTTTTTCCAGTTGCATTGACTGATAACTGTTTAGTAAAGAATTCACTTGATTATCTCACAGTTTCACGAGACAACAATGACTTGGAATTGAATGTATAAAACATTACGAAGAATAAGCTTTAGTTCTGCTACTTTTTAATTTTATTTATTATATTTTATTGTACAACATTTCTCTAGTGGGTAGCAAAGATTAGCAGAAATGCTTTGATTAAGAATTTAGCAAAAATAATCAAATAAATAGGACATCAGTGTATCATGATCGATCTCAGCAGTAGTAGTTTGAACAGCATACTGTTTTTGAATCTCGTTCTTTCATCAGTTTCAGATATGCTGCAGTTATATAAATTGCCTGCCCAAAAATGAAGTTCAGCTCTTAGTGGTCCCTTGCGGTAGGCGTCATTACTTGGCAATATACAGACAGCAGTGGAAACAAATCTGATCAACGAGATTACAAACCCTGTGTAGTAGATCATTTAAACCCCATTTCTGTTCCCTACAAGGACTACAATGCTTTAGCTTCTCATTGAGGTGTATCCATCAGTCTACTTTTCACCTCGCCTTGGTCTTCCAAGATCCGACCAACTAAGACTTAAGAGGACACTGAACAGAGATCCCGACACAACAGAGGTCAAGAGAATGCGAGACATGGCCAACGGCGTTCTAATGATTCTTTGAATGGCTGCAGATTCATCAAGTGTAGAGGGGGAGATGCGGCCTCGATGGAAGCTATCGAGAATGATGGACGGCCACATGACTGCATCGAAGCCCTGTGAGGGTGCTCGGCACATCGCAGAAGGACACAATCTATTGCCATGATTGGACACGAGCAAAGTAGAACGCTGGATTTGTGGACTGGATCAAGTGCAACATCAAGAGATAAATCACAGCTGGCATCTGGAATCATTTCAAATCACTTGCATGTTCTGGCTTTGCCTTGGGTACATGCTTTGCTAGCTTTTATGGGGTGGCGGCCCAAAGGCAAAAAGGTAACGTCTAGACTTTCTATCTCTTGTGTGAGTATTGTAAAAGAGCTTTGTGAGCTCCCACGCAGCTGAACGTAGAGTACATCCTGGTTTATTGGTTTGAGATAGCATCTATGATCAGTTGCCACAATTGGGCTTGATATGGGGGAAAAAATGTTGTTCTTCTTGAAAAAACGGAAGAGGGCTCAGTCTCAAAGAATATAGCGGTGTAAATGCCACGGTTAAAATTTAAAACAAATGAAGAGGGCAAACCGTGGGGGATATAAACCTGAACATGAAATGTGCCAAAATGTAATAGTTCATAAACACACCATTTAGTTTGTCTTTAGTATCTGTTAATCTCAGAAATACAGATGCATGCAGAGACTTCAAACAGAACTCCCTTTCCTAGCAACCAGACTTCCATCTTGAACACAAATGACTCGACGTTATGTCCTGCAATGGAAGCACACGCTCATTTAAAACCCTGATGCGCAATCAAATGTAATAAATTCATGTTATTGTTTTGTTATCGGTGACTGTCCTCTCCAAATTCAAGAGCGATGAGATAGTTTAAGACATTCGCTCACGAAAACTGACTTGTTTACGAATGAGAACGACATTACCAGTTCAGTAAGTGAGAAATTCACCATTCGCATCACATTCACTCCCTAACTCTAATAAAGGGATTTCTATTCTATTCTATTCAATGCCAATAGCATGGTAGTGCATTCAATCAAGTCCTTTGGGCTCCTGACGCTAGCTGCTGATTGGTGGTTTGTAAAGCTTCACATGTGAATGACAGTCTGCATTTCTGTTTACGGAAAAGTGTGGATGAGCTCAAATTAATAACACATTCTTTGTTTGCCAAATTTGTATTTGCATGTAAATCCAAAAAATGATATCCCACTACATGGTTGTTAAACATTTTAAATCAATATGTAATAAAACAAGGCGGCACAGTGGACGACTGGTTAGCACGATGGCCTCACAGTGAGAGACAGCATTGGTCGTAGGTTCAATCCCGGCTCCGGCCATCCTGTGTGGAGTTTGCATGTTCTCCCCGTGCTTGCGTGGGTTTCCTCCGGGTACTCCGGTTTCCTCCCACATTCCAAAAACATGCATTGTAGGCAGATTGAACACTCTAAATTGCCCCTGGGTATGAGTGTGAGCGCGAATGGTTGTTCGTCTCTGTGTGCCCTGCAATTGGCTGGCAATCAGTTCAGGGTGTCCCCCGCCTACTGCCCGAAGATAGCTGGGATAGGCTCCAGCACCCCCCGCGACCCTAGAGAGGAGAAGCGGTACAGATGATGGATGGATGGATGGATAAAACAAGGCGGCACAGTGGCCGACTGGTTAGCACGATGGCCTCACAGTGAGAGACAGCATTGGTCGTAGGTTCAATCCCGGCTCTGGCCATCCGGTGTGGAGTTTGCATGTTCTCCCCGTGCCGAAGATAGCTTGGATAGGCTCCAGCGCCCCCCGCAACCCTAGTGAGGAGAAATGGTATAGATAATGGATGGATGGATGGAATAAAACACTCACCAAGTCAAGTTTTGAAATAAAAGTACAATTAAATGGCTTACAAACATTATGATAATAGTACCACATAACAATACTAATGGCAGAACACAGCGAGGATAATAACAGAGTTGAGCATGGGTGTAAAAAGGGTGTCGTTCCGGGATGGACGGTTGAACCATTCTGTCCTGGACGGAGACCCTTTTTGGGCACGGAGGATGAAAAGTTTTTTAAACAGGACGAAAGTGTTTTTTTGTCTGTCCATGTAATCAGTATAAGTATTCAAATATTTGCACTCGGATCATAATGAAATCTTGTACTGCTGTTGCGAGTAGTGGCCCTTTAACTGAGAGTTCAACTGAGAGAGAGAGAGAGAGAGAGAGACTAAATGGTAAAAAAAAAAAAAACGTAAGCAATATGCACAGCTATGCTTAGACACATTTGAGAGCCAAAATAAGCATCTTAAGTTGTGTTTAATTTGGACAAAGGGGTGAAGTGCAATAAATACAGTCATTTCTACAGTACGACAAAGTAGGACAAAGTGCCCATATCTGGATCATATGTAAGGGTACATGTATTCCTGTGTTATTTAAACTGTATTATAATAAATTTTTGCAAAAAAAGATCCAAGAATAGCAGGATGTTCTCTCACTGACTCATTCCGGAAAGCCAATACCACAGCAGAACGTTCAGCAATAACTCCCGCCCCTGTCTGACAGTGGCTGCTGATTGGTAGTTTGCGAAGCTTCACAAGTGAGAGACAGATTCTGCACTTCTGTTTTCGCTAGCAGCCAACGCTGCACGGCTGAGCTGAGAAGAACCCAGAAAAGAACAAATCACTTGAGGAAGTCACGTTCCCAACCGTGACTCAGTGTCAGTGTCAGATTCTCTGCAATCCCAATTTTTAGCTAACAGAAGACCACCACTTCTTGACAATCCGCAGTTCTGTTTTGCATTGTGGTCACCTGTCAGCCTTCCAAAATGCGCTATGAACAAGCAAATGAATATGATCACTCGAGAGCGTCGACTAAAAGGCGTGCAGCCCAGCACAGTTTCATGTCAAGGTGGCTCAATGAGAAAAGTCCAACAAAAGATATATGTTTGCTGAAATACAGCAACGGTTCCTCCTTTGTAATGGAAATGTTTGAATTGCTCGGGTTTTGTCATGCACACCTACCAACATCGAGTCCAATCCAGTCTGTATTCTCTGTTCAGCACTTTCAAACTTATTTTCTTTGATAAGCTTCTCTGAACTCCAATATGTCGCAAATGAACATTCTTCCTTAATCCACCCACCGCTGTGCTCTCAAATCACTCGTCTGCACTGTGTTTCACTTTTTGCCACTTTGTTATTTTGGCTCTTTAATGATACTTTCAACACGGGGAATACGATTAGCTGTGACGGGGATGAATCCAGGAACTTTCTGAGGGGCTCAAATGCTCCTTTTTTTTTTCCCCTATTGGCTTTTAACGCAGACTGCCTCTCCTCTTGTAGGCCAATGTGCCAATCCTGACTTTCCATGAGGGTGATTCTTGCCAATAGTATCCTTTCCATTTTATCATTTAGTCCATCAAAATGTAATTTTAGCCTTTACAGCGTCTCTGGAGAAATAGACTTTGTAGAAAGAACTATACTGTGTGTCTGATGATTTGCAGTTAAGCTACTGTTTCCCTTTTCTCCTCAAACCTAAAGAGAAAGATATTAAGTACAGTTGCAGGTTCCCCTGACACTTGTGGAGTGGGTTTTTAAGCAAGCTGTCATTACATACTTTATTTAAATGACTAGTAAACAGGCATTGCTAGTTAAGCTTTCTAAGATGAATGTGATGCAAAATATGAACCTATAGTATTAGACATGCCATTATTCTTATTCTCCATTCATCAAGTTTCTTCTGCTGATATGGGTCGGGCAAGCAGACAAGACTGAGCCAGGTTTACGTAACTATTTTTTTTTCATTCCAATTTAAATCATTACTACTCAAGATCACTGGTCACCTGTTTGACGTGATCAATTTTGATCTGTCGTTTACACGTGCCACTACATGAATCAGAAAAGCTGTTTTACAGCCGCGTGACATGAGCAGATCGATGTAAACATCACATGAATTATGGAGATTGGTGTTGGGTAAATTACTTCCAAAATGTTTTTAATTTCTTATTATATATATTTTGAGTGCCCTGCGATTGTCTGGCAGCCAATTTATGGTGTACCCTACCTACTGCCTGAAGACGCCGTGGATAGGCTCCAGCACTCCCGCAACCCTTGTGAGGATAAGCGGTTCAAATAATGGATGGATGGATATACTGTCTTTATGGTTACTTGATTTTAAAAGTAATACATTTCTTTACCAAATTACCATCTGTGCAAAATAATAAGTTTTGTATTACTTTTAAGTTACTTTTTTTTTCTTTTATTAAATCGGTGATTAATTGATTTATTCAGAGATGGGCATTTTGTCTTTGAGACATTTTTGGAGGGAGAAGGTTTAAAAAAAAAGGACAGACAAAGCAAGTCAGGAAGTGGGTTTTCATCTGTACCACCCACATAGAATTCAAATATTTGCACTTAGAGCAGCCAAAATTAAAGGGACACTTAATTGACTTTAACAATTGGCACTTATATAATAAGTCTGCATGTAAAAATGACATCAGTACTAAAATTCACCCCCCCCCCCCCCAACGTCTCTGTACCTATTTAAAGTCTTTTTTTCTGATGAAATTTATGACAAATTGGCACGCCCCCTTTTGGAGATCGGCTTATTATTTTTTTTCAGTCTCAGCGTCTACGTCACAGCAGGCAGGCAAGCGAGGTAATATTGCTCGTTTTGTCAGTTCTGTTTTCTAAAATGGCAACAGATTGCCATCAAAATTTAAATGCACATTACGATTTGTGAAACGATGCAAGTGTTCTGCACAATATTTTTGATTTATTGACATTGCACATTATATTCAATTATTACCTGCGCACAATCAAAAATACTGTGCTAATCTCTCTCGTCTCCACTGACACAAGCATACAAGAGCATGAATGCGCAAACGAACACCGACTCGTGATATTTCGTGGGCCGAAGTAGAGATGTCCACATACATTTTGGGCCTGTTTGGTCCTGTCATTTTCACATTATTATGAATGCATTGACAATGAATTTGAATGGACAAATTGGTGACTCCCACAAAGACATAGGAGATAAGGGGGGCGTGGCCATAATGCTCATGACCGGGAGGCGTTTTTTTTAACTCCTTTGTTTTGTATTGATTTCTCCAAAACAAACTGATAAAATAGAAAACGCAAGCTAATACATACATTGACCATCCTGGCTGGATAATTCCGTTAAATTGCGTTTAATTTGAGCAAAGCCATGAAGTTCAATCAATACAGCCGTCTCTACTGTGCGACCCCGGTCCAAGCTCATCTGTGAATGTGCCTCATATGACAACAAGAGTGTGATAAATGTTCCGGTAAAATGCACTCAAAGCATGCTTTGTGGCACTACGGATCAAAACAGCAGATTTTAAGATGTCTGTATCATTTTATTATTTAATTATTTGCGAGTTTGCTGTGGTGAAATAATTTTAGTTTTGATATGACACCACAATCGTGAATGACAGGTTGACAAATAACTTCCATACACCTCGTCATTCCATCTGAGTCGCTTCTCCTCATAAGGGCCGCGGGTGTGCTAGAGGCCCAGTTGTATTCAAGCAGTAGGTGCGGTACAACCTGGATGGGTTGCCAATGAATCATAGGCCACACAAAGAGAAATTCAAGGTGTCCAATCAACCTACCATGCATGTTTTTTTTTTTTTGTTTTTTTTTTTTGCAATATGGGAGGAAACCAGAGTACCCGGAGGAAACCACCTCGTCATTGTATGAATGTAATTGTATGAAATTATTGTTTGAAAGTGTCTGGTTTTCATGGAGGTTGAGTGGGCGGAGGACCCAAAATGCAGGGAAGTGAGGCAGGAGTAACTAGGAGGGGTTTTTAATTGAAGAAACAAAAGGCAAACAAGGAACTTGAAAATAACTAAAATATCAAATAGTGCAGACCAACCAAACACAATGACTTGACTTAACTTAATTAAACTTGAGTTGACTGGGCAAGATTGGCAGGTAGACAACGGACGTGCACATGAACATCTGAAACAGATAATGCACCAACAAGAAATGAAAGTAAACAGAACAAATACAAACAAATTAACGAGACAATGAGGATTACCTAGACAAGACACAAAGCGTTGGAAGGACCTCATTGGTTAACACGGGCATGGGTAGATGAACACGGGTGGACACAATAAACATGACGAGACACACCAAACACAAAACAACAAAGACAGATCATGACAGAAAGTAACTGTATATTTGTTCTGCTGCTTACAAGAATAAAAGTGAGATTGACTCTCATTATTTCGTAGTCGCCACAATACAGAAAAGAAAACATTTAATAACGTATAGACCCTTGGCTATTTGTCCGAAGTGGCTACGAAATGTAACAAATTCCCATGGTTAACTTTAGCTGCAGCGGTGCTTTGTAGTCCGGAAATTACGGTAAGTGGATGTGAATAGGAAATTAGGC
This sequence comes from Idiotropiscis lumnitzeri, assembly GCF_059441095.1. Lineage (NCBI taxonomy): Eukaryota > Metazoa > Chordata > Actinopteri > Syngnathiformes > Syngnathidae > Idiotropiscis > Idiotropiscis lumnitzeri. The sequence continues at coordinate 29,117,408 of NC_142393.1, read as the reverse complement.
TGCTAATGAGTTTTAAGTAATGTTTATGAATTATAAAACCTCTGCTGTTAGCCTCTCGTCATGCACGTATGCAATATTATTTTTTATTTTTTGTGTGGGGGAGAGGAAGAGGGGGTGGGGAAGGTTATATTCAAGGACAAGAGCGCTTTAATAGGACCAAGTCGGAGGGCGATTATTTTTATGATTAAGGATGAAAGTGTAAGGACGGAAGGGCGCCCCCGGTCGTGGATGGAGGACGCAGGCAAAATACAGTAAAGTGCCCATCTATTAGTGCTTTCAAAAATTTAAAAGGATAATATTAAATTTGTAATCATAGCTGCTTAAGTCGGCCCGTAATGAGCATAATACACATTGTTGCATAGCTCTCATTAGATAGTATGACTGTACAATGGTACACTCAAAAAACAGCTGGGTTAAAAACAACACAACATTTGGTCAACAATGGTCCATTACTTAGGTTAATTTGACCCACCTTCACTGGGTGTTTTGTAGAAAACTAGCCATTTTTTTTTAACCCAAAATTGTGTTGTTTTTTTACCCTTACATTGCAGAAAAGACTTTCTACTATCCTTATATGTCATGTCTTTGTTTGTCGTACTTGCTTGTAACTGCAATACAAGCGTAACCCATACTACTGGAGACAATTTACTTCTTTGTTTTTATATACATGATTCTGATTCTACTTTTCAGGATTGAACCATTTCAAGGCCAACTGCTCCAATGTATTCATCTAAATCACCAGGAAGACTGGTTGGTGACACATTGTTTTACAAGAAGTCAATAAGCAACAAAACTGTAAAAAATAATGGATCAGCCCTGCCTGAATGTTTAGTTGACACCCAGGCCTAACTCAGTGTCATGCCAGGAAAGTTTAAGTCTTAAAGCAGTTTGTGTGAAGGCAGGCTGGTATGCAGCTCCAATTACACAGTCTGCCTGAAGGGAGTGTCAGTGGATCTAACTTGAGCATCTGTTACTTTTTGATGTGGTCGCTGACCTTATACGGTCTCCGGCATTATTTAGCATGAGCACATAGACAGAAAAATATTTCAACTCCTTGGTGAAAACAAAGAGCTATGCCCATTTTCTCCCCAATTGAATTTGCATTTCAATGGTAATGTTGACCACATTTTGAGTTATTCTGATACGATAATTTCGAGGTTTGCATAGTGTAAATGAAAGAGTCCCTGGTGCAAAAATGATTGGGGGCCACTGCAGAAGTGCTCAGACATCTTTGGCGTGAATAAGAGCCGACACTGCTCATTACGATGAATATATGTGACTCTATATGCTTGCAGTGAAAATGGACAAAACGGGAGCAGAAAATGATGAGAAAGGTTCATGTCCTTTATCAATTTCTTGATTCCTATCCTCCCCTTTGAAAATTGTCTTATTTTCCACACATGCATTTAGGGCAGGTACCACCCTCAGCTTTCATGTTACAAATGACCATGCTGAGCCTACAAGAACTGCTGTAACAAACAATCAAAAACATGACTACATAATGGCAATGCATATTTGAGCAAATACTAGGCGAAATTTCACGTTTATGGGTAATCAAAGTAGCTTGTGTATTTATAGCCAAATTGTTATTTATCAAACATCCAACCCAAAAATTATGGAACAGTATATCACTGCCCTTACAAAAGTTGATTCATTAAAAATACAAAATACTCAGACTTAAAAGAGAAACTGTTAATCAACGACGTCATGTGTGTGGCTTTACAGTTAACTAACGGTGAAATCACAAGTGTTGTTTGAACAGCTTGAGTGATGTGGCACCAAAGTCACCCACAAAACAGCCACAGCGGGACTATAAATAATATCAGGTCTGAAATTAATCACTGTAAAGGACATCTTCCACAACAAATACTCGACACATAACCTCTTTGAAGAGGAAAAGGGAGCTCTTCCATTTCTGCTCTGTCCCAACATGTTTTATCGAGTAATTGTCGCCTAAGCTGATTGGTCTTGAGAGAAAGGCATTACTAAATTTAAGAAACACAGGTTTTAGTTCAGAGAGTTTCTGCCATGTCAGCCAACAGCTAATTGACAGTATATCATAAAATGACATTGAAATATTTACTTGCACCCACTGAGGCCCATGTGAGAAAAATGAGGCAAAGAGAGCCTTTCTTGATTTATTAGACAGTTGAAGTGGCGTTGGATTCAATCACTATTGTGGTGAATTGCAATGCCGCTGAAAAACTATGCTACAAGGACAGCTTCCCTCCACTCAATGGCAAACAGTGTTCATAGAAAATAGACTTGGATAAACCACATGCAGTGCATTGACCCTAAACTTTCAAATAAAAGCTTTGATTTGGAATTGCATCCTGGCTTGCAATGTTCAGCCACGGTCAGTTCGGAACACGTATTTGTCAGGTACGTTTCATAGTTCACTTTCTCTGGACCAATTGATTTATTGAACATATAAACACATTACCTAGTCCTACCCCTTGTTAATTGTTAATTTGTTGATGGGTTTGTAAACTTTGCCTGCTTGTCTCTGATTTGGTGTCTTTTCACGCCGTAAAGAAATACCAGCAAATGCATCAAAACAAACTGCATAAACTTAATACTCTCTATGACACCAAGGCAGATATACGTGAATACGTGGGGGCACATTGGACGACTGGTTAACATGATGGCCTCTCAGTGCAGAGGTCGTGAGTTTGATTCCGCCCACGGCCTTCCTGTGTGGAGTTTGCATGTTCTCCCCATGCCTGTGTGGGATTCTTCAGGTACGCCGGTTTCCTCCCACATTCCAAAAACATGCATGGCAGGTCGATTGGACACTCTAAATTGCCCCTTGGTATGAGTGTGAACGCGGATGGTTTTTACGTCTACGTGTGCCCTGCAGGGATTCAGTCCAGGGTGTACCCCACCTGCTGCCCGAAGATAGCTGTGATAGGCTCAATATATGCATGTGTGTGTGTGTATATATAAATATAAATATATATATATTTATTATTTTATTAATTTTTTGGGGGGGGGGATTTTGCATCGTGATCGGATCAGATTTGATCAGAAATACCGTATGGTCTTTTACGTCTGCCTAACCCTAAGTCTAGGCCGCATTAAATCAGACTCAGTTAAGGAAATTAAGTACTAAAAAAGTGCAGCCAATGGTGTGGGTCAAAAGTTTCTTTAGTTTTTATTTTCATTTATTTTAAGGATCATTTATCTTGTTATGACTAAGGATTTGGGGAGTCATCTCACATAGGAAAGAAGGTGTCATCACCTCATTTTAATCTTTTACTCCCAGGCAACTATTGTTGTTTTTCCCATCAGATAAAAGGTGCAGCACCACTAAATGTACTGTAATGCAAAATAAATTAATATGATGACTTTTTGCTGGTAGGGGATTAGTATATTGTTTGGGCTCATACGACTAATCATGTGGCAACTAAAGTTCAAGGAGTGATTTATTTGACCTTAAATGTGTCCTTGTTGTACCTGCAAGACTGCTGCAAGACCGCAGCAATTAACAAAATGCGTGAAGGACACAATGCATCGTCATATTGACTACATCCTATTTTCGAACGGCCACCGCCGTGCATACACGCACATGTGCTCACACAAAATTGTTTCCCCGGTGTCAGAGCAATTAATCGGAAACAGCTAATCAAGATATATGCAGGGGAATCCTCACCAGGAGTCACGAGTCATCTGTGATTGGTGGCTGGCGAGTAACAAATGGCTGGTGGAGAATCAATACTTTCCAATTAGGTTACAATTGCTCCCAAGTGGCGCCAATGTCCCACAATGCATCTCATCATGTGTTGTTTTTAGTGCACCACCGCCTGCATGATCTGTCAGTGTAACATATGTGGTGGAAATTCATTAATTCGCGTAACAATAATGATAATGGTCAAATAATTTTATTGAACCATGCGTTCCTTTTCATCTTCTCGTCTTCCGTTTCTTTCTATTAGAATTTTGTGTAGTAAATATTACAGCTTCCCTCAGAGGGTCATTATGACGTTGAAACCATTAAATGCTTATCTCATTGTGTAATTGCATAATATGCAACAAATTGATCGATTACTAGGTTTGAAATCAAAAGTCAAGGATTGTAGTTTGTTCAATTATTGTACAGGTTTCTTTAAAAATGCTAACAAAAAGTTCTTGCAAAATCTCAACGTTATTTATTCCACGTGACAAATTGAAATATTGGTATGGATTTTTGCAAAGGTCATGGAAGTTGACACATAATTTGCTTTCACATAAATTATGTGATGGGATTGATCTTGCCCGCAGACTTTGCATTTGACACCAGTGCTGTAGGCTGTGAAAGAAGATAATATATTGAAATTTATTAATTTAATTCTGAAACCTGGGAAAAAAATAAATAGTTGTGTTTTTTTTTTCAGTGATTGTTGAAAAGAAATATTGGCTGAACTGTAACTGTTATCAAGTTTGCATTGGGATTGAGCTGACAAGGAACACACATTGATTTGATCTCAGTCACTAGGGAATTTTTTTTCAGACATTTTAATCCTTTGAGGGTTAAGATCAAGAAAGAAAATTGTGACTGCCGTAGAGATGACAGCATGTTTCTACACTTTGAAATTATCTTCCTTGTTGAGCTTGGGATATTGAATATTCTAATAAAATGATACGGATGGAAAGCTATGCCCATTTCGGCATCTGCAAAGTTTTATAAATAAATCGTTTTCAATTACGTGACCATAGTGAATTTCAAGTCATCGAACCCAATATAAAAGGAAGCGGATTAAGGAAGTCGGATGTTTTCCAGCAGGATCAAATTTAAGTGGCAAGGTACAGATGGTGGTCCTGTTAGAGAACACGTACTCATTTATTTATTTATTTTGTAACGGTCGATGGCTCCATCGAGAGCAGCAAAAGAAAAACAAAATAAAGTCACTCGCGTTCTCCATTGAACTCAAGATGCGTTCAAAGACCACTCACACGGTTGGACATCTAGAGAACTCATGCACATTCAATGCATCATACAGCTATAAACTACACACCGCTAACCAAACGCCCTTTCTAACTTGATGCGCCATTACTAATTGTGATTGTTTCATCCACATGATACGCACGTTTGTGTTTGATTTGCATTGTTATGAACCCACAAAATGCTTGCATTTGTCAGTACTGGATTTCATTCAAATAATTATTCACTACAATTTAAAACGATAGTTATGCCCATTTGCACTTGATGGATGAAAAAAGGTTCGCAAAGAAATAGTTATTGGTAACATAGCAGTCAATGTGAAGTGTAGTGAATTTCAGCAGGTATTCTTTTTTTTCGAGTCAAATGGAGAGGATACATGTTCTGGCAGGCAGTAATTAACTTCATAGATGAACCAAACAGGTGAACCTGAACATCAAGTGATTTTTTTTTTTTTTCGAAAAGAGTTGCTCCGGCTTATATACAGGTGCACCTTAAAGTATATATGGTAATGCATTTAAAATAAAAGTGTGCTCTACACTACTTCAGAATATTTGGGATTATGTCTATAACAATGTTTTTATTTTTCCAAAATTGTGGTTAGTCACCGTTGCGTGGTGATTTAAAAAAAGGGGGCAATTACTTTTTCACGTAGGGCCAGATAGCTTTGTTTTGTTTTCCCCTCTTGGTAAATAAAATCATCATATAAAAACTCCATTTTATATAGTCTTGGCTTGGGTTGGGTTGTCTCGGTGTGATATTAAAATTGGTTTGACAAAATGAAACCAATTTGAGTGCTAAATATGCAAAAACACCAAAATCAGCAAGGGGGCAAATACATTTTCACAGTATTGTATATGTGTATACTATTACAGAGTTTTAGTCTGAATGTTTTTTTTTGTGTTTGTTTTGTTTTATCAGCAGATAATATAATTTGTTTATGAATTACTTTGCTACAATCACTAGGTGCTTCGCCCCAACAGAGGTGACTAAATGGGACAGATTACTGTTATCAACAAGCAAACTAACAGCTGTTCGAAAACTACAGTCGTTTGTCTACTTTAAAACTTGGGCTCTGGCAGCCAATGCAAATTATAAAAACTATGATCGTGGAATTACAATTTTCAACATCCCGCTGCACTCATACCAGTTGTTAGAGGCTTCAATCATGTTCTCTTTTGTCGACATACAAATTCACACAGCATGTAGACCGTGCAAGGAGAGAACAAAAAAAGTGGCCATCTTGACAAATGAAAGGACTTTTTGTTGTATATTTGATGAAAAAAAATGATTGATGTATTTTTTTACTTTTATAGTTTTTTAAAAATTATTAATTAAGTTTAATGTGTGCTCGTTTGCACAACACTTAGTATCAAAGCTGCCTTTATCGTTTAAGTGTTGCATGAACTAAATTTATTTGAGATGAACATTGTCAAATTTCCCCACCCCCACCCAAGGAAAAAAATTAGGGCTTTCAAAATTAAAGCATTAACTCAGGTGATTATTTTTTTTTAACTCAGTTAAATATTTTAACTCAATCAAATCAGTTTGATTTACTTCAAAAATAATCTGCATACTTTGCAAATATTGCACCATATTAGCTCTTTTGCAAGTCAGGCCACTGGGCCTTGCAAACCAACACTGCTGGATGGAGTGTGGCACTTGTGGGCACTTTTGAGAAGTGTCACCAAGAAAAATGCCTGTGTTTAGATCGTATTCAAGAATCAAAGAAAGCTATTAGAACAGTCTTTGAATTAAATATACTTCATATTTGGTGATTTTGCATCAATTCCAAGATATTAATCAAGTAAATATCTGTTACAAGCTTCGCAAAAAATTGTAGTTGAAAAACGCAATTAATTACGATTAATCATGGATTTTTTTGGTGATTAATTAGTTAAAAAAATGAATCACTTGACAGCACTAAAAATGCTTTGATTTCCAACAAGATGTAAGATGATCTCAATTTAGATCTCACTGGGAGTGGAATTCTGTGCTTGGAATCTTGCCGTTGGATTATGCACTCAACCAACACTAAATGTTGAAATTGATCGCTGAATATGCAGGCTTCATATGGTGGTCTTAAAATAACGCAGGAGTCTGCAGCCAACTTGCTCGAAGTGTATTTGTCATGAGAAACACCAGAATGTAATGTATAGCAAAGGGGCCGGTATAGTAGATTCGAATATAATAACCTGTAATCAGAACAGCAAGCTGAGAAAATGCCAAACATGAATGCTCCTGTGAGCATGCAGCCTTTTTCAAAAGCCTTTTTCAATTGAAGCTGACAGTTGGTATTTCATGCAGCAAATGAAACACACACACGCACACACACACACCCCTTCACACACACACGTTCACACACACCCACGACACAAACGCCATCGCTGCCTTGGAGGAGATTGCTCGACGCAGACCACACTCCCCGGAGCCAGTCAATTACATTATTGGGTTAGCAGGTGTTATGGCCTCAGAAGGGCAGTAGAAATTAGGGGCTGCACTTACTCCAAGGTGGGTTGAAGCCATTGGTAAATCAACACCATGATAGTGTTCCCATCGCTTGCTTCCACTTCTGATTCTGACTAATAAAAATGGAAAAATGCAATCCAATGACTCAGGCTGCACTCTTGTACTTGCAAATGAATAAATGACTCCCTGTGACATACATGTCTGAGCCAAGCTTTTTTGGTCTGTATCGCAAAATTTCTTTGCGACAGTGCATTATTCATGAATTGCCGATCTATACTACATTGCTTGTGTTTCTCCTGCAGCTGCTTAAATCCAAGCGGAAAAAGCAGATGACTTTTGATTCCATTAATATTTTTTTTTAAATCCTTTTTTTATGAACAATCCTTGTTTAAATCTAAGCATTTCATTGACTCGTAAGGAAAATATTGTTTTCTTTAAAAACAGACTTAAAGCACATTTGCATGGTTGCATTGTATTCCTTCAAATTGTGACAAACAGTGACAAGATTTGCATATCGCATTATGGGTTTCACCAATACACTCACCATTGTGCTTTCAATTCATGAAACATTCTTAAATTTTGCAAATTGATTCCCTGAAAAATTGTTTGTTACGTCTTTTATTTCTCATGGCAATCAGTGTGCTCAATTCTGCAAAACTACTGCGACATATTTGAGAGCCAGTCATGTCTTTAATGGGCTGGTTAAAATTTGTACTGAAAGCTTTTTATATCCTACAGACATTGTCAATGCAGTGTCTTGATGTAATTAGAAAATATTTGAAATCTGTGTTTTAATGAACATGGGAATAATATCAATTTGTTTACTGATGAAACCACTGATGAACATTGACATCATACTCATCATCGCAATTACATTTTCAGTCACTTTGCTTTGACATAAACAACCAAAAATACCGCTCACTTGAGCTGTTGATATGTTGCAGCCTCTCACACATGACTTCAAAGACCAGGGTTGTCACCAGCCAATTGCAGTAATTACGTTCTCACTGATGGCATTCATACAGCATAAAACATACAAGTGTGTCATACAATTTACAGGACTGTTGTCATAGAGATACATTTTAAATACAAACTACCCATTTTTTATTGTTATGTAATAACCCTGTAGTTCAGAACACCTTCCCAGCCTCTCTGCCATGCCTTCATGCACTCCTGGAAGGAATCTTCCGGAATCCTCTGCAGCTCTGTTGTTACGTCCATCTTGATATTGCCCATGTCTTCAAAATGATGAGCCTTTTTTTGGTAACAAGGGAAAACAAATCACACAGAACCAAATAGTGTGCTGTATTCTTCCTAGACAGGTATTCTCGGATGCTGGGGGGTATTGTGAGCAGGCGCATTGTCATGGTGAAACGGCTATATATCTTACGTGATGGCAGTCCTGCAACTTTTCTGACTCATCCCATAAATTGTCTTACCTCTGCCAAGTGCAAAGCTTAGGGGTGAGATACAGAATTTTATTTTGCTGTATTTTCCCCTTTCTTTCTTTTTATTTATTTTTTTAATTTTTTTTTTAGCTCATTCGAATGATTCCATCAAAATTACAACCAAATTCTAAATGACTCTATTGAGCAGGAACAAAATAGCCATTGTACACATCACATTCTGACGTCTTGACGCCTTCTATTACTCTCCATCGACGAGAACAAAACCTGATAACATACATGTGGTCATAACAAAGAAATGAAAATACATTTTTTTTTACACTTTTTTTCTAGATTGAGGGCTTGGTTTTAATTTGCAACATCCACAACACTTCCCTGCAATGAAGCAATAAAATGCTATGCTTTCTTTAGCTTGTATCGACTGACTCCATACAAGCAAATGGTCCATCACACCCTGTTTCACACACGGGCACATGCACAGAACTTACTGTGGACACCTGCCTGTGATTGATATTCCCACTGAGATTTGCAAGGCAGGTGAACCAGAAACGCACATGGGCAGGTTAATGACATGACACCGCCTCCTCCTCTGAGGTGTTTATGCAGAATGTCAGCGGCATGAAAAGCTATGTCAGGTCATGTGAGCATGTACAGTTTATATCCGGTGAATGAGTGTGTCCTACTTAAGTCAGTGTGCAATTTAGTATTTCTTGAGCAAACCAGAGATGTTGCTGATGCGGGGTTCAGCAAGGCGGGAATGATGCATTTTAAAGAGAGAATGGGAGTTGTTCATCCTTGCTTGTACCCATTGTTTGTGGCATGGTGGTAATAAAAATTTCATGACTAATTTAGCATAAGTCAGGCAAGTTTTTGGATCTTTTTTATGATTTGCTATGCAAGCTTAAAAAGTGATAAAAAGAAAGAAAATATCACATTTTACCAGTGATGCTGGTTAAGGAATATGGGCATATACATATTTTTTTCTTTTTAAAGGCTAAGGAAAAAACACCTCAAGTGTTTCTTGTGGTGTATGGAAGTGCATGTGACTCCTCCACTGTCTCCAAGCTTTGGCAGAAGGCCTGATGCGTCACTCTGCTCTCCCGTGTGGACAAGGGGAGCGTGTAACATTCGCATGCACTTCTAGTCACCAGCGGCCGACGCGCCAAGCATTGGGCGCTGTCGGCATGATGAGCTGAATTCAAATGTCCGATATCATTTCAGCTGTCCGCTGTCACGGCAAAATGTCTTGACAATAAACTTCATTGATTTCTCGAAGCAGTATTGTTTGCGCTCTCAAGTGTCACTTGTTATTATTTCAGACAACCATACCCTCTCCAATTGCCACGTCCTCCACGCAACTCGCCCTCATGCGCACACTCACATCGCACCAAAAGGCAACTTTATCCCCCTTAAATGTCAGCGTCTTCATTTTTACTACAACTGACACCAGTCACCTGAAGAATCCTTTAAATGGCAGCGCGACCCCAAAAAAAAAAAAAAAAAAAGAAACCTCAAGAGACGGAGGGTTGAGGGCACATTTGCATTTCTCTTCGATTTCCAAAATGCTTTCTAAACAAGGCAAATACAACACAGTAATTGTTCCTGGAAGTTATCAATAGAAGCAGAACATAGTTTTGTGTTGGTGACGTACTGTCAACCCCAGAGCATCAGTCGCTTCTGAACTGCTGTTCACCATATCATGCAATCACTTTGCAGCCTTCCTAACAGATAAGACAAGATCACCATAATTACGTTTACATGCAGTCAGTAACGAATATAGGCAGCATTCGGATTTTTAAAGGCCACGTCGATGCGTAAAACGTGGGTTTTAACAAACCATGACAGAAATATTCCAGATCAATTTTTTTAAAGGAATAAAACCCCTGAAGTACCTCTTTTTTAAGCCGAATATTGGCTGATTAAAACACGATTGGGTTACCTACTTTGAATGGGGCATTGGGTTGTGTTCTGTGCATGATTTATTTTTCCCAAGAAATCTTGGTCTTTGCATGTAATCCTTCTTGTTGGTGATGGAGCTCAATCTCCTGCTCTCTGCGTTGCGTTATGTTGGGATTATTAACAGGAGATGGGGATGGTTGTTCGGCACATTTACTTCCATCTGCACAAATAGAGTAAATGATTCATTTAGTATTCGTGGCTAATTGTCTGCTAGTAAGTGCACATCTGTATCCATCTCACTTCCCCAGTGACACCGGCGGCAACTGCGACACACCCAGCCACTTATATCTACCGCATGGCCAAGAGGGACGCTTGTTGAGTCCTTACAGTTAGACACGTGGAATCACTCCAGTACCAAAGTTACTCGGTTACATTTGCAGTACAAAAAGCTACTCATTGTAGCGAGAAGTGAAGCAACCGGTAGTCATCTTGTGTCACCACTCGCTAAACAAGGCCACTTTGACTTTTCTGCGGCGTTTTCACATTATTTTGTCTCTACGGTAAAAATGACACAATGTGCATATAGACACGCATATTGACTGCCTTCAAAAGTTTTCAAAAATGTTTTGGATTGCATAGCTCCAAAAGTATTACTCATAGTGAATAATTCTCTTCAAGTAGTTTCCCCAGGCTTTAAAAACTGCTCCAATAAAACCGCATCTGAAAAGGCTTAACCTGCATGCTTCTGCCCATATCAAATCTACCATCTTTGGGAAAAATTCGTGAAAGGGTCGTTTTTCAACAAATTCACAGTTTTATGATCTTCTTAATGTATTCCAGTCTGGATTTTGACCACACCTCAGCACTAAGAAGACACTTATTAGTCTTAAATGACATACATCTGAATAATGATGCCTTCAAAACCACATTCTCGGTATTGCTAGATGTCAGTGCTGCATTTGACACAGTTGAGCAGAATATACTGTTCGACAGACTGCAACAGTGGGTGGGATTTACTGGCACTGTGTTGGAGCCTATCCCAGGTATCACACACACGCAGGCCCGCACGCACACACAAACACAATGTATGGCTTGGTTAGATTTGATACTAGTGTCACATTTCAATATTTTTGTAATGCAAAAATATTTAACTTTTTCTTAAATTGCAAAACTTTTTTTGAAATTAAGTTTTAATTACATACAATACAATACACATTTATTTATATAGTGCATTCACAACAGCTGGAGTTGTAATTGAAACCATGAAAAATTATCCATACCCACTTTCAAACAGAAGAAAAAACACATGTAAACAAATAAAGAACCAAAAAATGTTTAAAAAGTTGATCAAATCCCACACCAGAGCAGCCAACCTATAGAAATGCACTTCCAAAATAATTTGTCTGA